>NC_044586.1:50131386-50469958 GCF_901933205.1 Camarhynchus parvulus
TTATTCTCTTAATGTTATCAAATGATTAAATCTTAGACTACTTCCTCCATAATTAAATACAGTTTATTCAAGAAATATTGTTTATTTTTTTTATATGCCATAAAAAATATGAGTCCATAGGGACCAGCTGGCCATTGCTGGGCCTTTTATCATCCTACATTATCCACTTATCAGCCTTAAATATTAATATTCTGGAAGTTCTCTGTAGGGAATCTAAAAAGCAAATTAGCACTGAAATTTTCTGGAAATGACTGAGAAAAAAGTTTTCTCATGGAACAGTTTCAAAACTGTTGGTCACAAAAAGCAAACTGATGATAGTTTCATGAGAACAGCAGATGTTTCTGCCTTTTTAAAGATCACACCTTAAATGTCATTCTTAATATTGCAAGCTTTGAGCAGTTTGGTTTTGGCCCTTTACTATATCTTCCATGATTCTTAGATTTCTCCTAAATATTATACTGTTCTAAAGCAATTCTAGTTTTTCTAAATAATTTATCATATATAGCAATGTGTTGTATAGAATAGAGACATTAGTTCATGCCTCCAAGTTTTACCCATATTTCTTAAGGGCACACTTTATACAACTACAAAGGAATGATGAGTTTTAATGTAATAATGACACCTCTCACAGGTCTGAATGATCTTAGAAAATTTCAATAAATTACACTTTCCCTCATTAAGAAACAATTCTTAATAGGGACAGAGAGAAGACAAAATTCAAGGAAAATGGAATTAGAATTAGATAAAAATAGTTCTTGTTTTAGAGTGAGAGGAGAGAAAAGCCATGAAATCCAAGGCCTGTTAGTTGCATTTCAGTTCCTTAAAAGTGGTAGGAAAAATAATCAAAATGTTTGAGCACTTACAAGATAAGAAAGTTGTGAAGATGAGTAACAGTGACAGTGGATTCATCAAGAACAAGTCATGTCAAAATAATTTTTTTCCCCTCATGACGGCATAATAGGTCTTTTGGATACAGGAAAGCAGTCACATGGTCATTGTGCTTCTCTTTTAAAAGCTGCCCAATGCTCTCTCTCATGACCTTTTGATAAGCAAACTAGGGAAACACTCCCTGGATGGAATCAGGGAGTGTTGTTGTTATCAGGAAGTGATGTTGTCAGGCTGGACAAGGCTTTGCAGTACTGTTCCACAGGGGTCAGAGTGCATTCATTAATAGTTTAGATAAAGAAATCAAAAGTAGGGTTATTACATCTAGAAGTTGACAGACACCATGCTGAGAGAGCTGCAAATGCATTGTTCCAAATTAATCTCAACAGGTTGAAGTCTGAAGAAAATTAGGTACAAATAAGAGCAAGAACTGCATTTCACTGTAGAAAAGTTAACCAGTTCATTGCAGAAGGGAAACAATAGTGCAGAGAGCAATAGTATCCCATTAGTACCAATGGCTCTGTCACAAGCTAAACATGACATTTTATGTAAAAATGAAATTTTGACATTTATAAAGATTATTTTTTAAAACTCTTCCATTCTATCCAATACAAGCAAGACCTTCAGTGGAATATTATATCTATTTTGAGAACAGCATTTTAGAAAAGATATGGAACAAGAGAAACTCCAGAGATAAAGAAAATCTTCAGTAAGTGGTTAAAGGAAGCAAGCTGGTTAGGTCAAGAGAAGAAGATACTGAGAGGCAATATGATATATCAAAAATATTAAAAAGTAGGAATAATAAGAAAGCAAAAGTTCTTATTTTTGTTCCCTGTGGATTTGAGTTCAAAATAAACTGATAAATTAGGCTTGGCTTGTGGTGAAATTTGATCACTCAAGGTCTGAAACTATAAAAATCATGAAATGAGTGTCTGAATTTTAAATATAGATGCAAGGAGTAATTATGTGAATTCATAATCACATATAGCAGGCTTCTAAAACAATTAAAAATGTCATTCTTCCTTAGACTTACATTCACACATTACTGCTTAATGTACTGTTATACTGATTCCATTAAAATGAGAGAAACAAACAAGAAAAATCAAACAAGCAAAAACAAATCTTCAAATCAACCAACCAACCAATATAAAAAAAGCCAAAACACCAACCACAACCCAAACCCTCTTTTTTCTTTTCATTTTAAATATTCAGAAACTCACAATATTATGTGGCTGGAAGGGAAACAGAAATACTTGAGTTTTCATAATTTAACCTGCAGAAACCTGTCTGACAAGTTTTAAAAGTGATTCTGAATGAGATTTCAGTCATAACCAGACTGCTAACTCAAACACTTTTATGTCTGAGGTGAGCCCATGGGAAATATGTAAGTCTGCACAAAAAGTTATTTAGTTTTGCATTAGAACTCAAGGCTGAAGATCATAAAATGGAAATCAAGAGGAATTTTAAATTTAATTATGTCACCTTTTTGGTCATCTTTCTAGTTTTTAATGTGTTTAAGTGACTCTTTCATAAACATTGCTATTAAGTATTTATATAACCAGAGCAAATATTGAGCATTATGAAGATACCAGTTTGATGTTCTCTCAACAACAGAGCCCATGTCACCTTCCAGAAGACTAACTCCTCCAGCCTGCAGATAACAGTGACTGACAAAATATCCAAGAATATCTGAAACTGTCAAGTCTTGACTGCACTGCCAGTGCCAGATTTGCAGTGGGTAAGGAGCCATAAAACAGGCTGTTCAAAGCAGCAACAGTGATTTACAGCTGCTGCTTTCCCTCCTCCCCTCCTTCATTGGGCTCTCTACTCTTCCTTCCTGCTTTTGATGGTTCTGACTCTGGAAACCTCATTGTCCTTTAACAGCAAATGAGTACAATTCTTTCAGTGATCAGCACCTGTCATTTCAGAACTCCATATAAGTTAATAAAAGGGAATAATTTTAACTCTGACTAAAGTTCTTTAGCTGTAAATATCGAGCAGATGACACATTTTTTTATAAAGGTTATGTGTTTGTCAACTGAAACCATATAATGATCTCTCCAATTTATGTATCATCTCTACTGTTTATATCTCTTTTGTTCCTTAAAACTTCCTGAAAGAAAAGATATTCAGATCATTGCTTCCAGAGAACCTCTTATATCGTCAAATTTATTTCTATTTGGTGTCAAAAGTAGTTATTATCATGCTTATAATGCATCTTAATCACATTTCTGCCAGCTGAGTGCTACTTACAGTTCCACTAAGGTGGCCACTAACAATACAGTTAAGACACATGCATAACTTTACAGGGATAATGCCACTAAATTCAGTGAATCAATAGATGGCTTGCTTGTTTACTACAATTTTATGCTTTAAGATTCTTAACTGCTTGCTTAAATGAAAGGTTATAACATGTATTTTTAAGTGTGACTATATGTTATTTGGTGCTCCTCAAGAAGAGTTTGGAATTCATTTTTCTGCAAGACTTTTAAGAGATTTACCAGGTGAAATAAGCTATCATGATACTGCTGGAACACTCAAGGACTGCACAACAATAATACTGTATACCAGCACTGCTGCATCTCAACATTTCATCAGAAATACATAATAAGTAAAATTCTGAATGTCTTTAAGTGTATGACCTGGCTGTTCCTGCAGAAAAAGACCTCTATCCTTGTCAATAAGGGCATTATTGATAGTAAAGACTGAGTTAATTTTTTTCCATGTAAGGAAAAGTCCATTTAGCAAAGTCCTCTAATTTCTAGAGGCAATATTTACTATGTCCTCTTCATATACACGGAAAACTCAAATGCTTCAATAACACAGAAGAGTCTTAAACCAGATACAAAAAGTGATACCACTTTCTTTTTTCGTCTATTTTAAGAGGAAAAAGAAAAACAGCCATGGGACCAGGAAGGACAAGGAAAACAGAGCTAACAGAGGCAGGCATCAGACACAGCAGGTTGCTTGGTGTTTTTAGGGTTCTGCTTGTGTATAGCTTGTGAATCCCTTCTGGGACAGCCAGGGATTTCTGGGAACTCCTGGAGGAATGTCAGGGCACCTGCTTCATCAGGAAAAAGCAGCCATGGGGCCTGTGACTCCCAGCAGCTTGTAAAGAGGCAATTCATGATCAATGTGCTTTGAGCTTTGAGCAAGGAGACACAAGCACTCTTTCAGCGGGTGCTGGGAGAGGTGAGCTTAAGGGCCAGCCCAGTGCGAATTTCCCAGAGAAGCTTTTCTGCAGATGATGTGCAAAAGCCTTCCTGAAACCCTGCTGCTGAGGAGAGAATTTGTGTGCTGCAGCAGGGGGGAGTGCCACAGCATGTCCCCAGCACACACCAGAGCAGCTACCCCAGCAGATCAGATACCAGGCTCCCAAGGGATGATGATGCATCTCTGCAGGCGCCTTACTGAGGGGCCATGCACCAAGCAGAGGGGAGCTGTGACAAAGCAGGGCAAGAAAGGTCTGAGCCTCTTTGGTGCAGAAATGGAGAATCACAGCATGTCCAAGCCAGAGTCTTAAAAATTGCAGGAAAAAAGCTCCTCTGATGCAAAAGGGTCAGTGTGGTGGTGGCAGATGAGGTGCTGAGTGTGAGCAGCACGTTAAGGAGGTGATCCTTCCTGTTTCCTGAGCACTGGTGGGAGCACAGCTGGAGCACTGTGTCCAGTTCTGGGCTCGACAGTAAGAGACACACAAACTGCAGTGAGTACTACAAAAGGTCACAAAGATGGTAAAGGAGCATCTTTTATGCAAGAAGAAGACGAGAAAGCTGAGACTTTTCAGCTTGGAGAAGGGAACACTTGAGAAGGGAATGTTATATCAGTGTGTTTAAATATCTTATTGGGTGGAGGCAGACTCTTCTCTGTCATGTCCAGAGACAGGGCAAGAGGCAATGAGCACATACCAAACCAGAGCAAGTTATGTTTAAGTATTAAAAATAAAACAAAGCAAAATAAAACCAAAAAAAAAGACAACCAACCAAACAAAAAATCTCAAACACAAAAACACCAAAAAAAAACTTTTTCATGCGCAAGAATCCAAACAGTGGAATAGGTTGCTCTGAGAGGTTGAGTAGTCTCACTCCCTGGAGATATTCACATTCAACTGCATGCAGACCTGAGCAAGCTGCTGCTGTAGCTGTCTACTCTGAGCAGAGAGGGATGTGCTAGACATCTCCAGAGGACCAGCCTGGTTTTGTGAGCAGTAAGTGTTTCTGAGATCTAGTGATCCCAGACTTTCAGAAAGTTGCAAATTATCAATCACAATGACATGATATTTGCAACCATTTGGCTGCACCACCAAGCCAAAAGAGGCGTAAAAGAACCACAGGCAATGCTTTTTGATGACATAAGAATGGAAAATGATCCATGAAACATCCACATTATTAATTGTTGTCAGTCTGGTGGAAAGGCTTCAGGAGCTCAGCCCTCAATAGCTTTATATTGGAGGAACTAATAAAGAGTCAGGCATTTAAAAAATTGCACCTGTAGTCAAGGCACTCATGATATGCATGATTCTTTTGTTTATCCTGGCATGGAAATTTATAATATTTTCTCTTTAGAAGTAAAATTGACTGATTAACTAAATAGCTGCAGATATGTGTAAATGGAAACAAATCTCTTTGTAAAAATGCAGCTCCAGATTGCAATTAGAAACTAATAAGTAATTTTCTTCTACTTTTAAAAGTGTATAAAACATAGATAAAATCAAAAAAGTTTACAATGACTCTTGCAGTTTCAGTTGAGCCAACAGAGGAAGAAGCAGAAAATACAATACATGTATCAGGTCCAATGAAATTAAGAAAAAAATGCATGTAACACAGAGAGAGTGGAAACTTTTATTACAATTTCACAGATCTTGTATGTTACAGAGAGAGGTATTTTCTAGCCTTAAGGATTCTATGATGTTATGATAATGCACAAAATATTACCAGAAATTAACATAAGTAATTTCAATTAAACGAGACAAATTTTTTCAGAAGCGCTACTTTTGAAAAGACATGCTTCCCAGAATGAGATTGGGCAGGTAAATGTGGAAAATTGCACAAAAATTATATAACTTTGGGATATACACAGTGGAATGGGCTGCAAAAATCTTTTGATAGTCATTTTTCTTATTCCTGTGAACTGCTCTTTTAGGATTCATTTAGTAATTAATTGCTGTCCTCACTAGATGCTAATATTGCAACAGAAATCTACGGAATAAATTGTGCCAGTGCAAATGAGGCAGTGATTGGCAGGCCTTTCTTAATTATGGCAGTAGGTTTAGCACTTGTGTTAATCTGAAATTCATTAACATGTCTCCAGATACCACTAGTTAAATCCAGTTTGCCAACAGGCAGAGTCAGCTCTGAAATTAGTGCTTCAGAAAACCTTGTTTATTGCCTGATGTCCTCTGAAAAAAAAATCACTGAGGTCAGGTTTCCTGACATATTGTTTGACTGGATTCCCAGAATAATTCCATTATATTCTCAAGAGGCAACTCTGAACACACTAAACCTAGAATGAGGTTTGTGCCAAAATCACTTATCTACAAGTAAATCTCTTATTTCTTCAAACAGATTCCTAATTCCTCCTTTTATACTTTATTGATGTGCTTTTCAGGCTATGTTTTCATGATCAATAGTTATTCTACCCATATAGAAATCTCTGTAGACAAAACAGACAGAAATGCAAATAAAGACAAAAGCTACATAAATTTTTCAGAAATGGATCATGCCAAAAAACCTGGTGTCTTCTTTTGACAGACATTATTTACTTATTTACAAGGAAAGCCTGACAGACACAATCTCTCTGGATTTCAGAAATGTATTCCATAGGAGATGACTGATTAAAATTGAAAAGGTAGGGATCAGAAGCCGGACTGTAAAGTGGATCAAAAAGGAGATCAAACAGGTTGTGCTGAAAGTGTCCTGGTATTGGTAGCTTCTCTGTGCAGTTCTTCAGAGTCTATTTTGGAAAATTTTAGTGTTTTCACCACTGACTATGCCCTCAAGGGGCAAAAAGATGTCCTTTGGGGACATATACGCACTGAAGAAATGCAACAATAGCATGAATATGGATGGGATACGCTGGTAACATGGAATGAGATTAAACACCATATGTCAGAATTTGGGTAATCTTAGGGATTGAGGCAGTAAAAATAAGATTATATGTGAATCCTGAGGCATTTACAGGCTAATAACAGGAACTTTGCTAAGAATACAGAGTGCTGGTGTTTCTAGAAACAAGAGAAGAGAAAATGTATAACAGTTCAGATAAATCTCACAGCAGAGTTCTGCCTTTCTCTTCAGTCTCTTTCTTCAGGCAAATTAAGGATTTATAATCTACCTTTGTAATGTCATAAAATGATTTTTATCTCTAATATAATTTTTAACACTAAATTATGCAAACTTTTCTCCAGTCATATTGTGTAGACCTTCCTTATTAGAAGGTCAGAGCACTAAATCTTGCAATGATTTTATATAGATCTCCTCAGATCCCTGAACAGGCCATCATATAAAGCCATGAAAGACAATCTGTCATTAAACATTTACTTAATCTCTTCTAAATTTAGCATTCAGCTCTCTGTACACATTTTCATTCTTATTTCTTTTTCACTCATATACCAAATGATTTTACATATATTTCTTAGAATATGCCGCACTTTTTCTTGGAAATGCTTAGTCATGTTGCACTGTGTGGATAGATGCTGTAAAGATGGAAAAGGTGAGTGCTACAGAACAATTAATTATATAATTCATTTCCCCATCTCATTTCTCTAGTTGTGATTATCAAAGTTCCTCCCTTTCTTAGCAGACTGTTAACAAATGACAACTGAAAAATAACATTATCTCTTTGGGCTCCCCAGAGCCTCCAGAATTAAACAGAAGACTCTTCTACCACACTCAGTCCTGTTCCCCAGAAGTCTCTTCTACCACACTCAGTCCTGTTCCCCAGGTAACTTCTCCAGTTTGTTAAAGTTACAAATAATAAATAGCTTTGTAGGTACTTTTTCTTGCTCCCAAACATTTCTTTTTGGTTTGTTTAATGTTCAGTTCCCCAGCTTTGTCAGCACCTGTCACTTACTGTCAGAATTACTTTTCTAAGTGTATTACAGAATGACAAAGGTCTGCATTTACATCTTTTTATCCACCAGTTCTTCCTACCAGTTTTGGTAGGCTTTTTATAACCAATTTTATTTTTATTTTTCCTAAGCTGTTTTTCCATCTTCCTTTCCCTTTGTAAGCTTTGCAAATGGCAGATTATTTTCAGTTTTAAAGATGTTTTCATACTGGTATAATTTAAAATCTTGTTTCACAAGATGCATTTAAACAATCTTCTTTAAGATTAACAATTTTGTCTGTAAGGAGATTTTAGCATTTGGTTATGTCTTAATTACTCTATACAATCTCTGTGCATGCAAGGAAGAATTCCATGTGGATTGCTTTTCCTCTGATTGCTTTTAAAGTAGACACAAATAATAGTCTAATTTTATTGATATATAATTTATGGTTATTATTACTGCATTTGTTACTGATCATTAGATTAATATCTCTCTGCAGAGTAGTGTTATGATATGACTTTTGCACATATTCTAAGTTCCTGCCATCTCTTTTTTATTTGGTAGACATCTTTCAGGTGATTTACAATAAAAACTCATCCCTTCATTCTTAGCTTCTATCCTTCAGCTCATTTTTTCTCAAAAAAAACAGAATAATATTGCAGTCCTCTCACCTGTTTTTGGTAATAGATAACTCACAGAGTTTTATAGATTTTCTCTGTTGTCACTGGAGGCATCTATACAGAGCAATTCATCTGGCATATTTTAGAGAATTAAATGATGAGGCAAACCATGCCCCACTAAATGACTTTCTCACCATTCAGTCTGAAAGCTCTGTAATCAACTAGTTCATGTGTAGACAGCTGCACTCACCACATCTAATATGAAACAAATTGAATTCTCTTTTGAATATTCTATTCAATTTGAATAGCTAAAGCTTCTATGATCCTGTATTATTCCATTTCTATTCTTGTCCCCTCTTCCACGTTATCTAGTTGCATGACACACACAAAATAAGGCAAACCCAATACATCATAGTAGTTTTGCTATGACCTTTCACAACACTAAGAAAACCTGAACCTTTTATCACCTACATCATCATGTGTCTGTACTGTTTCTGTTATTTCTCATGGAGAAAAACAGAAAAAGCAATACCATATAAATAGTCCTTGTCTCTAATCTATGTACTGTTCAATATTTGTAGTGTGTCAATCTACTGAAGTTATAAGCCTTTCTGTTTTTCTGTGCCTAACCTTATTACTTTCTATTTCCTAGCAACAAATCATGGTTCAGGCACAGGCTTTTGACCTTGTTCTATAGGAATCATGTTCATTTGTTCTCACCCTCAGTGCTTTTTCCACAGACTTCTACTATTGTCGGGTTTCATCATCCTTCAACATTTCCCTACTCGGAAACCTTTGTTACATATCTTTCCAGCAATTCATACAAACATGTGTGCTCATACCTATTTAATACTCCATTAGAAACCATTATCAAGTCAGCATCATGAAGATAAAAGATTTAAATTTTCAGAATTTTTTTTCATTGATCTGGTTGTTATTGATTCTGACAGAGGGATCTCTGAGGAAGGACAAAGAAGCAATTGTATCAGTAGCAAGGAAGAAAATCTAGGAGAATTTATAGCCATCTTTACAACTTTTGAAGTGTCAGAAGGACATACAAAACCAAGAAAATAAAGGTAGACAGATCTGTATTAATTTTTCATCTATGATCCTTAATAAAAGATCTATGTGTAATCTCAGAAGACACTGAACCCCATGAGAATCATTCCCTTTTTTGATCACCTCCCATTTAGCCACTATACATCAACATTTACAAGGTCTGTGTTATCACAGACTCCAAGGACTTCACAATCTGAACAGATCTATATAAAACAGGATGACATTTTTACAAGACAAGGAACAATAGAAAGGGCCAGGCTCCAGATGATGTTTTTAGTGACCAAGATCTGAGTTGAATTTAATTATCTAAGAACTGTCCATGTGGCACCAATTTGCATCTCTAAGTTACTGAAGTACCAGCATTTACACTCCCCCTTTCAGAGGCTCCTCAGCTCAACCAGTGAGGCACACAGCTTTTTCTTCACCCACATGGCAGCTTGGTTCCAAAAGGGAGAGGAACACTTATTTTTTGCCTATTTCTCTGATCTGAGTTTTCCCCTCTGGACAGAAATCAAGAGAAATGCATCTACAAACTCACAGGGATCCTGGATGCTGAGGGAGGCAGCTCAGCTCTGCTGTCACCTTGGCACGTGGGAGCCCTGCCCAAACACAACAGCCAGTTGTGTCCATGTACCATGCAATAATTCACTAAAGCCCTGTATCTAAACCACATTTTATCCCTTCATATTTGCTGTGCAAATTGATGTATGCATTAGGAACTTGAATTAACAACTTGGGTTTAGGAACATCTGCTTGAACATTACTTTCTTTATTTTACTCATGTCTCAGAATTTTCTGTTTCACTATACAAGGTTTAGAAGAACTCAATCATTAAAACAAGAAACTTATGAAAACCATGTGCCTTTTATGCCTGGGGAAGAAAGAAACCTTGCCTAAGCACATTGTGCAAAAACAATATCCGTTGCTGGTAAAAAACAGTGAAAGTGACAAACAGAAAAAATTATCAGTGTTTGAGCTGCAATTAGTCCATGCATAAAGTAGGATCAATACAACAATTTGTAACTATCAAAAGCTGGAGCCTTTAAAATCTAGCTGGCATGGCAGAAACCTTCCCACAGAGGCTGTATGTCAATATAAGGATTATTTTCAAGCACCCTTAGTTGTTTTTCTCTAACATGATAAGCAGTGGACTCTAATATCCTGAGGCTTTCTCTTCAGATCTCTGGGTAGGACTTGGAGAGCCACACCAGAGACTGCACTAAATAAGCCTTTCAAGTTTGTACAGTCTGGCATGTTTTGAGGAGTCTAACTGCCCTGTAGCTGCATATCCTGCATGCAGATGATGACTTGAGGTTCCATATATCATTTCTGCCTTCCCCTAAAATGCATAATTATCATCCCAAAAAAGTGGGACACAGCTACCATAACTGTCCATATTATGAGCTGTGACTTGATGCTACCTAGGGATATAGTTATAAAATGTGATTATGTGTGACACAGGAGCACTGCCAATACATTTTTGTCTCTCAAATCAGGATCAAGCTATATTGGAGCAAGTCCAGGGTAGCCCTTGGGTAGCTGAAGAATTACACAGGAAAACAGAACATTGATCCCGCTAGAGTTCAGGGTGAGCAATAATGTATCTTCTGTGATTGTATCTGTTTCCTTGGCCTTACAGTTAAAAGAAAGAAATCTATTACTTAGGTCTCCATAAGATACATAAGATTTTGCAATTTTTCTTATCTTAAAGAGTTTGATGAGTATATGTATGGCAAACCTTGAGAGAAAAGAAATTCTGAGCAGCCAGCAGAGTACAGTGCATAGGTGATAAATAGCTACTTCCTTTCCACCAAGTCTGTACAAACTCTATCCTCTGCCTGCCACAAGTAAGCACAAACTCCCTTGTCTTTCCACTGAAAAACATACAGCTCCCAGGGAAATATTCATTTAGTAAATGTCAAGGACTATCTCTTGCTGTGTGTCTTAGGGTGGTTTTATGATGTTTGTATCCCCAGTTGTCTGTTTTGCTTATGCTAGATATTGAGTTTCCTGCTTTTAAGATTAGATTGGAGAGTGAAAGGGTGGAGCAGGAAAAGCAGTAGAATATTTTTGCAGCTGTATTCAAAAACAGAGAGATAAGAACTTCAGCTGTCTCTCTCTCGCTGCATGTTGCCTGCAGCACAGACAGCAGGAAAGAGCTCTCCTTTGCTTTTAGTTATTTTTTTATAGCTAGCTGAGGCAGAGGAGTTTCCCAGAATGTGGCTTGTCTTCTTCTTGGAACTGATTGCCCCTGCCCTGGACTGAAAACCCAGAAAAACACCAGGAGCTCACACCTGTAGCACACCGGGGCGCGGCATTTTCCAGCGCAGGAGGGACTGACAAGAGACTGAAGGAGCTGAGCTACAGCCCACAAAAAGGACCCTCTCTGAATCTGCCATCTCTTCAGAACAATGAGAAGTTCCATTGTTTAGCATTATTCATTTTCTCATGTTTGTGAATACTTTGTTTGTTAAATAAACAGTTTTTTCCACTTCTCTCATAGGTGATTTACCTCCCTAACTGGCTAGGGGAGGGGCAGCTTGAATCTGCTTTCTAGAGGGACCTCTTTGGAAGTTCCCTCCCTAAATATGCCCTAAACCAGAACAAATAAACTGTGCTGCTCTTCTACTCCTGCAAATAAACATATGTGGCAGAGAGCACCATTTTAGGAACCATCTTCCAGTATACAGCAAGTGCAACACCCAAATTCAGAGCCACATCTAAGTGACTAGATGATACCTATTATAAAAATAAGTAATTTGAAATGCAAATTTTTTTCTATCTGTTTGCTCGGCAGTTGACCTGGATTTTGGGCTTTCTTATCTTTTTAAGAATCTTTTAGAGCTTGTTAAGTGATGACTTTTCTATAGCTGGTGTCCAGTATGGTTGACAAACAGTAGTATTCCAGACCCAATAAAAGAAACACTAAATTTTCTATCAAATATAGTATGGTTGAAACTTTATAAACCTAGTGTTGATAAATATAATATTTCTGAGATTTTCTGAGATTTTTCCTTTTTTCAACTAATCAATGAACAGATAATAGTAATATCCACTTTTCAAGAAATATTTGTGCAAACTGATGATGTTGCTCCATTGCAGAATGTAAAATATAAAGGGTGAGTCAATTCAATTCAGTTAAATACTCACAATCTCACAGCATTCAGGTTGGCTCACTGAGTTTTAAATCCTCCAAGCACTGGAAACTTCTGAACAGTAGTAACTAGAATCAATTTCTGTCTGCTGTAGTATTTGAATGTTGTTGTGCTTGTAGGACAAGATCACAGATTAAAGATAAAATTATTGCAATCATCCTCTAACACTTTTCCTTGATTAATTTAGTCTGAATAGATCAATTTTCTTCTTCTCTGTTGTTTGTTATATTGATAAATTCTAGTTACAAATGTCTTGAGCAACTCTGAATCCTTATCCACTTTAAGTTAAAACATTGGGAAAATGTTACAAAGAGACATGCAGTTAGCATGTACCTAGAATCCAAATACAAAAGAGTACTGCAGGAACAGACATAACATTTTGGGTCCAATCTCTTCAACATAAAACATAGCATGCTATGTTGCCAAAATTATTGGATACCTTAATACTCAGAAATAATAAGAAATACTTCCTTTTCTGGGTTGGAGAAGCTTCTAAGATACACTGTCTTCCACATACTTAATATTTCATACTATTAGATATGCTTTAACTGCAGAAAACACAGAAGCAGATGAGTGTCCATGGTACCTAAATGCAAATGGACAGGTTCTCTCTGGTAGCCTTGAGAGGTACCAGCCTTCCCCAGTTATATGAAGAACAAGACACGTTGGAATTCACCAGCTACTGAAACAGGGAAACCAATTGGCCTGTATGGGATGAACTGAATCCTGCCTCTTTCCTCTTGAATACTTTGCTGAGTCTCCTCGGATTCTCTCCAGTTTTGCTTAAGATCACATCTGGTAACTGGGTCTAACACAAATAACTTGCTCTTGAATCCAATACTCCTTTGATTATGCACCTGAACTTGGTTGATTACTGCTGAGTACATCTCCCTAGAGCAGAAAAACTAAACAGTGCCATCTGATTAGCTTTAAAATTATTCTCTCTTCACTGTAATTCCTATGCCACAGTATTTAGTCTACACGATTTCACTGCCATTCCTTTTAATATAAAAAAT
This sequence comes from Camarhynchus parvulus, assembly GCF_901933205.1. Taxonomy (NCBI): domain Eukaryota; kingdom Metazoa; phylum Chordata; class Aves; order Passeriformes; family Thraupidae; genus Camarhynchus; species Camarhynchus parvulus. The sequence goes on from NC_044586.1 coordinate 50,145,167, forward strand.
TTTCATTTTTCTCTTTATATTACAATGTAAGATTTATCAAGATAATTTCACTGACAGTGACCCTCCATAATAATTACTCTATTTTTTGGGTTTGTCACTTATAGGCCATTACTAGATACAGATAGATGACTTTTTACACAAATGATTTATAAATGTAGCTTCTTTATACTATCAAATGCCATTAACAAAAACTTTTTTCATTTTTTCTTCTATATTCTCTCCAATGTGTCTTATTTAGTTTTTAAGTAAATGTTGTAAGAAAATAAAAAGGCTCATATTATTCAGTTACAGAGGTATTAAAACCAATCTATTTCCCCTCACATCTGTCCTGATGGCTTGCAGAACAGTTGTACTACCAAAAAGGCCATAAATCAACAAGCGCGGAAAATTAGAAATTTGTACAAACATTCTCATTTGATTTGATAGATTTAAGAAGAGATTTTAAATTTAAACGTTCAAGTTAGGAAGCTTTCAAAGGTATCATTTTCCTCAAAACGTGTCAGGTCTTCTTCTTGTTAATAAAAGTAAGGATATCAGAAGAGCTTAAAAATGCTACAGAACTGAAACTGTGTTGTTTCTGACACAGACTACAGGGTAAAAAAATCCCACAATTTCTTTGCACTCAGATACTTTTTTGCTTGGAATGACAAGGGTTAATTTTTTCAGCCTCTTTGCTACAGCTTGAGTTTTTCACTTGATCATAGTAGAAAGGATATATCTGGATATCCGTACCTATCAGGAGATGCAAATCAATTTTCATTGAGTAATGAGAGTAAATCCTTTATCACCTTCCCTAGCATATTAATTATTAAAATATCTTATGAATTAGACCTTGTTTCTCAAAACATAATTGACCTCAGTCAAGTTCTGCATCATGAATTTTGTATGTGGAGCATATATATTGCTCAATTAATCAGTACTTAAGATCTGTACATAAGCAAAAGCACAGCTATAAATTGCACTTGCTTTTAGGTTCTACATTCTAGTTTCACACCAATAATTTTCTTAATCACTGATTTTAATCACATGGACTCGTGGTGCACCTCAGAATCACAGCAGTTCCAAGCTCTGCTTGCTGAGCCTGCTTACATTATGGCTGTACATTACTTAAATCCATTAAGAGTGATTCAGATCACTCTGCAATTTTAGTTCCTTGTACAGCCACCTGGATTAATTCCATTAAAATAATTAGCATGCCAAAGCAGAATTTATTTGAAATCACTCCCTGTTAATTCTCAATAATAAGTTAACACCGGTAACAACTCTTTAATTTATTTAATATAAAGGCTCGGGAAATTGGACATCAGGATTCTTTGTTACAAGTGGTGTGCCCTAGTTCCCAATGCATTTGCAAGCCAAGTCAGACAGCTGTGAAACTATGACAAAAGTACATGAAAAGGATTTTGAATTTAATTTTATGAATTCAGGTCTATGTTTATTTAAGCTTTAGCCACATTTTCAAACATTTCTCTGTACCACCAAGATTTCCAAAAAAATTACATAGAATTTTGACATGTGACGTAGGTATGACAGAAAAAACATCACAGATCTTAATAAAACTCCAGCAGACATTCCCGCTGCCACTCCCACTTCTGCAACTGAAAGCTGTATCTATTTTTTTAACACAGTACAGATTAGTGAAACTAGATTTGCTACCACAGTTAGTCCTAGTAAGGTCAGCAGCATTCTACCCTTCCCAATTCATTGTTAATCTTATTTATCCATATCTGATCTATTCATCTGCTATTATCTCACATCATACTTAGACAGTTTTTCGACCCTATCAGAATATGGTACCAGTGGCATCCTGTGATCCTAAGTGTTTCTGACAGTAAAAAGTTCTAAATTATGAGCTGCCTATAAAAACTCATCACTTGCAAAAAAATGCAAGACGTGCACAATTTAAACTATTTTTAAAAGGTTTTTTTTTCTCTAAGGATAGTTGTAGACTTGAGAGGAGGAATTTTAAAAACCTGAGTGAGGAGCATAGCACCAGTACATTTTAAGGGGGACGTTTAGTTCTATTGTGCTTAATGCCTCAAAAAACGTCAAAACTTATCAGCCTGAAAGTGCACCATTTTGAAGCTTCTGCTTTAATGATAAATAATGATTTGAGAATGCAAATTTTGTACTCAGTGAAAGAATAGAGAGGTGTCAGCTTTCTTGAAGAAAACATTTAAAACAGTATGAGCTGAATATTAAGTCAAGAGAGTTTTGCATAGATTGATGTTTTAGCAACTTCAAAAAACAGCAGAAGAAGATTAATTTTGTAAACGACTGATTCCACAATAATGATTCTCTAGAGGGTTCAAAATTCTTTATGAAAAATCTCATTCTTCTGGGGTTTCTTTAAATGTTCTGTATAGATGCTATCTCCTTAGAAAAAAAAATATTACAATGTAGAATGATCATTAATTTTTATTTTAGTTGACACCTTATTTTGAATTAGCCTGCTAGCTTCTGTTCTTTTATTCTCATTCTCTGGTATTATTCTGCCATTTCAGGATGAATTTTTTTATATTCCCTTTTTAAACGGGGTTAATGCTGCAGTGTGTCTCTGTGTGTTCAGGCAAAATTAATTTTTTCTCAAAGGCATTAAATTAACATATCTAAAAAACAAATAACAGCAAGGCTTTCTCGTCCACTCAGACTATGAAATTAGTTCTGGAAGAATAAAGTAAAACATTGTAAAGTGGGGTTAGGTGATAATATTTTTCTTTCTTTCAAGTCCAGGTAATGTTATAGAATCACGGCAAGACTGAGGTGGGCAGGGAACTACGGAAATCACCAAGTTCAACCCCTCTCCGTAGGGCAGGCTCAGCTAGAGGAGGCTGCCCGTGACCAGCCAGGTTCTGAGTGTCTCCAAGGATGGAGATTCCACAACTTTTTTTAACCAGCCTGTTCCAGTGTTATTGTGGATTTGTCACAAAATCTGAGAAAGCAACATAGTTGCTGTACTTTGTCCAGACAAGACCAAAGAAAAGATTGCACACTCAGAATATATTTCAAGTCTTTTCTTCACCAGGAGAGGGAAGTGATGTTGCAGTGACCTCTTGAAGAAGCAGACATTTACCTAAGCACTGAAGGCAGAAAGAAGTCAGTGCTTCCACCTATTATCTGCTCCATTCTCTATTATCCCTGCTTGCATAAAAAAAGTCAAGTTACCAAGTATCCCTATTACTCCCCAGGAAAAATAGCCCACCAAAGCAAATAAAATGTCTCTTTTCAAATATGTGAGTAGAGGTCAAGTGCTGCCCTTAGCTTTATAAGTTTAAAACTCATATTATTATATCTGTAAATACATTTTGTTACAGTTACATATATCTCTATAAGTTCTAAATTGTGTAAATGTAAATATAAATACAAATATATGACTAAAGGTAGGCAAAAAACAGCTACTCTACAGTGCCCATAAAAAGAGAGCTTGGGAGGAGAGAGAAACACACACAAAAGAGGTGGAAGGAAAAAAGAGAGTTTTATTCCCATCCAAGAAATAGCACTGTATCCATGCTGTAATTCCTTGCCTGGAAGGAAGTACAAAGATAATTTTTTTTTTCTTAAAATCAAAACAAAACCACCTTTGAAACACTTCCATCCACTGCAAATGCATGCTCAAGTCCTGTTCCTGTTAACTGATGAGCACTTATGTTGAATTCAACAGAACACTTCTCATGAAACACTCAGCACCTGCCAGCATAAAAACTCTTATAAAACACCTGCTTGTTTTGTAGACAGAATAATGAAGTTAAATAGAATGAGAACACTAGAGTAATGTGATGGGAGATCATATTGAATCATGCCACAATTACCCTATTGTGCATATCACCATTTATAAATCCAATTAAGAGAAAAACTCTTCTCTTTAGAAAACTTTAAATACGAAATACCAGTTTTGCATAAATATCCCATTTGGATACAAAGAGTCATAGGAAAAATCTTTCAAATGTCGCAACATATTAAAATAAGAACATCTTAAATGATAATATTCACTTTTTGCTTGGGAAAAAGAGAGATAAATAGAACCATGAAACTTTCAAAAGTTGATCAAATAATATTTTCATTGACCAAAGAAACAGATGGGCTGGTTATGGTCTACTAAAAGTAACCATCAAGAACTCAAGGTACTAAGTATGCCATATCTCAGAACACTGCTTTTCTATTTTCTTTGGAAAACACTTTAGATATACACACTAATAAGCTGTACTAGTTACATGTTAGAAGTTTCTTTTCCTAATAAATTAAATTAATTTTAAAAAGCCCATTATAAATGAAAAGTAATAGAGTCTAGAGACCATTCTTTCCTAGCTCCCCTGTGAAAAACACAGGCAACAGTAAGACAGGAATCTACACTCAGCAGTAACTCACATCTTGTGTACAAATAAATTTCTTATTTCTATTACCAATCAAGTTCTCTCAGATTTAAAATCATTATGAACTATGAGGTTTTCTGCATTTAGCATACAAGTGAAAGAATATCTAAGCAGAAACAAATGTCTTATCAATCACATCCTTTCAATGTGCACTGGTGGTTATGGTCACCCTTCAGTCATTAAGGTGTCATGAAATATTACACAGATGAATGCTTCAGGGAAGCAAATCTTCATAATTTGTAAATTAAAATAAACTAAGTAAACAAAAATAAATGCTCTTCAAAGAGATTTCTTGCAATCAAAAGCAAATCAGTTACTCCAATAAACAGAAAAGTGTGGGTTTTCTCACCCTTGCAAATACCCTCCATAAGACAGAGGTCTTTCAGAGCACAGATCACATCTTGTAAGGTGAAAACCACTAAGTTGAATGTGTCAGCATATTAACTGGACTTGAATCTACTCACTACCACATGAGTGAAGATGGATATACTGAATAGAGGTGAGAAGTTGGTTCAATATGCATAAGGGTAGGATCATCTTAAGGAAATCATTATTGAAGAAAAGGAAAAAACAGCCTGTCTCAAAAATGTCAGTTACTCCTTGATATAATTTTGTTTTACTATGAATATGATTATATATTGCAATTGACTACTCAGAGAGAATTCTGGATGATTTTCCACTCCTGCATCTATTTAAAACCTGAATGGGCATGGTCCTAAAGAACCTGATTATGCTAATCCTGAACTAGGCAGAGGGTTGGAGTAGGTGGAGGTCTTTGACAGCTTCAGATGGGCTGTGCTCCTATGATTGCTAGGGTAGAAAAATGGTATCTGGAATGGCTAAGAAAGCCAGGGTTTTCCTTCCATTTATCAGTAAATTTTTATATAAGACATTATTACTGATTGAGGCTAGGATGCACATCAAAACTAATGTGCATCATATCACACAGCATTACTGTTTACTCCCAGCATGGAAGTCTTGTAACCTGTGCAAAATATTCACCTCTGTCAGACACAGTAGTAGTGCTGCCCTGAACAGGAATTGTGGATTGATAGGAAAAGGCAAAGTGTTTAAGACCATCTTCTTCTTATGGCTCTGAATGCAAGACTAAGAAAATAAAATGTTTGGGCATATAACACACCCAAACAATTGGTACACTGGTACATAATGTGGACTCGCCTAGTATGGGGAATATTAAACATATCCCATGGGACAGGAAGTTAACTTCAAATAAATGTTTCTTTTTTTTTTCATTCTTTTTTTCCCCTCTCTTTCAGTAAATCACTGTTTCAAAATCAAATAAATTTTCCTTAGTGCCCAGAATGCTTTCATCTGTTTATTGCCGTACTTAGAGTCAGCAGCAGAAATTTTTACAGGTATTGATGAAATATAATTATCTAGGGAGTGGAAGCTTTCATATAAAAATGTACAGCTTATCTTATTATGCTAAACTTCCATGTGCACCAAATGAAAATAGATCACTTTATGCTTAAACAACACAGAGCCAGAAAAACATCTACTGGAAATGTAGGTAATTATCACTGCAAACCTTACAATATGCTGCCTACCTTTTTCATCATCACAATATTTCCCATTTTCCAGCAACATTCTGTGTTCCAGGTGTTCTTTAAAATCACTAAAGAATCATTTAGACTTTTGACTTTATATTCCTGGAGGCAGGGATTCCCTTTTCATAAAAATTGCATAGAAAGAAAAAAACTGTGAACTATAACCAACATTTGTATCAACCAAGTAGTCTGGTCTATTTCCTAAAGCAAAAAAAGCTTCCACTCAGATGTTAAATTCAAAATGACCTTGTGCTTTTTTTCAAAACTGCTTGCAGCTGAGGTCATTGGAATAAACTGGGATAGGGAGTGCTTCTCTCTGCGTTGTCAGAAGGCGTGTGTAGTACGTGAATTACCACCAAGTAAGGAAAAAATCCCAACCAAAACAGAGCAAAGTACATAATTCCATTTATTTGTAAAATAATGGCAAATATTGTCTATAATAATTATTACTTCTAATGAAACAATTTAAGGTTTTGGCAAATTTATTTCACCATCAATTATGTGCTACACATTTCAAATCTATATTCATCAATTAATCCTGTTTGTTGTTGGCCTCTACTGTTAACAGCATAAGGACCTGTAACTACATTTCCCCAGCAGGCAGATCCCAGCTCCACAGAATATTATGTAGTGTTGTTTAAAAATACATATTTTATTTGTGTTAAAGCTCATGAAATTACTTAGTCAAAAACAATGAAATGGAAAAGAAGTTGGAACTGCTAGTGAGTGTTTTAATTGAAATTTAAATATGTAAATCAAAAGTAATTTCAGTATTTGCTTATGTAGGAAATTATTGATTAATTTCAGAAGGAGATTTTCAAAAGGGTATTTTTTTAAATTCTTTCTCTTGCAAACACATAAGCAACCACTGTCAAATTATTTTTACTCAGTCACTAAGACTGTATGAGTCCTCAATTTGTTTCCATAATAGCAGCTTTTCACTGGAATATTTTGATCGACAGATTCATATTTTTAACATCTGCCTCTTTTGGGAGCAGCTTAATGTTAGGATGAAAAATGTTAAGATGAAAAATACACTGGAGGTTTCAGAGCAGGTGGAAAAACTCACAGTTCTGATTAAATGAGAACTGCTTCTAATCCTGTTTTCCACTGTGCCTTAAAATATCCTATATAAAGAATAAAACCCCACTTGTCACTTATGGAACATTTGAGGAAGAGAGGGGCAAAAAAAGAGTCTATGTAACTTACCGTTAAAATTTACTGCCCGGATATAGCTAAGCAGTTCTTTACCATCAGTTGTGCTCATCCTTGGACACAGACCAATATAACCAGGACAGAGATCTTTATGCATGTTGTGCAAGGCATAAGCCATGGAATACACTGCATCAATGACAAACTGAACTTTTCCTTCTTGTTCATAGGCCGAATCTCTTGCAATTCTTTCTAAGCCTGCGGAAGAAAGAGAAAGAGTTTACTTCTACTGGTGCGTGCACAAGTGTGTACCTGCACAAGCACTTGCATGCAAAAATTCACACTGGAATGTAAATAATTACAGCTGGATTGACAGGTAAAGTCAGGATTCGTCTATCCATCATCTAAATAAACAAGACATGGAAAAATATGGCCATCTGGTTTTGCCTCTAATCATTGTAAACTCTGCCAGGTATGTAAACAGTATGTTGATTTCTGGGCTAGGAAAGAGGACAGAAATTTCATTACAAGAAAAATATATGTAGATATATGTATTTCTACAACGCAGTAGAAAAATTCTCTTTCCACATTATTGATTTTCATTCAAGAGCTGTTTATTGTCATTTATAGGACAGTTCTACAGCAGCCTGCCATTCATTTTAGATAAATTTAAGGCTACCTTGATTTTTATCCCCTATGTCTATTGTTTGATAAACATTATTTAAACATCTCCGGGAAAAAAGCTGAATGCTTGCCAAGTGATGTGACCATCTGTCTCCATAGTGAAAACTGCTTATTCTACAACATTTTCCTGTATTTACTATTGAATAACACTTCACATTCAGAACCATGTACTCTTTGCTGTTTCCTACAGGGACATTTATCCTTTAGAGGGAGCACAGAGCAAATCAATACATCATATAATTTTTATTCTGCAGGATTACCAAAATTCATCATCTATATTCAAGTACAAGAGAAGTTTTATGTTAATAGATGATATTACTTAGTGGAATTGTTAAATAGAAAGATCAGAAAAATTATACTTTAAATAAAGAATCAACATGAAATCCCATGTCCTAAATAGAAATTCAGATGCTGATTTGATGCTCAAATCTTCATTTTCCAGAGAAAAATTGATTGGCAAATCTTGGTGTGAAAATTTGCCCTGCTGAAATCTACTGTGAAATTCCTTTTGCTTCAGTGAATTGAACAGACACCTAGGATATCTACCAGGTTATCAACTCATTCAATTTGCAAATAATCCAATCATGTAATCTAAGATTATATAGAAATGAGACAAAAGTTTATGCAAAATTTTAAAAAATATTACCTCTCTATTTTCTTTTTCATTGTTTCTTTTTTATATCTAAACACGGGATTTTATCAGTTCAAGGTATCAATTTTGCTGAGTCCAAATTTATAAAAGTACACTGTTTGTGCCTGAAAATATAGTGGACACGAGATCTTTCTTTAGACAAAGTATGCAAGCACATATGACAAGGGAAAAAAGCCAGGGAGCATACTCAGAAACCTTTCTTCTATTTGTCTGCTGCACTTCAGTACCTCCATCTTGCACTACAGTAATAACATATGAACAAATCTGTAATCTGACAAGCTGTAGTGGTTTGTGCTTTAAACACCCCTGAGCACTGAAAGCAATAGATAGCCTTGAAAAAATCATGGTGTGCTGTTATTTCTCCTCAGGGATTAGTTAAAAAAACATAAAATTGCTACTTCTTGAAAAGCTAAAAACCATTTGAAGAGGAAGGCAGAGATAATTTTTGTGATTTGTACAAGTAGCTTTACAGACACTTTTTAAGACATGCTCTCTAATGAATGACAAATAATTAATGAATAATGCAACTGTACTGCAAATAAATAAACAGGAAAAATCTTTCCTTGAACATGCTGAAAATTACACAATTAGTTGCAGTGCATTGCCCAGACATAAAAGAGGACATGAAGGATGGAAAACATGAAGCTTAATTAGTTTACAAATTTACTGACTTATTTCATTTGGGAACTACCTTCCAACAGCAAATGATGGGTAGAGCTCACGCTCTCCACTTTAATTGCTCCTGCCTTGTTAAGGACTCTGGGACAAGAGAAGGACAGTTTACAGAACTGCTGCAGGCACAGAGCAGACAGTAAGCTGGATGCACTCCCAGAGCTTCCACATTCTCTAAACAGGATGGGTTAAAAGGAGATCCATTTTTATTGCAAGATAAAATATAATTCCTATCACATAAATGGATATAAGTGTATGCTGAGGGGTGAGGAACTGGTGAAAAACAGTGGAAATATTTTATGTAATAAATTTTAAGTCATAAAACACTAAATGTTGCAAACACTTAAGAAAGTGTATTGTACTAAGTGATACAGATTTTAAAAGAGGAAAAAAAAAATTTATTCTTCCCTATGTTTAAGTACATATAAAACATTTTTGCATAAATTTCTTCCATGGCATGAGATTTTACCTTCACTCTTCACAGATATGCTACTATAAATTAATTTATCACATAAATTATAGAGCAAAAACCTAATTTATTGGGACTGAGCGTGTTTCTATACATACAAAGGGGTAAGGGCCATCACAGAATTACAATATTTAAATCAGTTAAACCCAGAAGGCAATAGACAAGAGGAGTCTCTGCACTTTGCATAACTAAAAATCACAGCCGAAAAAGCTTTTTCTTCTTTACTTTTCTTTTCATTTTCTCTTTCTGGAATTCTCAAACATCTAAACTAACAATTTATAAAGATGACAAGAACTCATCAATTTAAATTGTGCTGCACTGTTCTAAATTGATGTTTGTGTATAGCAACAAAATGATGCATATTGTCTAAACCATAAATACGGTCAGCTCCTACAGATATATCATTACTTGATTGGAAGACATGATTATAATTTTTCTTCAGACTTGTATGCCAAGTAATAGTTGTTTATTTACAGCTTGACTCTCAGCTCTACAAGGAATGTTTCTACACACATTGGTGACTTGAAGGAACGTAAAAATTTGTACCTAATAAAATAAATGTTTTAATGCTTCCTTAATGATCACTTCAATTTCCCATCCTACAGTTTTTTCCTCTGGAGAATTTCTTAAGCTGTGTCATTATCAAAAAGAGTAAGAAGGTTCTCCCAGTTCTCAAACCTGCAATTGGCAGACCCATGGTCTGACAGTGTGTCAAGAAATGAGACGAGAACTAGGCTCACCAGTTCCTGACCATCTTTTCCTGATCTCCAAAACAACAGAAATCCAGGGAAATGTGCCACGGTGTTTTCCAGCAGGTTTCCCAGTCCAGCTGTTGAAAAGTGCAAACCTGACGTCAGCAGGATGCCAAGATTTTCTCCAACCAATGAAGGAAGTGTGTAGACATAAGTACTAATGCTATCATCTTGGGCTTGAGAAGATCTAGGAGAGCAATGACACTAGCCCAGGAAATGTCAACTGTTCCTGGATCAATCAGCTGGAAACCTCTTTTGGGAACACTAAAGCAAGCCAAAGGAATGATCCCATAAAGCCTGTAAATGTGGAAGAGGTGCTTGCTAGGTACTCTTGCAGCTCCTGAGCAAGAGTGACAAGCTGGACTGTTGCTGGAGGTGTTGCCTCCATACCTGCACTTCATTTCCCCTTTCCATCCTGTATTTCTTATGCTGCAGGAATAAATGTGAATCCTGCTCACGATGGTGTAATTCAGCTATTGCAGGGAAAGATAAGGAGCATAATAGTAGGAAGATGAGACATGGATTAAGTGGATAGGGATGTGACTGGGGCTACTAGTCTGAGGGCAAAGAAGGTGAAGCAGGTGGTATTGTCAATTCCACAGGCATGAATTCAGAATCAAGAGATTTTAGGGAGCATAATCAAGATAAATTAGGCCTTTACAACAATAAATTAAATGTATCTTCATTGAAAATTCAAGATCATGCAGTAAGTAAATAAAGATTAATGTAAGATAGCTGAGGTAATGAATTCATACATGGGTGATGATATCACCTATGAGAGAGGAATAAGTATCTTAAACAATCAAAACTTAAGTTGCTGATCTTACCAGAAGGGCAATAACCTGGTATGTGATAAATGTTGCATAATTCATCCAAGCTTTAGAGAACTTATTGTTAATGACAATCTTAAAGCTCTTGAAATAATTTCTGGACCCATAAAATTCCATGAGAATAGGAAAACTTCAGAGGAAAGTTCCTAGTAATTTTTCTCTTAAGAAAATAGAAAATTTGAAATAAAGCAAATGGATATACCTGTCTTGTAACTTGTGACATAGAGGGAAAACAATGCTTTTTATTTAACTGCCCCATTTCTGAAAATCACTGGTTTCCTAACATTTCAGAGCAATCCCATTCCTTCTGTCTCACAAATCTGTTTCCATTTAGTATTATTGAAAGCAATTCATGTACTTGCAGCCTACATTATCTCTCCTGATTATTTTTATATTTTTTAGATTCCATCCCATATATCTAAAAATCTTAATTTATGTTACTTGAAAATAAAAGGCTGAAGTCAAGGATCTTGTATACAACAGCTGCTTAGAGCTTCAAATTGGAACAATGATTGATCATGCAGGGTTTGAGAAAAGTTTTGGGCACTGGAGAGCTTTGGGATGCAAGAGAAGGGCTCCATAGTTTAGAAGAGTAGAGACAGCAGGTATTCAGATGTAGTAAGTGAGTAGGAATGGTATCCTACTAAACAAAATATTAGACTGGCATGTCTTGTCCTTCATCCAGTGAGAACTATTTGCTGAGCAGTGGTGAGGAGGGCCAAGAATCTCCTAACTGTGGTTTTGTCATTGGCAAAGAAATATTTTTATCTAGAGCCTATATTCCCCCTCCTGTCCGCAATCCCACCAACCCTTTTGTGACCTTGTCCCTTCTCATAAATGCCAGGAAACAAATCTTTTATGGACTGTGCTTTGAATAAGGGGAGAAATCTTCCAGGGACAATGGTGGGAGGACAAACAATGTGGAAGAGGGGAAAAAAAATTGCAGTGGTTTTAGAACGTTTTCTCGTGAACAGCTTTTATTCCATTTGCCTCTCTTTACCTGCCTTTTTTATATACACTTGTGCAGAATTACTGCTCAAAGACAGCTGGACCATCTCTGCAACAGTTGGGGTATTTTTCCAAACTTCTGTTTTTACAAGTCTGAATTTTGGATATCTAGTAATATATTTTTATTTCATAGTGGCAATTCACATTTTTTTACTTACTGATAAATAATTTATCCCCATTGCTTGGCTCTCAAAACAGTTTTACTTAAGCTGCACTTGGAAGCAAAGAAAGTCAAAAACAAATATTATGTTCAATTGATTGTTCCTGTGGGCCAATCCCGATCACAACTAAAACACAATAATTTGTAAGTGGTCTCCCACTCTTCAGCTCAGGCATGATGATCCTCTATTTTTCAGAATTGGTTAGAACTCCCCACCTTTGCAGCAAGAATATTTTCCACAGAAAGCTGGCATCTGTAACTAAGCCATTTCAGCAGGCTCAGCAGGAAGCACCAGGAGCATATGTTGCTCCTACTGTAGTCTTCCCGATTATTCAGCTGTTTTCCTCTCCCATTATGGAGTTTGATCTCTCTGAACAAATAATGCAGATCATCATCTTCTGTTACTGAAACTTTAGGGCATGAGATAGGTTTATGGTGGGGGAGTTGAGTTTTCTAATAGCTGTGTGGTAACAGTGATGCATGAGCTAGTTTGCAGAGAGCATCACAAAACCTGAGGCTTCTCTGTAATAGTGTGGTGTCAGTTTAGGAAGCAATTCAGAGAGCAAGCCAAGGATTATATCAATTTTCTCAGCCATTCCAAAAAGAAAATTGAGAATGTAGAAGCAGAGACAGTGAAATGAAGCAGTTTAACTGTATGCTGTTCTCCAGCAACTGATGGATGTGGATTTGTGATTTAGTGAATTGTCTCTTGATGTAATTTTTTGGGGGTTATGCCTCTTTAGACTGACTCACAAAAACCCCAAAATTACAACATTTTAAAAAAGCTACAAGATAGCGAGACCAATTAGAAAAAGTCTGAGAAAAAAACTTTTCAATCCCTACAATTATACAGATATTTTAAAAAATTTCCTATTCAGAACTGGACTGAAACTTCACATATTTTAAACATTTTTTAAATATAAAATAGCAAAAAGAATATTTCACATTCAGTGAATATGCTCCAATAGTTTTCACTTTAGCATCACCATATATGAAAAACTAACTTTTCTTTTTGCTTCATCCTGTAACTGAAGCATCTAAAAAACTCTTGACCTGCCCACAAACATTTTTCATTGGAAATATCATAATCTTTTTCCTGATTTTCACAGTAAATCAGACACATGTTTCAGAAAAACACTTCTAGGAAATGCACAGTAATATATACCAAAGTGGAATCAAAGCATTATCATAGTTGTATTGGTGTTTTGCTCCTATTACTATATATGACATTTACTAGTGTTTTCTCTTAGGAAAGCAATCTAGGTTTGCACCATAAAATAAGATTCTCTATTTTCTCATTTATGTACTTTGAGAGAGTTTCTAACAACAGTTTGAATGTTATTATCAGAGTGCAAAAATTTTCTTATCCTAATTAGTGCCTTAGTATTGCTTAACTATAGCTCCTTGAAACAGTGTCCAGAGTTGGGGAACACAGGCACTCAGAATTCTCACACATTTAAAAAATAAGTCTGCTACATCTAACAGTGACAGTGTTGTGTAAATTCTCTTGCTGAGCCAAGATTTGCTATGATGACAATGTTTAGCTAAACACTAATGTCTGCATTAAAATAAGAAGGATACACCATAAGATATGTCGTCTCCTTAGCCAACACATCAAGAACCACAACATGCATTTAAAAGAAGATATGTATAAAAGAATACAGTGGAATAAGCAAGATTCCTTTCAGGCACATGACTAGTCAGTGTCTATGGAACTGCCCATGTTGGAACATATATTTAGTAGGAACAGAACTTGATACTGGGTATATATTTTCAAAAGTTGTATTTCCTAGTTATTGTGGCTTGGAAACTACAAAAGTAGAGATCTGGTCCACTGGTTCACTTTCTGATCACCATGTGTCTGATAGCCTGAGAGCAGAAAACACCTGCAGAAAAAGAGAAAGACACTTTGGAAGTTTAAGTAAGAGGGAGAGAGACTATTTCATTACGAAGCAAGGATACTGCGTAATAAATAAATCTGACACCACAACAGGTTTCATTAGATTTTGTCCAGCTATCCAGCCAGAGAGGAAACCACAGCCAACTTTTGCAAACATTTCTATATAATATTTACATGTATTCTGAGGGTTCCCTAAATATTTACATGGTCATTTAAATATCACTCATTCCCCTCTTGCTTCTTCTGTTTTTATTTTAGGAAAGACACTGAAATCAGAGATCTATCAGTTTTGCTAGACTCTTATACATCTACAAATTTCCTACCATATATCATTGAGAAGTGTTCGTGATCCATTGTCTCTTTCATTCTCCTATACTTCTAGTTTTAGTACATATTAATGTTAAGCTGTTGTTTCTATCTTATTATAGTATCACACTTTTTAAAACCCTCTAATCATATCTATTTTTCTTTACTTGTAACAGTAAAAATTGAATGCACAAGGTCAAGTTGTCACATTTATTATTTTATTGTACATATATCAGTATATAGTAACAGATGAAATTGTGCTTCAAATCTAAAATGATGAGTTTTACCATTAACATTCCTTAAATTCTAAGCAAAAATAAGGAATTTCAACCTCAAAATCTGTCAGCTTGGTTCGTGAATATGAAATGTTGCTTTACTGATTTTTCACCAAACCAAAACAGTACAGGAAAAATGTTTAAATATAAAAGATGCATTTTTCATAATGAAACCATGTCAAAAGTTTTAGTTTTGTTATTTCTGAACAAAATAACATGAAGATAAAAGAGAAAACTTTCTTAATGTTCGCTAACACAAAGATCTAAGGACTACCTTACTGAAAACATTTTAAATGTTGGTCAAACTTTAGGTGCTTTATTTCTCCCTCAGAATAATGTCAATATTAGTGTTAGCATGAACAGGCAACCAAATATTTTGCTGAATTTCTCAAGTTTGAAATAAATTATATCTCGAGGTAAGTGTGTAGATAGGATCTACATTTTCCAACACAAATTACCCATGGGAATTTCTAACTATGGAAAAAATTGCTAGTGTAACTAGTCCAGGCACACAGGTTAAAATAACTGGTACAATTTTAAAACTTCGCAGGCTGCAAGCAATTCTATGCAGACTTCTGTGTATAACTCCAAAGCCTACAGCAAAAGCTATCAGCAAGAGTAAAGATCTGTACAAGTAACCGAATTTATTCATTTTCTGCTAGCATTTAAACTCAGAGGACCTTCAACACATACAGCAGTACGTATAAAAATCCTTTCTTCTACTTACTGACCATGAGAGCTTTCAAATTTAAGGTTCAGACAAGCAACTGAAGGGACTTTTTTCCTCAGGAGTATTTTTTGTATTTATAAACTTGATTGGCATCATGCTTAAGAAAGGACTTCCTTGCAATTAGAAAGCACTTTTTGGAAGTATATACAGAAAAATAAGCATCCAAGCACGTCACTTTCTGAAGCATTTGTGGCCACTATTTTTTATGAGTCTATTTGGAGACTAAAGAGTAAAGCTGCATCAAGACTTCACCAAAAATATTGCAACATCTAAACTAATCATATTAACTACTACTAAACAGAGGTTCAAGCAACTTTCTTATTTTGATGAGAAGCTCCAAAAGAGCAGAACAATGCAGGTTGCAAACTATTTGTAGTCAGCTATTTATCAAAGTAGCAGATTGAGATGTTTATGCGCCCTTTTCATCAGCTATAGATACTGTAGAAATTCAAGGCCTCTTCAGTTGGAGCTCCTTCCATGGAAGGAGCTTTATGTAAAAGTCCCTTTTCTGATATCAGAGTGCTGGGCTGAATTACCATGAAGGTAATGTGGGCTGGATGTCTGCTCTGGCTTGGCTTGAAGTCTGCAAGCTAAGGGACAGCAACATCCTAACAGGGCCATTTCTGCAATGAATATTTGATAGCTTTTTGATGCAGAGAATTTAAATATAGATTTGGAATGCACTGTGAATTCCCACTCAGACTAAGTGTTTTGATGCCATGATTCACATGAAGTACTGAATAACTTTGGTTGCTCCTGGAAGGGATCTTTCATCAGCTCTGAGTATTTGCAGTTGGTTGCTGAGGTAGGATGCATCTCATGCAGCTTTGGCAGTGTTACAGCTAATTGTCAAACCTAAAGAAAAGCTTTTTGTTTCAGAGAAAACACTTACCCTCTCCAAAAGCAAGCATTTAGGAAAACAAGTTGAAGTGCTCCCCTGAACAGACTTTCTTGCGTACCTAGCTTAAACTATATAGTTAACTAGCAGAGAACCAGTGCTGTGCAAGATAAATATGTATGCTAGTTTAAAACAGTATCTCACACACTACCTACTGTTTAGCCAGCTGCTGTGAGAATAAGAAAAAATTAAGTTGTTCTATTTTCTTACAATTGTTGCAAGGACTGACAATAGCTATATGTCGCGTTTGAATTAATTCACAAGGCTCCATGTTACTCTAAGGAGACAAGTATGTAAAAAAATTCAAAACAAATGTAATAAAAACCAATTTAAAATGAAAATAAATGTAATAATGAATCTTAAAATAATTTAACTCTAAGTTGCTGCTGGGTTTCACAGTATCAAAATTCCAAGAGGAAATTTTTAGAGCTAGACAAGATAGAAGTATTCATGACAGAATTTGTATGTGAGAAGAGTGGGGTTTTTTCAGGAAGGAGTAGTGGGAGAATTTTTTCAACTGCAACCGAAAAAGGAAAGCAATGAAATCATACTTTTCACAGCAAAGGAACAACTATGAATTTAAGCATGTAAAAGATCCAATAGTAACATTTTTCAATATTAAAAGCTGAAGAAAATGTCTCTTCCTTCTCTGTCCCATTTTAATGATCCCATCACACTGCAAGAAGTAGGGTATGATGAGGAAAAGAAATAGTAGATTTCACTTTGTGTAGCCAGTAGGAAAGATGCTGCATGGTTAGTGAAAATTAAACACTTTTTTTTTGTTTCATATTTTTCTGTATGACAAGAAAAATAATTTTTGACAGTCAAAATGGAAAACATGGTTTCAAGAACATTGGATTGGAAAAGACTATAATTTTGTCATGTATTACTGTCAAAGTAAACCTATGTTATTTACTGGTGAAACCTAATTTTCTTCTACAAGATATGTAGACAACTGCTGAAATTCATGATTTGCCACAGGTGAAAATCTGTAATTTCCTCACTAGTCTAATTAAAGGTGTTTTTTCAGGACCTGATAAAAATAAAAGCACCATCAATTAGAACTAAGCAGCTAGTTAATGGACTGCTTGATGGCATGAACAGGACATGGACGATTGCCTTCAGGAAGGGGATTTCAGTCTAAAACTGGAAGACAGTTTACCCAGTACTCTTTGCACAGTCTAGAAGACAGCTACTTCTTTAATCACAAACTAATTAGAACTGATTGGCTTCATTGCTAAAATTGCTAAATTAGGGACATTATAGGCGCCTGTTCCTTGAGCAGGTTGGCTGTACACACTCCATTGGCAGCACTTTTACAGCTGCACATATCCCATCCTCACCGGGGCAAAACAGTGACAGCAAGCAACACAAAGTCCCCTTATGGCAGTCCTGTCCCTTTTGGATAGAAAGAATCAATTTGCTCTGCTTTCTCCCCCTGTGTGAATCAGGACAGTTATCTACAAGTAGCTGAAGAGAGAGGAAAGAGGCTTGTCTAGAGATGGTGTTTTGGAGTTGGAGGGAAATAGATATGCTGTCAGGGCTTTTGCAGCAAATCTGAGCATTACCTTGGCTGAGACATGCTAAATTAGATGGTGCTGAACAAGATGCCTGTGACTAAGCAACAAACAACCCCCAGGAAAGGTCCCCACTGTACACTTTAGGCGTCTAATTTAAAAAGTAGTTGAAAGCATGTTTAGCCATGTAAACACCTTAAAAACCCAATACTCTACCAAAATATCTGAAGTATATATTTCACAAAACTAAAACCAAAGCTATCTTGAGCATCTGGGGGACTTTATCCTCTGCCAAGGGCCATCAAGAATTCATGGTACAAACAAGTTTAATTCCTCACAGGGGATGAATCCAGCAAATAAATCCAAGTCCGCCAAATTCACTCCTGGCTTAGCACCTGATTGATACTCATTTCTGCTTAAAAATGCTAGTGATTAAGCACTTTCTCATCAATCAAATCTCTCCTTTTTAGGTGCTAATACACTAATAATAATAATAGTAATAATAATAGTAATAATAGTAACAACAAAAACAACAACAACAATAATAATATTAATAATAATTTGCAAAGTACTGTTAAAGCACAGTCTTTACAGTCTTTGTCTTGATAGGAAGTACACACATGGCTATATTTTGCATATCTAAATCAGCAAGTCCCCTAGTATGAACAGCTGTCAGCACAGTAAGGCATCAGTCTTGCAATTCAGACTACATCTTCTAACAGTATTCTAAGCCTGCTGACAATATGTACCCCAAAAAAACAGATCTTCAATCAGGTATGCATGTCACTCTAATACTGAGACAGTGAGAACCTGCTTGGTTGTTTTCATGCACTTGAAAATCGGATGAGAAGGATGGGAATTTTTGGGTATTCTGCTACTATAATTTAAAAAAAGACCACTTGTAATAACCACTACATTGTCATAAGCTTATTTTAGGAACCAAAGGCTGGTCAACAGTCCTGAGCTTGAACAAAACTGAAATGTTTCCATCTACTTTCTTAAAATATATTTTTCAGCTATGCATTTACTTTTGAAGTAATCCAAGCTCCTCTGCAGAATGTCAAAATCTTGTGCAGTTCATGTTCCAATTTACTAACTGCAGTTTGAACTCATTTTACCAAGACTATTTAATTTCTCCTTATTCTTATAAGTTGTATATTTGACAGTCAAATATAATGTGCAGGCTGATGAGAAAATTCCCCAAATTTAGGTGTTTCACCAGTAGATTAGATGTGTAAATGTGTTTTGAGCCCTTCTATATAAGAAACACATCAATAAACTGGAGGATGTTCAGCAGACAGCCATCATTCACAGGAATGAATCACATGCCTTGTGAGGAAAGGACGAAAGACAAGGCTTTGGCCAGCCTAGAGAAGAAATGGTGCGTAAAGTCCCTCAAAGAGCAGATCCAAACCGGGAGATGAACCAATACTCTCCACAATGGTGTACAGTGCAGGACATTATGGGCAAAATGTGAAACAGGAGCTTTAGACTGGTAAAAGCTTTTTTCCAATAAGGCAGCTCAGACCACAGAATGGGTTCCCATAGAAGACATTCCGTTTCTCCAGATCCTTTAGAGATTTTCAAAATCTGAATGGATAAAGTCCTAACTCACCCAGACCCAGCCTCAGGCTGACCCTGTGTTGCGGCTTAAGCCTGGATGGAAATTAGCATCCTGTTTTGAGCATGAGGTTGGACTAGAGACCTCCACAAGTTCTTTCCAACCTGAAATACCCTATGATCCACTATTAAGATGCCACTGCACCAGAAACATCTTAGCCAATGCTACTGAACAATCTCAAGTGCCTATGTGCATATTCATAGCTACAGGTGCACATGCTGTTGCAGATAAGCATGTAGAAATCTACAACAGACACAGTTCTGGAGACTTTTGTTGATTACTGTCTCAGTCCTTAGATGATTAAGAACAGTTCATAGCAAAGAGAAAACCAGGTGAATTAACCATTTTAAAATTATTGTTATATTTGACCTCACCAGGTTAGGTATCTGCATATTTAAGGATGTGTTACATAGATAGGGGAACACTACATTGATTTTTGCTAATTTGGATGCCTTTTATTGTGACTACCATATCACTTAGTGCAATAATTGTATGACTGACTTTTATGTTCACTCACTCCCATAAGCCTGGAATTCTGTGACAGAGTTAAAAAAAGTTTACTGATGGAAAGTGGTGGTGAGAACTCTGGTCTCTTTTTAAATACATTTCAAACATTTTCATCAGTAGAGAGCTCACTCACTATCACCTCAGTGGATACCAAAGTTTCAAAGAACAGAGAGAAAAAAAGCCAGAATGTACTTTGGTAAGATCCTTTTTAAGCCATCCTAATGATCTGCAAGTGACTTGTTTCATGGCTGAAAGTATTCACAGCTCTTGGCACTGACATCTTCTGCTGGCCTAAATCACCTCAGTTCCAATGGAAGTCAATTGAGTAAGGGTGATTTATGGTCCCTCCAATTTTGTCTCAAAATCTGGCATAATATGAGAATGTCAGAGAGGTAAAGATTTTTGGGGTTTTTTTTAAGACAAATTGCACTATTTTCTGTTAGGGTACATTTATTGTTTCCTTACAGGAGAATGCTTCTGATGTTCTCTTAATTTAATCAAAGAGAAGTCACCTGAAGGGATAGAAACTCAAACACAACCTAGATCATGTAGCTCAAGGAAGCTGTAGTCAGCGTTTCATTTTAACATTCTCCAGTCTCATGGGTACATGCACAGTTACACTAAGTTAATTAGTTAGTAATATATACTAGCTGATACATAATTCACAAGATGACCATAATTTTAAGGAATGTAAACAATATATTGAAATTTATGTTTCCCAAAAGCTATTTTAAAACCTAAATAAGAGCTGATAATGGTCAAAAAGAGCAAAAGAAAGGAATGGGAGTGAAACACAGTAATACAGTAATTACCATTCAGGATAGAGAGAATCTTTTTTTCTGGCAGTAAGCAGTATGTAATTATGGCCCCACAAAAAAGGCAACAACTAAACAAACAGATAGAATGTGCTATTGCACTTGCTCTATGCTATAAATTTGTGCTCTCTTCAGGCTTTTTATCTTCAGGCTTATATTGCCCTTATGTAATTGGAAATCCGTATTTCTTAGGCTGCAGCTCTCTTCATCAGTGACACAAGCCAGAGGTAGTGCTGTGGTGAAGCCAGTTTGCTAAAAAAAACACCTTGGAGAGTGACAAATAAAATTATTTATTTATTTGTTTGTTCATTTTAAATAAGGCAAGACATGAGAACAAAGTCATTCCATACTGTAAATGAGGAATGGTTCAATAAAAAACAAAAAAATAAAAGATTTTTTTTTTTACGAAATTCAATTATAAACTTATGTCACAGCTTCATAAGAGGAAAAAGGCATTCAGTTGACTTCTATTATGATTTCAACCTCTTAATGCTTTGACTTTGAGAAAACCTTGTCAAACAAAGAGGGACAGGAACTTTACAAGTAGTTCCTTCCAAGTAAAAAAACATGTTCAGAATTCTATTTTCTCCATACAAATTATTTGCTAGGACACTGAAGGAAAACAAATGAAATCTTACTGTAATCCCAGTGATGCCATTCCACATCCATCAGTGGAAGATTTGGCCAATAATATTTGAAGAAAACAGTGATAGTTGAATGATTATTTGCTTCTTTCATGTTAATAAACCTATTGATTTATTTTTATTATTGATATATTTGTTAATTATCATCAGTATTTATTGCAAAAATAAAATCAAACAAAATGTACTCTACATAGAGAGCCCTAAAACTAGTTATTTTGGTGATTGGTAGAACAGGATGTAATCAGCTTTCTTACACATTTTTCCACCATTGTAAAAAAAAAACATTCTCAGAAATGCAAAGATATAAAGATAAAAATAGAACTATTATCTATGATAGGCTGATTCCTTATCAAAAAGATGAAAATTAAATGTATATTGTATATATGCACATAAGTTGAGTGAATCATATGTACTGATTATTTGTTTACTTTTTCTCTTTTCTTATTGGGGTAGAGTAGATTTTATTAATCTTTTTTTAAGCTTCAGAGTGTTTGAACATTATCTTTACTATGCATTTTTTGTTTTATTTTATTAAACAGATTATCCAACAACAAATGTCTCACAAATTAAAAAATCAGCTTTGCATATGTAGTGGCAGAATCTGACCTGTATTTGTTTTACACTATTCGAGGTTTCTGGAAATAATTGTTGAGATGTTATTTGCTCATAAAAAAAGGAAAGTAAAGCTGGTTGTGATTAGAATGATGAGAAGAATCATGAGTAAGGAAGAGTCAGCTCATACCCAAAATACATGTGAGCCAGCATGACATGGAAAATGTATGTGAGTGTCAGGCTGTGCATAAACTATACAAATGCCATTACAAAATTACTAAACAGGCCTGGCATTGCACTGAACAAGATGCTTGCATTTAATCAGTGCAGGAGACCAGACATCAGTGACAGAATGCTTTCTGCTTTTGAAGAAAAATGTTTGAATAGTTGTGACATGTGACATGCCAGTGTGAAAAGCTAGTTCAAGACAACCAAGCAAAACCAAAATTCTCTTTACTTTGGTATTTTTGCTGCCCCAGAATGAGCCAGCTTTAATACAGAAAGTCAGAAAGAGAAGGATAGAAATATTGTAGAGCTCTGAAACACTAACCTTGTTCCTAGCACTGTCCCCAACAGATGAAAAGGACGGAAGCAACATTTGCCACAACCACAAATGACTTCGCACATTTGTCAGCTGAAGCCACTACAACTCTCAGCTTGGCAAGCCAGGCTGTTGGGTTGGGGAGGCATGGACAAGTCTCCAAACAACATTTGACTTTGCCTTACTCATATTTGGTGCTATCTTGTCCTTGCTTCCTTTAGAAAGTTTGCAGGCAGAAATGCATAAAATCTTTTGGGCAGGCTACATAAATAAGGCAGCTAAATAGGAGCAATGGGAGCACTGTAGTTTAAATCCATTTGTTTAAAATAAATTCCCACTATATCTAAAATAACTTCAAGTGGACTTGTAAAATTGGTCTGGTTTCAGCGAAACAGTAACAAGGATCTTATAATGCAATGCACAAAATTATGCAAGGACTTGAGTTTAGGTAAAATTCTCCCAGGAAATAAACATACCTAATTAATCCTTTTTCAGGATTTGATCTTCAAAATTGTCTTCTGAGCAACCAGTCTACACAAAGCATGTTATATTAATCCTTTAGCCAAAAACAAAGGCTAAGTGTGAATATGCCAGCAAAGGAGAGCCATGGCTGAGGAGGCCTTCTTTGAAACATAGACTTGATGTATAGATGAGAACTGTGGCAAAAAGACTGATGACTCTTCTGAGCAGTCCCATCAGTCCCCCCATGCTATTAGGATGTAACTGTTTCAGTGGACTCAACGGCATCCCTTCTGCCTTCACGGGACTGAGGTTAGGCTAATCTTTTTCAAGTCACTGTTCTCAATTGCTAACTCAAAAATAATTATGTCTATTACTAAGTTGACCTGATTATCTTGATGTCACAAGAATATCAATAGCTTTTAATTTCTACACCACTCAGAATCTCCTTTAACATCACACACATGCTGAATAAAATTATTCACAAGATTAACGTTTTTCTTAAGCTTCTACTGCTGATAGCTGTTCCTGAAAACACTCAGTATTTAAGAGAAGGGATACAATGAGGACTGTGGATTTTTTTTTAATTTTAGCATCCTTATTAGTACAATCAAAGCATCTTACTATTTTATTTCTCTTTGTTCTAGACTCTTCTTAAAGGACAACTGTAGTCTTTCTTTAAAGAGCTTAACCATTTGTTCTTTTACCAAAAATTAAATCTAATTTAACACAACATATTCATACCAGCATGTAATCACAACATGACTGTAGATATAATTATTAATACTCATAATAATATAAATTGTAAATTTGTTGTGTATTGTCTGATGCTAGGAATGCAGCACATTAGGCAGAGTTACCACACTTGCTACCAAGAGACAAAAACAGTTCACCAGGTAAGAGTTTCAGGACACCCCTCTGCTCTACTGCATTAAGTTCACAGGCAAGCACTGCTCTGATTTGAGCCTTTATAATTCATCAGAGCACTGACTCTCAAAACAGAAAGTCTGTTTAGTCTATCTCTATCATCATAATGACAGTAGGAACACAAAATAGCCTTTGGCTCTGGGTGAGTTAATTATCTACTTTTTTTTCCCTAGGACACCGTCTTGAAATACTAACACATTAACCTTGCAGAATATTCACTTAGACCTTCTGCACAGCATGAGATTACTACTAGTCTCAACTGGTTAGTGTCAACTTCCCTGCTCTCTGGGGTTAGCCAGGTCACTCCTCCTTGCCTGGAAGATTAATTTCCCTCTTAGGGACAGAATAAGCTTAAGCACACAAACACTTGAATTAAGTGATGGAACATATTCTAGAAAGAGGAAAAACTATATTAATCTAATCAACTGCTTGTTCTGATAAAAATGGAACACTATCAGTAAACAAGATCTTTTCTTCACTAAAATATATATTTATACATATTCTAGATGTGTATCAAAAATAACTATTCTAATGAAAAGAACTGAAACTTTTAAAAAATGTGCTTTATGGTTATCCAACACCATTAAATGTAATAAAGTTTTGTTTCTGTACAGATACAATGCATTTATATACAATAAAAGGGGTGAATCTTCATCCACTGTAAGTTGCCAGTACTTATAATTTATTTGCAATGCATTATATAACTACCCTTCTTATAGAACAGTGATTTTCCAAGCTGCATCAAATGCAAATGCAGTAAATATTTATCAGAATATTTTAAGCACAATACAGTGATTTTAAAAATAAATATAAAATTTCTCAATTCTGACTGTATGTTTTCATTTAAGCTTTTACTTTTCAATTTTCATCTACTTTGGACAAAGGAAATGGATTCAACTAATTTACATTTTGGTTCTTAGTGTTAATACTACACTATTGAGAGAGATGTTTATTCATTTAACTATGGAAGTATTGCTTGGTAGCTTCACAGAAAACAGGAAATCTTTTAGTTCTTTCAATTCCAAAGGATTGCTTGGGTTGGTCTTTTAATAGATATTTTCTGATTATATTCTTGTTAGTGAAGTCATAATAACACTCTAGTTAATTAAACTTTGAGTTTCATAAGACAGATATAATGTATTACAAATATAAGTATATTTTCCGAGCAGGAGAGAGAGAGCTTGCATTTAGCTTCATTTAAGAGTCCTCATTTTTTTTTTAATCTAAGGGACTGTTTCTTGGTACAAGTGGGGCAATCACTGATAGCAAGTGACCCAAAAGCTTTTAAATTCCAATGCAGTCTGCTGAATAGTGTCCTTCATCAGAAGCCTACAACTTTATCAACCTGACAGAAAAATTTCAGCAAGACATCTGACCTTATACCTCAAAAGAAGAAAGTGATAAACTACTTCAAATATGGACAGTGGTTTACATTAAGCCCTAATAAACACAGCTTTGCAAATTTAAGAAATTTTGCCTCCAAGCTCTCTCAGCACATATCTGTCATACAGTTTTGGGAAAATACAGTAAAACTAGTACCATGTCTCCTTCAAGTTTAAGTTTTTCAAGTTGCCCACTGAAACATTTAGCTATGAATAGACATAAGAGGCCCAAAAATCCCATAAGGCTGCATGAAAATTTGATCCCAAAGTTGTCTAGCTTCACAATGAGCAAAATTTGGTATTTACTAGGAAAAAATTGTGAAAGCAAATATCCTATGAAATATCTTAGATAGAAATATCTTAGATGTGACTCAGTATTAAATACTGCATGGCACCTATGATGACTTAAAATAAACTCTATCAAGTACACTTCAGTACACTGCATCAATAGTAGAATTCCTGAGTTCAGGTGATTTACTAGCTGTACTTTAGCCAGCCTTTGTATGACACACTTCTGACAAACTCAGTAAAATAAAGAGCAAGTCCAGCCATTTACATGACATATTGTGAATAACATGTTCAATCAGCAGGTAGTTCAGTTTTTACTGAAATTATTACTGAAATGTCTTCAGCTTTAATTCCCACAAATATTTTGATAATGTTTTGGAGGGATACTATTTCTCCATTCCAAAATAAAACCGGGAAAGATGATTTTTTTTTCTCTTAGAGTAATGTCTAATTATTAAGTTTAAGAATAGCATTAATAAAATATATTGGCAGGTCTCTCATTTCATTCAGTTCTAAAGTAAAATTTCTCACTCATTAAAATCAAGAAGCACCCTATTAGATCATGTAAGTCAACCCACTAGTCATAAAATGAGTTTTAAAATAATGAACTACTGATTTAAGATTAATGCTTGATTATCTTTGTGAAGTTGATAATAGTGACTCTTACACAGACTTGGCAGAATTAATGGGCCATATATAAGTGACACAGAAAGGGCAACCATTGCTCAATTATTTTCATTAGAACTTCCTTATTTAATGATGGAGTGTCATGTGAAGCATGCTATGCTTCACTTTCACTTGAGATTTGGAAAATATGATTGTCAAAAAGAAAGGATCATGGTTCTTTCTCAATTATACTACAATATTAGATTATTTTGTGGTTTTTAATGAGGCACATATTTCAGGGATTGTGATGGGTACAGGGAAGCAAAAATACTAGGAATTAAGAGTTAAAATCTGGGAAAAAACCCACAAATTGTACTCAGGCATATAAATTTCCCTGTATTTCCTTCTGACTTGATAATGAATCAAAGTTACAATATAAATAAACTAGTGTTTGCCTTTGCAAGACCAGAATGAGCCAAGACTGCATTATAGATGTCAATGATACAGGGCTGAGTGTATCCCCTCTATCCAATCAGGAGACACATACAGGATGTTCTTTAGGTGGGAGGGATTTCAATTCACCTGTATTTACTCCACAAGGCCATTACATTTATTACTGGTTTGGATTCATCTCAAGCACACAGCCAAGAAGAGATGCCTAAGGAAAGTAATTACACCGTCCCCATTTCATTACTTCCACAGACTTAGACAGACTTACAGGTAATATGAAAAATCAGTAAAGAGCAGAGAAAAAGAGACTATTCTGAATTATGGTTGCAACAGTCATCATAAACCCTCTATGGTATCTGACATATCCTCAAAATAGCCCACCTTTCTCACTAACAAGTTTCTTTCAGATTCAGCAGTCTAGATAATTCAGCCATGGTACTCAGAATGCTGCAGTAGATATATGCATATAGATATATATATATATACACACACACACATATATATAGACACACACAGTTGCATTCTGTTTCCCTGCGTACTCTCCCAGAGGAATAAGAACTTTTAGCAGAAGGACAGTCTCATTAACCTGCCTTTTTATAACAGTATTCTGTGTAAAAATGCCAGCCCTGTAAAATTCATTGCAGTTGTACTACATATAGAAACACAGTGAGTGCTAAGCACAGAGCTTTTTAGTGTATTAAGGTGTTGATGTTTTTCATTCCTTTCCTCCCTATTCCCATCCTGCATGGCTTATTCAGACTGACAAACTATGGCAAAAAGAAGAAAATTTAAAAAACAAGGCTCAGATCCCCAGTAGCTGAGGTATTCCCATAACCCCCTACAGTTTCTCTGGTCTCCCAAAAGCATTGGTCTGGCACAACTAAGAAGTCGCTGTTGCTTTCTCTATGTTTAAGTACCCAGAGAATGAGAAACAACCCATGAACACTTCACCTTCCCCAAGTCTTCATTCCAAGTAAAACACTGTTGTCTCAGCAGCATCCTAAGGATTCTGTAGAATGAATCCTGCCATAAGCAGCCAGCTGAGGTGAGTTTATGGCTTATTTCTACTGCAGAGCAGTGATAGCACCTGAGGTAGACAAAAGCTCTTGCAAAAACTCCAGTGCCATCTATTTAGCTTAGATAGAGGGAGAAAGAAGCCCAGCCACGCTTAACTAAATTACACTGAACACTGATATGTGAATATGCTGTCAAAGTTAAATGAAGTGCTATGCAGAGACAATATTCTCTTTCTCTGCAAAGACCCAGAGCTAATCAAAACAATTAACTAAGCTATTAACCATAACAAACATACTGACTAGTATTGTTTATTACTCACCTCAAAAGAATTTCTAATTTTTCTATGATTATGGAAGAAGAAAACACATTAAGTGTGGCAATTGAAAATGTTGATGATTCTAGGACCATCGCTGATGAGTGTGTAGGAGAGCTAATAGTAAAGAAATTATTGAGAGTAGACATGTTGGTACCAACTGTGTCAGCCTTACACTGCTCATGGGGGTGAGCTGCAGAGTAGGTTGAGAATTAGTCCTTTTCAACATAAAATAATTCAATTTTTACCCCACTTAAATGTTAAACAAAGTACTTTTCTCACTAATATCCTGTCTTTAATTAGTAGACAGCAAAAACTAATATGGTACCTCTTGTCATGACTCACTCTAAGGTCAGTTAGAGGACCCTGTTTTTTACCAAATGACATTGATTATCATAAATTACTAACTTATTAAAGTTCTGTATGGAGTTTCAAATTCTTAAGAAACAGGCAGCAATCAAGTTTTTTAAATTACAGACCTATCTGGATGCCAAGTCTTTTATTTTAAAGTGATCTTCAGCATATGCATGACTTGGTGAGACTCTATGGAGTTGAGCTAACATGCCCTTTGAATGGGAAAAGACAGAACTTGGCAGCTTTTTCACATCTCTGCCAGATCCCAACTGCACCTGAGACTGGTATCTGAAGCACAGACTCTTTGCACTTTTACTATTTATCTTCTCTTGATCTAATGAAAGACTGGATTTTTAAGTGAGCACCTCTCCTTAAGGGAGAATTCTATTTCAATTATATTGTCACTATAGCTGTGATACAAAGCTGTAACATGACATTGCGCTGCTTCAAAAGCTGAAGTTATTTTGGGCACAAAATTCTGTAAAACAAAAATACTTTGGCAACACATTAGTGTAATTCTAGGCACCTTTTGAGCAGCTTAAGTTAAAAAACTCCACCCTCTATAATATTTTGTCTCCTTTTCTTAATCAGAGAAATTACACATCAATGAAGATACTTCATAAACCAAATTGACATATAGGCCTTCTCCATCAATCACCTCATTAATCTGTCCAAAGGTATGATTAAAGGAAATATGTGAAATCAACCCCACAGGGGTGTCTTCCACTCAAGGACCATAAACTTGCTCTGAAAATTCAGAGTGATTGTTTAGCCTTCTCACTTATACAGACTGGCATCTGTAAAATTGCAGGTAGTTTTAGAGCAGCCTCATGACCAGTCATTCTGCTAAGAATTGGATATTCACGTCTCAAAGGCAGCTCCAAGAAATACAGCCACAAAATACAGAGCTATCAAGTATTGTTTTAAATGTGTCTGGTCTACCTTCATGAAGAATGGAAATTGTATTTTCTGCAACAAATGGATGGAAATAAATGTTGAAAAGACTGAGTCACAACAGAGAAGTTGAATTACCGGCTGTGTTTTTTTAATAAATAGGACAAAAGAAAAGTAATCTTGATAACTTCATGAATCCATCCTGCTCCTCTAAGCATTAGACTTTATCTATCATTTCAGTGATAGAGGCCCTGTAAGACACTCATTGTGTCACTTTTATATTAGTATGTAATAACCTAAGTTCAATCATCAGAGTAAAAAGAAACAAAGATAAATATGAAAAAAAATCCAAGGTCCAGGAAATTATGGTAGTTTGCAGAAAAAAATAAAAATAAAAAGATGGCTTCAGTTAAATCCTGAAACTTGCAGTATCTGAAGGTCAAACAAGTAGTGTTGCACAGATACTGTTGGTGATGGATAACAGTAGCACTATTACCAAAGTATTTTATAGTTAGGAAAGCAAAAAGCAAAGACCCAAACTATAAGAGGGTGGGGGGAGGGCAGCAATGGGCTCTTTCTGCAACTTTCTGTGTTATGGGAAGCTCCATGCCCCACAAAGTGGGACAGTTGCAAAAAATTCTGAAAAAAAGGGTAAGTGCAATGAAAACAAGTCCAGAAGGCATTCAGTTATTAAGACTGTTTCAGTGAAATTGGCAGATCTCTAGGAATCCTGTGCCTTTTCTACTCTCTAGTCTATAGAAAACATAAAACAAAATGGTATTTTTTGCACAGATTACACATTGACACAGAGCATGCAGCACTTGAGAGCATACTGATGATAGCTGGCTGTGCAGATCAGATTTGTCTGGAGCATTCAGGGAAAGAAATCTGCCAGTCAGTTCATCAGTAGAGAGACTGCTGGAATGTAGAGAGGCATTAGCAGGATGCTAAAGAGGAGAAGAGAAAAGGAGAAGTTAATGAGAGATGGATTGTAACAGATGTAGTGGAAGAAGAAATAGAACTGTGCTGTGAGGCTGAAGAGCAAACAGAACAGAAGCAAGGATAAATCTGACAGTGGGAGAAACTCTTGAGTACTGTAGTTCTAGATGTGGTTATAGATTTCTGTGCTACTTAAACATTTGAAATTATTGGTTGTAAATCTGCATCAGAGTTTAAGTTATATGAATGCTACCATTCTGATTCGCAGCTTGTCAGAACTGAGGAAAAAAATACCATGTCCTTTGGTTTATATCTTAGACCCTTTTTCTACTGTTAAACTGTTTTTTCAGATTATATTATTGCTGTGAAATTCCAGACAATATTAGAACTTAAAACCAGTAAAAAATAATTAGAGGCACAAAAAAAAATTAAAAAAGAAAGTGGTATATCCCTTTGGAAATCCTCAAATGCCCAGCAAAATGCTCAGCCTCCTACTATAGCCACATTCATGCCCATAAAGAGGAATATACATGATCTTAATGTTTAAAAACAGCTCACTTAGAAATCTACAATGGCTATAAACACAACCAGCTGCCAAAAGCAGCAGTAGCCAATTACAAGGCTGAGTGCAGGAATGAGCCAGAGCTGTCCATTGGAATCTTCTTCCATTTTGCTCCATCTTCAAGGTTGAAGATTCTAAAACTGCTCTTTTCTTTCAACACCTGGTGGTGGTGCTGTTGCTCCTTGCTATGCAGTAGTTTAATCTCCAGGTTTTCACCTGGCATATGACCTCGAATTTATTAGTTTGTTATCTAGCACACAGTGCCGGAGTAATATTGGAATATTGTCCCCATTTCTTGGTGGGCTGTTAACTCAGGTGTCCCTGCACTTCCATAGGTATCTGTTAAACAATTGAAAGATCTCCTGGAAAACTAGACTCTTGAAATTAAATAAACAAACAAAAAAGAGCACAAAAAAAGCCAATTTCTAGAAGGAAAATTAGACAGTAGGATAAGAACAGAAAGTACATTAATTGTTCAGAAGTGCTTGAGTTGGAAAAAGAAGGCAAACATACTGGTTTTGGGGCAGTATCATATCTAATCACTCAGGCAATTTTCCAGAGAGGAATTTCATTCATGTAACTAGTCCTGTTTCGTTCAGAGAATTAAACTTGCTCATTTAGGTGACTATAGAGATGATAAAAATTCAGAGCTGTAAATATCCCCCAACCCGCTGTGAGTGTGCTTATAAGCAGGAATTATCATTAAGAAGACAAGCAGCTGCTATGTCTGAAAGACTCTTGCCAGTGATAAACACAGTATAATTCCTGCATAAATTTTCAGATTAGAATTTCCAGCATTTTAAAAGTCAACTGAATACCAAGGGAAAGAAATGTATTCTTTTGACTTATTGTTTATAACGAGTACCACGCATGTATCACAATAGATGAAAAGCTTGCTTTAAATGTAAAAATAAACATTTCAGGCTGGAAAAAGTTAAGCCATAGCAACAAGAAAATATAAAACAAAAAAAAAGCAGAAGTTATGTAAATTTGCAAAATCTTGCTAATTATTTAACCTTACTTTTAAAAAAGCAAAACAAAACCCAAAAAATGGAACAACAAAGTTCTGCTAAGATAACTCTCATTTAAAAGTCCTCATATTTATGAGCTGAGAGGTACAAAATTAAAATGTATGAACAAACACAAATTAAATTGTAGCGATGGCTTTTTTCATGCTTTGCAAATCATCTACATGTCAAAATAGAACTATCTTATTAAAGAAAAAGCAAACACAAAAGAGAAAAACATGACTATGTCAAGCAGGACCAGATTAGTTTTTATGGACTATAGATTTGAGATTAGGGCACCAACTTTGGGAATAACATCATGAGTTGAGAATCTCACCTTTCATTTTAAAAGAAACTTTCATTGGTAAGGTCTTAAAAACAGGAATGAGGATTAATTATTGTCCATATATGCAGATAATTGCAATGAATTTAGGCTATAGCACTGAAATCAGTCATCATGGAAAGAGCAGAGTCACACTCAAGGAAAGGGAAGCAAGTAAAGATGAGGTTTGGTGTCCTGCATTATCTGACACCCTGAATTCTGTTCTTCACATCTTCCTTCTTTCTATTTCTCAGTAACAAATGCAGTTAGAAATACTATCCTGAGTGATCTTGATTTTGAATCACATTTCTCCTCATACACACACACACACAAAAAGACACCCCACTCTATTTCTTTGCCTGTGCATGTTTGCTATCTACACAACCTTGACAGTTCTAAAGCTCTAATAAAATCAGGAAAACAGAAAGCTTAGGCAGAGCTTTCTGTGTCTGTCTTTGTCTCTGTTTCTGTTTCTGTTTCCAAAAATTGGAGGGGTAGGCATAAAAAAGCCCATTCAGCTAAAGTAAAGTAAACCAGAAGAATAATGGCTTGTAAGAGGAAACAGCGATCGTATTTTTCAAATCATTCAATGTTGAGAGAAAATACAAAGCAACAAATGCGACAGTAGCATCATGTACTTGCACAACTATCTACATCACCTGAGAACAAATTCAAGATCTGAATGTGCCAGTGTTAATTTGAAGAAAGGAACTGCACATCCCTCTCTATTAGTCACACTCACGCTTGTGTAGTAGCATCCCTCCTTGTTCTGAACACCAAACATGGAAAAAAACCTGTTTCTTTTGGCATCCCTGTGACTATATGTCTATATCAGGGCAATACTTTCCTAAAATGAATTGGGGTGATCCATCCGTTCTTTGGTAGTGTAGTTGCATAATTTGCACTACAATGTCATTAATTTTTTTCTACCTAAATAAAGTGCATAAAAAAGAATAAGAAAATAGTCGTTTAATAGTCACTGACACCATTTCCATGTATTTTCTCATTCACCAGCAAAATAAATAGAACAATTTTTTATGCCAAAAATCCACAGGAAATTTGGTCTAGAGTTTTAGATAAAAAATAAAAATTAGTATTGTCAATTTCTAAAGTCTATGATTCTTATAATTTGACTCATTTGAAGTGCAAAGCCTTGCACCTGGAGAAGAACATTCTCATGAAGCAGGAAGTGCAAGAGTCATGAGTCATAAAATAAAATACAGAAAATAGAAAAAAGGATTTT
Source organism: Camarhynchus parvulus (assembly GCF_901933205.1). NCBI lineage: Eukaryota > Metazoa > Chordata > Aves > Passeriformes > Thraupidae > Camarhynchus > Camarhynchus parvulus. Next base: position 50,178,553 of record NC_044586.1, read on the forward strand.
CTTTGTCCAGGGGAGCTGCGTTTGGAGCGTTCCAACATCCCATTTCCCCAGATCAGGCAAAACAGAGAGATGGAGGAAACTTTATCGTTGAAAACTAACCATCAAATTCATAAATTAGGTTCTGTGATCTAAGAGTCTGCATTTACCAGGAATTTAAATCAGTGGCCCATGAGATCTCTTCTGAGCTTTTATCTTACATAGGGTTTTTTTTCTGATTGTTATGAGTAATTGAGAATTCCTGCCATACCACAGAACAGGAACCAGTATAATGTAAGGTCATTGTCTTTGATGTATATTTTTATATTTCTACATAGTAAAAACATCGTAAGTGAAGAATGATTTTTAAATGAAAAATACCTTTTGATAATTATGCATAAAGCTTCCAACCTATAAAATGAGAAAATGTTCAACATCAGGCCTCAATGCACAAGAAAAGTGCATGGAACAGCCTCTTTTAAAGTATAATTTTCTCCTAGTGTGCTTTCTTTAGCTACGCTTGCCAAGCCTTTCTAATAAAAACATTTTTTCACTGTGTGAAATCAGTGTCTGCTTTCCAAATAAAATTATGAAAAATGTCAGGTAGACGTAGTAAGACAATCATATTTTTGTATTTTGATTAAGGTACCTGAAACAAAATTTCAGTTCAATTACCTCATTTTCTTTTAATCATGTATAAGATGGATTCTGTAGTCTCCCACATGATGTGCTGTGGCCATAAAACTGACAGGCAGAATCTGCTTACTCATTTAGGAAGATAATGACATTGTCCCATTAGGAATCATATCAGTCTTGGTATTGAGTAAGATACATTGTTCTGTCAGTAGAAAAGGATGTGAGCAACAGGCAACTGGAAGTGCATTCCCCTAGAGAAGTGTAACAGAAACCTCAAGGTAAAATATTTCTGGAGATCAGTACAATGTCATCCTTTCTTCACGCGCTCCTGCTTGCAGCCACTCTGGATATTTTCATGACTGGGACATAAATGACTGGGACTAGCACAAAATCACCTCTGCCTGACCTCTTCCTCTCTTTCTAGGCAGGATCTAGCAAGAGCTGAGACACTGCTCACAAGCATGAGGGGGAGCTGGCAGCAGCTGCTCTGGTGCCTGGAGTCAGGAAAACACTCCCAGCTGCAATCTGTTTGCCCATGGACATGCAGAGATGATTCGTGTGATCTGGGCAGCACACAGACAATGGCTTGGTAAACCTCTTATCTAGGGAAATGAAAGTCTCCTCTCTCCTGAGGAAACTACCAAGCACCTCACAGCACTCGAGGTGCTGTGTTTACCTCTTCAGACACAAGTGCTTAGCATTGAACCAAACCCTATTTTCCTGCTGGCTCGAGGTGGAAAAGGTCTCTCACACAAGCATTGATAAGCTGTAAAGGGTTCCTCACGTCTTAAAATGACACACTTAAATCCTTACCAAACAAAAAATTCAGTCAAGAGGAGTAAACAACAGCTGAAGAGTAGATGTCTTTGAGCCTTCACTGGGTCCAAAGCTGCAGAGATCAGATTCATCACAAATTCATGCACAATGGCACTAAGTTTCTTTTCACAGAACACTTTGCAACTCCATGGTTATATCTGCCCCTTCCAAGTGCCAGTTGCCATTCTGACTAGTGTCAATTCTTCTGTCAGAGAAGGCAAGTGATCTCATGCTACCAAAGATAATTATTTCAAATTTGTAACTAAATGGCTTCTGATAAAACCAGTGTGATGAACTAGTGAACACTCAGTTCATTAGCTGTCATCCAGCTTGACATTTCCATCTTTCAAGCAGTATTGCAGAAAATAAAAGATACAGAGGGCTGTGCTTCAAAAGCTGCAGAGGTAGCCATACTGTCTTCAAGAAAAGGGACTATGAAGGTTACTGCTAATGGGACACAGAAAATTACAGTAACCCATAGGCAGATAAAAAGTGTTTGAAAATTAATTCTTCATGCGCCCTTTAGACACAGAGTTACAGAACTAACATTAATAAAACAGAATAAGGACATAATAACAGAACTTAAGAACATAATATTCTGGAGACAGAATAACAAAAAAAAATCTTGGCACAAATGACTGGTCTGATGCTGTGGCAGTTTAAAAGTCATCCTATGTAAATATTGTACTCTGTACACATGTGACCAATGCTATTTATAGGTGAGCGTAAATAGGTGAAAGTAAATGAGTGCTTTTTAACTGAACCCATTTAGGACAAAATCCTTATGCAAAGGATATAATCACTATTCTATAATACATTCTATATGTTGTGTTACAAGACTTCTTAAATTACTGTTTTCATTACCCACTTTATCTTTAAGCCATCAAATATTTGAATCATCTTCTGCAAGAGTTCATCAACTGGATTCCTACCTTAGGTACCCTCTGTAAAAACTGAAAAAAGTGTTCAGTTTTCTTCCTGTCCTTTTATTGAACTTATTTTTTTTAATTGTTTTCATTTCCTAGTTTTATTTGTTTCTTTTGAGATTTCTCTTCGCTGTGGATTTTAAAATCCATACTTCCTTGGTCTATTTAAAAAACCCAAAATCTATTCTGAAATTCTTTAAAATCTTCACACTCTTTAAAACTTTTCCAGTTTTCTTCCAGAAGACAGGTACAAGAGTGTTTGCCAGTGTCTGCTTAAGTGTTAAATTAATCTATTGCTTCCAGTCATCCTACTTACCTCACTTATTTTGTATTGTCACCTTGTGTACGTGACATGACAGGGATGACACAGATATCAATACATTGAAAGAAATGTTTCATGCCTGCGATTCAATCCGTGGATCTGAAATTATGTTCCTCTGTGCACTCTTTATACTGATCCACTCAGGGCAATTCCTCTCCACTGGTATTACAGACTTCAAACTGACTCCCACAGCTTTCTAAGGATATAATTGCCAGCTCCTGAGACCCTTCAGAAATCACAGCCGAGCAAGCATACACACTGTGGCACTCTTAAACTTGTGTTGTTCCTTGAGCAGGAAAGATCTCAGTGTTAGAGAACTTCTACAGCTAGTTATGGCTAAGCTTTCACTTAGCAAAGGAAAATGTTAGATACTGCATTAAGAATAGGAAATACAATTTAAAAAATGGTAAATACAAAATATGTAAAACATTCTCAGGACTTAAGAGTCAGCTGACTGTTTTGCTCCTAGTTATTAACTGGAGCACCTATATCAGTGATGAAACTTAGGAACAATTCTACCACCTACTCCTGAAATTCTGCTTCCCTTGGCTAATCTTCTTTGACCACTGTACAACTTTAATGTCTTACTGAGGAAGTTAAACATACAAACCTACTGCCTTCAGCCCAGGTCTGCTTGGAACAGACCCTTCTCTAAAAACATCATTTTTCATCAGAGATACTCTCCCTTCTTTGTCTTTCAACCCATTTGGGTTTTTTATCAGCAGTCCAAGCAGTCAGGATTTACATAAAAAAACAGTTGTGAGAAACAAGGCTTGGTGAAATCTCAGTCTACACTGAGTACCCAGCTGCTACCCTCAGCTTATATGAATCAACCCTTCTACAAGTACCATCTTAGCTACTTACATTCTTTGCAAGGGAAAAGGTCCATGTGATTCCAGGATCTCAGGTGAAGAAATGCTTGTCAATTATGGGCATCTAAATTCTATAATATAGATCTTCAAATGCAAACACCATAGCCATTAAAGGACTGTGGAATTTTTTTAGAAACTAATTTGCTAGCCACTTAGTGTTCCAGTGCAGTTAATGTTACCAGAGTACAGTAGAGTTCCAACCTCCAGAGTTACAGTAAGAGTTCCAGACTCAATTTCTGTCCTGCTTCCCTTTGGAGATGGGTTATAAAAATGCTGATTTCACAGAATCACAGAATAGGCTGAGTTGAAAGGGACCCTCAGGGATCATGGAGCCCAGATCCTGGTCCTGCACAGACCATCCCCTGGTATCACACCATGTGCCTGAGAGCACTGAACGCTCTCAGGCTGGGGCTGTGACCACTTCCTTGGGCAGCTGTTCCAGTGCCCAACTTCTCTGGGGGAAGAATATTTTTCTAACATCCAACCTCCCCTGACACAAATTCTCTCACTTGCACTATAAATGAGGCTTCTGCTCCCTCTTTCTAAACTTTGAGGTTTTCTATCATCTTCTACATAAGTGTGAACATAATGCTTGTTTCAGACTTCTTTGCAGGAAGGATCACTTTCAGCATAGTAGGACCAAGTGACATGCCTGTTATTAGATTCATACATTCACTGTGAAATCTTCAAAGAGTCTGCACATGAAATGCTGACAGCACAAATGACAGATTTAGGACCCAACATTTTCTTCTTTTCCTCAAATTTTGTGAACACTACAGGTCCTCAACTTAGATTTCAAGAGTTGCTAAGATTTTTTTTATATAAAGTAATTTGCTTTTGAATAATTTGATGGATCTGTCGTCTAAAACACATTTGTAGTTTTTTGACAGGGATGACAGATCAGTGATTTCCTCTGACACTAAAAGGTGGCCATTATCTTTCACAGTTTAGTCATTTTCAATATTCAGAGTCTGCATTCATCTAATTCAAAGAACAGACACATATCAGTGAGAATCTCTAAACATTTCTACATTCCTGCTAAGATCTCTTTATATGACTTTGCATGCAGTTAAGTTTATCCTTATCCATATAAAAGCCTGATGGTTATATTTCTGCACAGTAAAACCCAAATAAATACTGGGAGTCATAAAAAGTTCCTTTTATTTCTTTAGGCAGTGAACTAAAGCAGTGCAGAAGAGGCTAATAGGTTCTGCAAAGCCATTGCTTTTTGCCCTTGTGCAAGTGAGCAGGACAGGAGAGAGAGTGACTGAAAAATTATTGTGACAGGCTCTCAGCTGGCCATAACTCTTAACTTGGAACCACTGTACTCTTCCCTTAAAAGTGACCAGACTAAAACACTAAAATAGCCTGCAGCATCAATGATTTATTAAAACACACACTAAAGCAAGTGACTTTTGAATGTCCAGTTAAATATAATATGGTGAGACAGAGTAAAATAAAAGGGTTTGCAAACAAATCTTTCCCTTATTCACTGTACAGAGTAGGTATTTCCATTCTTGTTTTCTAGGTCAAAAATTTTTATCAGCCTCCTGGACTGCAGCAAATTTTCTGTGGTCTTCTCAGCTTTCCCATTCCTTCGAGGAGGCATCTGCAAGCCCTCCCACAGATTTTCGCCAGGTCCATGCCCCCCTTAGGAGTTCCATGCCTGGAACTCCTGGTCCCAGTCCATGCCTGTATTTGTGCAGCAGCATCCCCACTCATGACATTTATCACTCCCCATCTGTCCTATCTCACTCTCCCCCATAACCATGTTCGCTTGTCTCCAGAAAAAAAGCAATTTCCACACTTTCTTGCTGGTACCATGACACTGGTGCTGTAGCAATGTGAGCACTGATAGCAGGCAGCCTTCCTGCCTGCTGTTCAGCCACATTCCTTCACGTACACATACAATAAAGTGAGTGGGAGAGGGTATTTATCATAGTTATTTCCAGTGACTGATCTGGCCTGTGTGAAATTAGCACATGGTTGCATGACAACTTATCATACTTATTATTTTGAAAATCAACATATCATTGACTTCTTCAGGGCTGGAGGGATGGGCATTTACATTAAGACTGACTACAGGAACCCAGTCACATCAGCAACCTTGTCCAAAGAGCAATCACCTGTTCTCTGTAAGTTTCCAAGGGTGCTGTAAGGCAAACCAAGACAGAAATCACTGTTTCTCTGAGGCAAGAAGGTCGCTGTTGTTCATTGTCTTTTAACACTTCTCTGTAGCAAGAGAATTACTTTGGACAACCTCAGAGTTGGACTCCAGTAGGAATAGAAGCTTTCTTTGGAAGGACATAGGAACTTCATTTCCTTTATGCAAATAGAAGTGTCTGATACTGCCAGCAGCAGGAAATACTCCCTCGCAAAGATGCAAGTTGCTGTCAGTCACTGGTATTTCACTCTTAAAGAAGGAGGGTTTCTCTGAACTCAGAAGCATATGAAGGTACACGGGGAGATGGGGGCTGTCACTTGAAGTACTGGATTTTATCAGCAAACTGGAGATGCCACGAGAAATTTCAACCAGCAGCAGGCTTTATAAGTTTGTCCAAAGTAACAGAAAGAGAACAAAGACTGGGACCTAAAACTCTGCTCGCTCCCCAACTGCTCCAGAGCAGAACAAGTCACACATTACAGCCAGTTACCCTGCAAAAGAGATGTGTAAGACAACATGACTGGAATGTGCTAGGCTGATGTAAAAAATTAGCTGTATTTATTATCCTTTTTAACCAATTGATATTTTGTACTGAAGGTTGTCTTTCTGAATATTATTTTTAAGGATCTGATGGCTTTCTGCAATTGCTTTGAATGGAAATATTTGTTTAATGATGAAAACTTTTAACATTAAAAAAATTAGCTTTACTTGCTTTTTTAAGCCCAGTTACATTTTTCCCCTTAAGCTGTTTGGCTCTTTTGCTCTCCTTTATAGCTACAAGGAGGAGTATGTTATTATTTTTGGAAATGTTGCCTTTTATATTCTTTCTTTATTACTTACCCTGGTCTCTTAATCTTTTCTGGATATGTTCGGGTGTTCTTTTCATCTGGAAGTTTATTTATTTTTTTCTCTGTACAATATGTTCTGTACTTCCAAATCTGCAAGACACTAATTTTACTTAATTATCTCTCCTTAAATGTTCACCCTCTTACAATTATTATGTTTCAGGTTCTGGGGTTTTCATAAAATATATTAAAGTATTCATCACGTTTTCCCTTTCTTTTCTGTCTCAACATCAAATTGCCTTTAATGGAAAAAAAAGAAAAAGAAAACTTAATATCCAATTTCTAAATGGAAGGGAATAAAATACATTTAATAGTGTGTTAAGAGATAGCTAATATTTTTAAATTAAATTGTAATATGGAAAAAAAAGCATAGTATTTTCATAGTATGGATGGAATTGCAAAACTTATTTATGTATCAGTTGCCAGATTTATGGAGCTATTTCAGAAAGTTTAAAATTTTAATATAGATGGTATCTTTCATTTTCATGAATATTTGTGTATGAGATGATTAATTAGACTGATATAGCATAAAAATGAAGTTTAGTGTTTGCAGTCAGGCTAAAAATGTAGTCATCATAGGCAAAATTTGCAAAGTGTGAATCAGCCCTGTAAAGGCCCCCATACCTTTCAGTTATTTACCTTCTACATTTTCATGGAGCTATAAAAGTGATGCCCAAGCACCAGTTTAGCTCTGTGCTGGAATCTTGCATTCTGGCTGCACCAGGGGAAGGTCCCACCCTGGAAATCCAGTTGGCTATGATAGAATCAGCTATGAGACACAAGAGATTGCAGCATCCTGGACTATTTTTGTTCCTGGCAAAAACTGACACCTGACAAGGGACAAACAGTATTTCTGAGATATAAATGCATCTTCAGCCCCATTCCTGCTCCTGGCCTTGCAATACTTTGTGGCGTAAACATGGTTACACTTAATTTTTTATGGATTACAGTTAAGTTTTTACTGAAGCCCATAAGTTGCATCTCTCCTGAACATGTATTCCTTGTTTGACAACAGTGTAAAGCACTTCCAGACAATGATTTTTGTTAGATTTCTGGAGACATTTGTCTTTCTTTATGTCTATAAAGGCATCTAGACAGATCAATAGCAGTTTCCTTTCACTTCAGGTCTATGCACACTGTCTTTATGTATATTACAGAGTCTTACAGAGGTTTGTATGGGTCCTTCAAGTCACCTAAAGACACTGCATAAGAAGTCTTGCTTGCAGCCTCTAAGATTTCATGAAAATCAAGGTTATAAAAATCCACCTTCTTTTTATTTACCATTGTCATTATTCCTAACAACTTTTAAAACATAATGTGAACTGGGAATGAACCATGCACTTTAAAAATGCCAAATATTACAGTCTGTATTCCTAAAGTAATAGAACTTATTTCTTCAAGGGCTCAAGATTAAAATATTTCCTATCAGTAGCCTTTGGTTCAACCTGAACTCGAAATTATCAGTTCATGGGTCACATCTATAATTATCTTTTCCCTCTCAGACCTTATTAATCACACAAACCATCTATAACAGATTTTGTAAAAGGCTTTATTTTGCCCGCTTTTGCACATAAATACTGTGTTTGTATTTACTTCAGATACAAATGGTGCCACCTGCTCCTCTTAGTACCCTGACATTTGGTGCTAATTAGATGGACTTGCATTATCAACAGCACAGAAATACAGCGCTGCAGCAGACTTGGTTACCATGGATCCTAATGCACTCAGCATTCCACAGGAAATTTAGCAGAGCATAAGAAATAAATCTATTCCTGTGTGAACCTGCACCAGTTCTATGACACTATTAAGGTACATCCTCAAAGTCTTCTAAATTCAAGGTTAAACACCATTATTATTTTTAAACTTTTATTAATACATTCTACCACTGAGTCACCATGTAGTTGAAACAAAATTGCAAGACGATTTTAAACACCCTGACAGTGCTAATGGAAACAAGTCATGCATTCAAGCTGTAAAGGGGAGTAAGTCTCAACTGGGGATCAGCTGCTACAAAAGACTACTGGCATCTGTAAGTGAGAAAAGTCAAAACTATTCTTACACACAGGAGTGTCACACTGAATATCTGCTGTGAAAAGTCATGCTATTTGTTCCTTTTCAAGCCTACCTGAATGCACCTAATAATTATACTCTAGGACTCAACAAATCTACTAATCCAAAAGTTTCTTCTACAGAGTGATTTGAGATAGCTTGATAAACTCGACAGATGAAAGTAAATGAAAAGGAGGAAGAATGGATTATGCAGAAGATGAAGAAAAGTTATAAAAATAACAAAGAAATTAAACCATTAAATAAGCAGACAAGACAAAAAAATCTTTCTCCTTTTCTCACAGTGACATGCATATAATTCTCTCCATCTGTTCTAAGGCCAAACAACTCTCTATTTCACAGTTGAGGTAAATTATCAATTTGTTCTTCAGACATCAAACTCTGATGTTCTCTGGGGTTCCTCCTTCGTTGTCAGAATTGTCTGCATTTCTGAATTGTACACATCTTCGAGTGCTATGGTTCCAGAATTTCAGTTTCTTTCAGAGTTGTACCCAAACAGTCACATCTCAAAGGAAAAGTTCAGCACCTGAATTATGAATTGCACATCCTCTCTTCTCAAAATGGGCTTTTCTAACAAACTTCAAAAGGCAAGTTTGAAAATTAATGCCTTCCCCTTGCAATTAAAATGATTTGCAGTAGAATGAAGCAACATGCTGCAAATAAGGTGAAACCAGGGATGGATCCAAAGCTAAAGCCTACCAGCACAATGCTAGGAAGAATGAGATATGACACACAACCACACAAGGCTCAGGCTGCAATCTCCATGCAAGTCCTCTTGCTGCCTTGAGAAGGCTGACCTAGAACAGGGGCTAGACAGAGTTAAAGAATAAAGCAGGTATTTATTAAAAGGCCTTAATGGATACACCCTGGGCAGCACAAGAGCCCGGCCAGGGCTACACCCAAGATGAAAATCAAAATGGTCACAAAATGCACGATTGGTCATGAGTTCTCACACTTTTATAAGTTTTAGTCCATTTGCATATTTGGTAATTGTCCAATTACAGCCCCAGATTATGAAGTCCCATCCTCCCTGTTTTCTCTCTTCAGTCCACAGTTTATCCTCCTGGCCCTGAAACTTGTAATGGTTGTCCTTGGTCCCCAGCTAGAAAAAGGAATTGTTTTGTCTAACTACTCTGTGAAAAGAGGTTACCAACACTTAACATGAAGCTCAGAACTACACACTTAGGCAGCACAGAATCTGAAAAATATGGAAGCTAAAACTTAAGGCATCACTTTAAACTTCATAACAATTGAGTTCTATTAAAAATATTTAATCTTTAAAAGAGGAAATTTATTTCAGAATCACCTCATTAAGGCCAATTTATGTAAGTGATATAGACCAAGATAAGTGGAAGCAGATATGCCAGGAAGGTCTAAAGAAACCACTGCGTGCAACAGATAAACAATCAAATGCGTAAGCAACTTATGATTTGAGACAGGATAGAAGTAACATTTTATCTCCCCTTTTTTTCTCTCTCCTTTTTGGAAGGTGTGAATGGACAATGGACCTAAGTTTGCATAGCATATTTCTCACAGCCTATATTACTAATCTGTCAGTATTTGAATTACCAGTTCTTAATTGTGGGAACATTTCTGTACCTAAATTATCAATTCCAAGTGGCAGTGAAAACTCACAGCATTAATACAACACATAAAGAGAAAATCTGAAAGTCTGCAAATGGCCTAACAGAAAGTAAAATATTCCCTGATTGACTGAAGACTTTGCTTTGTTTTGAGCCCTGAAAACCATTCAGCCTCCACAATCGCCAGATGTTTCTCCTCCACCAAAGCCTGCCAGCTCACCTAATTGCACAGCTGGAATGGTATCTGTGTCCACCTAGCTGTGTGCATTCTTACCTCAGTAACCAAGAATTTGTCTGTTGGATGGCATGAGTACTGCAAAGTTAAAAAGGAGCTGCTTTAACACGTGGCTGAGGAAAGCCTATTGATCAGAAAGAGGGGCTTGGTTTTAACAAACAACAGAAGAACATGGAGCTGGTTTAGTGGTGAATATGGAAGTGTTGGACTAGATGATCTTAGAGGTCTTTTCCAACCTTAACAATTCTGTGAATCTTTGGACACAATAGTCTCCTCAAATAAGAGAGGACATCAAGAAATCTTCTGAACTAGGAAAGCTTATGTTAAAGATGAGATTTCCACAATTACCAATGTGCTTTGAATTAAAAACAAATCAAGGAGATCACTTCTTTCTTGAATGATAACTCATCAGGAACCAAATATGCTCCATTTCTGATGTCATCATACAGCCAAAAAATATTCTTTAAAAAAAGCTGAATAACCCATCCCTGTGATATGTGTGCAGTAACTCATTAAACTATTTTTTTTTCAAGGGATAATAGGCCAGTATAAAAGAAGAGCCATAAATGTTCCGATTTTTGGAAATGTTTAAGATAAAAAAGTGCTACAGGAGCATTAAATTTGTATTTTTCACAGTTTTTCATTCTCTTGTAGGAATTGATATAGCTGGCTTTCAGGAAATACATAGCTGTTAAGTGGTGAGTTTACCCAGCTTCTGACTGAGATTCTACTTCTACAATCTTATCTTTGATTTTGAGGAAGAGGTCAAATGCCCAATTTAGATAGTTTCTGCTGGAAAATAGCCCTATAGGAGTATGAATCCATTGTCCAGAGACATGGAAAACTAAGTAGACATGAATGTCAATATTTTTATCTGTGTGATTCATTGTAATCAGCATGTCATTCACACACACTATCATTATTCTCCATCAACTGTGTGCTAGAAAAATATTTACTGTTCATGCATGTACTGTACACAATAAAATACTATACACTGCTCTGATAAAATATATCTTTTTTTCCGGGTCCCAAATCATACATTTTTGTCCTCATCTTAAGCTATAGACTTATGGGGAGGGTTTGTTACAGTTACACTTCTCTATAGAATGTAGTTCCATTCCAGCAAATATACTTTCTAAAATACTTAGCAACATTTGGGTTGTAGGGAAAATGATAGAGAAAACCAGGACTATGTTATAAATGGAACTGTTGCATTTTAGAACTGAACTAGTTTGAATTTTTGGCTACATGAATTTGATTTTTATGTTAGATAACACACCAGAGTATTTTCATTGGGTGGAATAAGGCTTAAGTCTCTTTTCTTTGAATTGTAAAATGGACTGGTTTAATTTCAATTCCAAATGCCAAAATCCTTTTTAAAATAGAAGATTGATCTTCTTTGCAGTCCTGCTTCTCAAGAGGATTTCTTGAATAATAAATTAAGAATAAAGGTTTTGACCCTAATTACATTTTTTCCCTGCTTTCCAAAATAGGCTCCTTATGCGTAACAGCAGTCACTTTAAATGCTTTCCTTCACCTAAGATTAGGAACAAGGGAACAGTTCTCCTGAGGCCTATCAGTGCATGCCAACACAAAGAGGTCCAGCCCTAAGGCCCAGCTCCCACAGCATCAGGTTTCCTTTTTCCAGGCTGCCTGCTATGACTCTCAATAATTTCTTCAGTCCTTTCCCTCTCACTTAAACTTTCTATTGTGAATTGAAGATCAGTACTACAAAGATTAGTGACAGGAGAGGGCATTGGAAAAGGCAAAAGATTTTTCTCCAAAGTCATCTTTGGAGACCTGCATACAGGTAGGGATTAAGAGAAAGGAGATTTTATACCGGAGATGAATGCATACTGAGACATATGTACATGCATGCTGCAAACCATGTTAATATTTAAAAACTGAATGCTCAAGAGAGTAGGTCTGTATGAATGTCAAAACCAAAAGCATAGTGTCAAATCATCATCATTTAATCAAAAAGTCAATCACATACAAAGTTGAAGAACATATGATCAATGAAAAGTTTTAATAACACATGTTCTCCATTAACTCCCTGCTCTCTAGGGAGGTATCATAAAAACACAAAGTGCAAGCACTTAAAATGACTATTTCCTTATGGGACTGGCTATGGAACATTTCTACATAGGTAGAAAATATATTTAAGACATTCTTTAGGTAGTTAGAATCATTCATAAGATCCTTAAGCTATGTAATGCTACTGAGTTCAGTGCAGTCCTGCATTGATGCATAAGTGGCCCCCCTACAGCCTACCTTGCATGACTGAAGCTGTATTTCTAAATATTATCCAGCAATTTCTTTGTATGCACAATTACACCTGAAATGCTTGATCATAACATAACTAATTCCTCACACTGAAATAAGAATTAATTTTAACTGCCATTAAAAATTGTTGTTTTTTTAAGAAAGGATCACTTTGAGAAAAAAAAAACAAAAATAATAATAAACTTGTTGGTAAATTAATCAATAAACTGAGCTGTAGAAAAATGTACAGTCTCATAAAAGAGTTACTAAAGACTTGCACATAATGAAAATAGGATTGTTTGAAATTTCACATAGCCACATTTCAGGCAAGCAAATATAATAATGAAACATCAGCCAGAGATATTGTAAATGACCAACAAGAACAGAGAGCCCCAAGAAAAGAAAGGAAGCTGGTCTTTATGTGGTTGAATTCTCTAGACACAATTTGAAATACTACAAATGAGCACCTTTGTAATAAAAAACAATATATGCTCAGATGCAGCTTTCTAAAATTGAATAAATATATAAACTAAGGAAAAAATAGTGTAGGATTTTTTTTTGCATTGTTATTTAAGGAACACTGTAAAAAGGTGAGGAAGGTGATAAAACCACCATTCATATCCTAAAAGCACACTTTCTTTTTTATAATGCCACATGTATTACTGGAAGTAAACATAAAGCATTTATGTTAAAGGCTCCAAAAGCAAAAACCAACATGACTCAATACTACAGTGAAGGAGGTTACAAGAAGAAGTTTTAGTTCTTTTTTTCAGAAGAGAGATTCATGTTAAAAGAGAAAAAAATACATATATTTATATGTACATACAGTGGGGAAAACAAAACCACATGACAGCAGACCAAAAGAGTAATATGTATTGTAGTCCACTCTCAAAAACAATTTTGCTTTCATTGGTACTAGAACATTTCAGAATAGAGTATTGCTGAGATCAAATTCTTGGTTGGTTACCTTTTTCATAGGATGCTCATACTTCTTGTCTCTATTTCAAGGTTCTGTTCAACTTGACTACAAAGCCCTGCTTATTTTCACCCTACTCATAAGATCTAATTCTTATCTTCTGAAGTGAAAAGCAATGTAGCTTTCCTTCTGATCCTTCCTTTAAAGCTTTTCTTATCTACTCAGCCTTTGATTACTGACCACTCTGTGATTTCCACAAAGAATCAAGTTATTACTCTCATTGGGGGGCCATATCCTCTCAAATCTCATAACTCTTCATGTCAATAAAGCAACACTCATGTACAGCATTGAAGGTCTGGCTATACATCCTTTGAATTTTATCTCTGTGAAAGTAAGTTGCAAAATCTTTGTTCTGGTGTTCCAAACCCTATTTCATTTATTATCATAATAAATTACATGTAAGATTATTTCACAGAGGAATGGGTAAAAAATTTCAGATTAAATGGAAAGTGACTTTAAAAAATTCCGATTTTTATATGAAATATAAAATGTTATTTATGAAATTGAAATAACTGTATGTGATGGTGTTTTGTCGAAGGTTGGACTCAATTATGTTGGTGGTATTTTCCAACCTTAATGATTGTGTCATTCTAATATATTCTTCACAGTGGTTCTGTGAATTGCAGAGATTCAAGCAATTGCAGATATCAATTGCAGGTATCACTCTTCAAGCAAGCACTTAGAATGCTCCTAAAACTGCCACTTTAGAGACCTGGTCAATTTTTCAAAATTTAAAAGGAATAAAATGAATTTGTTTCTTGTTTGCTGTAGTTTCAAAAGCCATAGTCAATTTAAAAAGTTACCTTGAAGTGCTTCTAGTGCTGGAAATTATTTGTTCATTTCAAGATGAGAGAATAATTGTTGATCTGCCTGAGAGTCTTTGAAGAACTGTTCTTTCTAGAGTACAACTCAGGAAAAATCTACCAATAGTCAGAATCTAGCACTAAGAGTGAAAAAGCACCCATATTTTCTGAGCCAAACAATGTGGCACTTAAATTTCAGTGGACTCATACAAACAGGTTTATGATGTGCAAGTGCCCCCTCTCTTTTCTTCTTCTTTGAAAGAATAGAACAGGAAAGTCTGTTCAACAAAAAAAAAACTGAAAAAATTCAATCTCTGGCCCAAATATATTATATTTAAGCACATGCAAAAGTAAAGAACAGATTGGAAACAAGGGAACCCTGAAGAGCATGACCTCAGCACACCACCTGCCCCATCACTGCAGAGCTTTGAAGGCATTTGGATCTTTAATTTTGTGGGGTCAAGTGGAATGTATGTAGCACATAGACTATCCCTTTCACTGTTTTACGTTTTAACAAAATAAAAAATCAACCAAGACCATTCTTGGCTGCCAAAACTTCAGTAAATGCTGAAGTCAAGTAGAAAAACCCCAGAGCATTAAACAGCCATTGCCTACTGTTATGACCAGAGATACCACTAAAGGATGCACACCTCATTCCACGGTGTTGCTTTAATAATCTGAAAGTCATCTATTTTCCACAGGGTCTATGAGATCACAACACCAGCTATATTTGTCTCAGTGACAGCTCACATTACATTATGTAGATTCATCAAAGTTTTTAAATCCCTAATTTCTCTGTCTCCTGGTACCATCTCTCCACAACATAAAAGGATTTTAGCCAGAATAATTAAATATTTTATTTATTTAAGGCAAAACCTAAATATAAAACAGAAATGTAAATCTTTTTCAACAAGTCATTTTAAAATAGTTTTACATAAGTCCACAGGATATTTCATCTTGAAAACTGGGGTATTATCAGTAAGCAAATGGCCACAGATTCAGATCTGAGGAATATTTTCTGATAATCTGTGTACAGAGGACTGTCATTTATTGACTTCCCTTCTGTTTCTATATGTGAAAGTGCCTGTAAGAATGCTAAATTATCTCTTTAATTAATATTCATAATTAATATTTTTTTTTAAATAGCATTATCACCATGTTCTTACAGAGAACCTGGAAGGAAGGTTGCTTTGTTGAGAAAGTGATGATGAGAGCAACCACGGAATGGAAGTCATTTCAGCTGGTTTGAGCAATCTAAAAGTGGGACACCTGATCCAATTTAGTCATCTAGGACTATTTGCAATCTGTAAAGAGAGATGGGCATCCTCGCAGGGTAAGTCATACCAGTCTAAGCAGTTTACAGAGACATATGGAGGTGGCTTGCCAGAAGTTAGAGAATTAAGTAAATCCATTCTCATGAGCTCCTTCCAAGTTCAAGCCTGCAAGCCCTAAATATGCATTAGTCCAGAGTCCAAATCATTATGCCCAGTCATGCAGTTAAACCAATGTGAACTCAATATAACAAATATGCCTTTTGTCCCCTGTACACTGATTTTAACACAAATTAAGGACACCTGTGCTTCTACCCGACCTTTCATAAGAGCCCTTCATACAAAAACACCTAACTCAAATATTGGATACAAATAATATTCTAGAAATACTGAACTATAATTGGTACATTTAATGGCTACACTTAACCATTGGAAGACAAATTCTGACCTCCTTTCCTACACTGAATTATACTAAAGTTCATTGTGTACGTGCCATTGATTTTTCATGGACTACTTCTGCAATAAAAGTCTACTTGGTAGATTTAAAAGCCTCTACATCTGTTTACAGGTGACCAGTCTGAACTCCCTTCCACAAAAGATGAGCAATCACTTATAAATCAGGGACATTTCATGGGTGAATAATTACTCAATGTATTGAAAATGCTCATGATATAAAAGCAGTCCTAAGTATTTCCATCGCTACTTGATTGAAATAACTTCATTTACCCTCACTCATTCTATAACAAAATTAATATAATTATTAAGATACATAGGTTTACTTCTGGTGTTGGTAGTAACTCATAAGATGATCAAAAATCAAAAGATAAAGATCAAAGTAAATAAGATCAAAATAAGTTGAAATCTATTTTAATATCAAACAATTAACCAGTATAGAGAGCACAATAGAAAGATAAATAATTTCTTTTGTTTTACCATTTGCTTTTCCCTTTTTCTCATGTTTTTAAATTGCTTATATCCTGTTAATCAAGTACTAACTAACAGAGAAAATACTATTCTGTGGGAACTTTTGCATCAAGAATATATTTCCAAGTCACTCCATATCCCCTCAAAGTCTTTTGTGTCCAATGGATGTGATTGGTTGCAAAGATACCACAGTCAGCTTGGCTCCTGCTAATGCTGCAAATCCGACTATTGTGATTTTTATGTCAGATTACTGTACTCACACAAAACAGCAATAGACATTTCAAAAATATAAATAATATGTCAAAACTTATTTTAGATTTATGCAGAAGATATATTTCAAACGGGAACCAAGAAAATGGCAAGCAACAACAAAAGAATAGAAAGAACAAGAATTACCTTTTCTAACTCTTATGCCTACACATCCTAGTTACAAATCAGAAAGAGGGAGAGCAACAGCTATTTCTGTGTACTCTAAAGAGTCCCTCCTAAGCATTAGTGCCTCTTGCTAATTGTGCTAAATTCATGTATCTCAACTGCATCTGTTCTGGTTTTCTTAATTTTCTGTAGGTCTCATCAAGAAAAGAAACTACTTTAGGAGTGATTTGATGGTAATGGAACCATTACTCAAACAAAATAGCAAGTCATTGTGCCACTAAAAGATTCACATTCTGGTTTTCAATTTGTCTCAAAAACTTTTCAGAGTGTGACTGCATACACACACGAGTAAATTTACTTCCTCCTATTAATATTTTAGGGGCAACTATAATTTCAAAGAGGTTAGTTAAGAAAATAAATAAAATCTCTGAGAAGTTCCTAGGTATGCATGGTTTTTATTATACTGCACCATGATTTTTTTTCAGTGAAACAAATAGCTCATTTTGATGGAGCAAATTGAAATTAGGCTAATTGACACAGGTCTCTATACTTTTGGAAACTCTTCCATCTTTATTTTTAGCAGCACAGTCAGACATTATAGGCAGTTAAAGGCTGATTAGGATTGCAAAGTAGTTAGAATTCTAACCACACAAACGTTGGGAAGACTGCTTCTGTGGGGATGTACATGAAGAAAATTTATAATCAACATTTTTGTTGAGGTTTTATTTCAGAAATTGCCATATTACATTGATGTTTTATTAAAGGACCCCATTTTGCTGTTCAAAGACCATAATGGATGCCTTCAAGGGATTCCGTGGGCAAAATCCAGAACAAATCTCAATGGAATTGTGACTTCTTTTGTCAGATTTGAAGCCGAATCTGTGTTTTTTCCCATTAAAACACGACATAGTCAGTGACTTTCATGTTACATTTCTATCTGCTTAAGCATACAAACACAAACACACATCTGCTTGTATAAGCACACACAAACAAACACATACAAATACAAAAAGAGGACTTCCAAAATTTTTCTTAGCTTGAAATCAAGTATTAGCAGTCTGTGAGGTTAATGAAAGCAAATCTAAGTAGATTTCATTTAATTCTTACTCTTCTCTCTTTGCACTTCATCATTAGTGCTGCTTTCTTTTACTATTACTTTTTTGCTTTTCAGAAAAAGTCATGTTGTATGTTGTCTCTATTCAATGCAATTATTAAAAGAGTATTCTGCAATATCTTTGTTTGTTTTTTAAATAATTGTATTCATCCTTCTGTAGCCTTCTTAAGGAAGACAAAATCTAGAAATCTACATTAAGGTGGGACTGACAAGTAATAGCTCAACAACCAAGAGTCAGAGCAAAGAACAAGTCTGGTCAGTCCTCATTATTTCTAAGTAATGCTAAATCAACTACCAAAACTGGCCCATTGGTAGAGTCAACTGGGAAGCTGAGGGTATGGAAAAAATATATGTGAGGATGTCAAATTCAAAGTAGAGCAAGAGGCACAGAGTCTCTGCCATCTCCTGAAACCACCAGGCAAGCCCTTCCTCTTGAAGAGTCAACAGGAATCAAAGGATGAAAGAACACTGTCTCTGCCTTTACATTTTTCTGCTGGGGCACAGGGATGAGTGAAAACCTTTCCATCTCCTCACTTCTCCTCCCCACAGAGAATCCACTGCTAGAAAAAGATTACTGAAGACCCCTGAAAGGATCATGTCTCACTAAAAACGTTCTCACTGAATATAGAAAACCTACACCTTGAATAAATATGTAAAGTCTTCTTGTAACCTCTACATATGGTTTAATCTTGGTAGTGCTCTTTTCCATTTTGTTGTAGTAAGACGAATGAGTTTTCTCTGCAAAGGCCTTTCTTCTTCCCCAAGTAAAATAGTTAAAGGGTAGTCATTGAATTATTGCTTCATGCTTACTAAGTTAATGACCAATTTGATATTTTTTAATTCCAGAAAAGTCAGAACAAGAAATCCCTAATATTTTTCAATGAACTATTCTAATATTGAGGATTTGATCAATGTACACTCACATTCAGAAACACACAGAGCTAGCTTCAAATCAATAGTGGCAAAAAAATTACTTTTTCAAAGCTTAGGTGAATCATTATTTTCTGTAACATGGCAAAAATCAGAAAAGAAACAAATGGGCAAATTCAAAAGAAACTTATTACTTTACATATCTCCAGAGCACAAATTCTTATAGGAATAAGAAGCAACAGCAACCACAAATAAACAGGATTTCAAAATTCAAATAAACTGTTCAAGTTATTACAATGCTAGACTGCAATGGTCAGTAATGTATAAGAAAAGAAAAGGTAAGAGGCTTATGCCCCTGTGTAATTCTTAATCTTAAAGGAAGATAAATTCCTTTCATACTTCCAGTGCTTAAAAGACTCTAGATTTTACGTGGAAAATAAAAGAGAGAAATGTTTCTCACTATTAAGCATTTTCTAGTATCTTCATGGAAAAAAATGCTTGAAATTGGATTAGACCAGTAGCATCCTCACTGCAGGCAGCAAAAATTTAGAGCTATGAATAACTTGACTAAATAGAGAACAGGGATATCAGTTTTGTTGTTGGGAATTACAAATGTTATAAGAGAAAAAGAGTCAAGTACCTCCTAAGTAAGATAAACAGAAAGGCATAATAAAATACATCTCAAGCCTGAGAAAACTTTATACCTATCACTTTGCCTTTTGATATCATTGGAGAGAGAGATTTTCAGAATATGCCTGTATTTTGAGCTTTTCAATTTCTCTCAGTGTACTACTGCCTACTGACATCACAACACCACAGAATCAAAGAATCATCAAGGTTGGAAGAGACCTTCAGGATCATCTAGACCAACTGTCAACCTGGTACCACCATAACCACCTCTAAACCATATCCCAAAGTGCCACATCCAGACACATCTCCAACACATACAGACAGTGACATGATTTACAAATTGGACTCGTGGGCAAAACACAAAGAGAATCTTATTTTCTGCAGTGCACAGATAAAAATACAGGAAAATTAGAATAAATGGTGTTTTTACATTTAGTCTTCAAGTTCTGAACTAGACATGGGAATATAGAAGCACGGAATCCCAGAATGGGTCAGGTTGGAAGGGACCACAGTGGGCCAGCTGGTCCAACTTCCCTGCTCAAGCAGGGTCATCCCAGAGCACGTGGCACAGAACTGCATCCAGACAGTTATTCAATATCTCCAATGAGGGAGACCCCACAACGTCTGTGGGCAACCTGTTCCTATGCTTGGCCACCTTCACATGCCTTTAAAGAACTGAGCTGAAAATCAGGACTGAGATGCTACACACAAAATATCAGAGAAAGCCCACTGCAAGGAAAAATGGCTATGGGGATAGACCATAAGAAGTTCAAGGTTTTCAATACAAAGTTATAAACAACTAAATGTAACAGCTCTTATATTCTTATTAAAATGTGGGGATTCATTCATTTTTTTCACTTATCACCATTGTTTCAGAGCAGACATGGCCATGAGGTAATACCTTTGGCCTCTCAAGGAAAAGATAAATTCATGGGTAGGACATTTTAATTTTTAGCGGACATAGAAGACCATAGTACACACTCAACTGTTTTGAGGGCTGTGATATGAAGAACCAGCCGGGATTTCATTGTTGACTCTCTTTTGTGCATGAGAGGCCCTGACAAATGAACTGGGGCGTGTCAAGATATCATTTGCAATTCTCTGAGTCAAAATTGGGCAGGAGGTCATTCCTCCATTCTCTACCTATAATTTTCCTTAAATCCCAGGAGGTTTATTTTGAGCTTACTACCACCACCACCACCATCTCTTGATTCAGTTTACTTAAAATTATCATATTTTGGGTACCTTTGTTACCCAACCCTTTAAATTTGAGTTAGATAAGCACAGGGATCATGATGAATTGCCTCTTTGTGTCAGATCTGCTTCTGTTCGAGTGGGGACTTCTTCTATTGTGGCAAGCCACTTTTAAGTGGTTTTAGTCAAGAGTCCTATCACTCATAGGTACTTTGCAAAAAGAATTCATTGTTTTTTCCCTGCTGGTTAAAATGCACATGCAACTGCCATATGAGACCTCCCATGTCTTTGTCCCATCACTTAGCACCATGTTAACTTTCTGGGCACAAGAAATATGTTTTCTTTCTATTTTCACTTCAGAGAAAATACCAGAATTTTTTTTTTCATAAAATATAAAGATATCTGTTTCAAATCAGAAATTATTTTGGATCAGCCTATGCATTTCATACACTACTTTTGCTAATTCAATTTGTCAGATGAGGCTGAGATAAGTCATACAACCATCTGTGGTACCATTTAGAGCTTTCTAAACTACAACACACACACCAGTCATTCCACCTGTAGAACTTAGAAAACCGATCTATTATCCACTTAAAATAGCAATAACAAAATAATCCCTTTCCAGATGTGGGTAACTATCCAGCTGTGATTTACTGCTATATGAATCAAGGTCAAGGAGTAAAGGATTAGAGTAATGAGCTATCATTTAGCTCAGTGAGGAACTGAATATTACCCTTTTTTTTGTGAAATATGTGGTAAAAGGCAGAAGACAAGGTTTTGCTGAAATGACAGAGTGAATGCATGGCTCTGATATTTCTGTGTGAGTTGTATCTGTGACTTGTGAAGCCCAGTGCAGTAAGTGTTTGAATTGATGGCACAATACACATACAATAAATCTGATGGTCCAGAAAGTGCAGGAATCCATGTTCTTGGAGACTTCAAAGTGCTTCTGTCTGACAAGCCCAGAAGAAGTGGGATGCTGGCAGGCAGAAAGTTTGGAAGGGCACCCCTATAACAAAGGCTACATGAAAGTGTCAGCAAGCAGCCAGAAATCTTGGGACAGCAAGTGAAAAAAAAAAAAGTTAATGTTCCATGGGGAAAAAATTATTTGGTGAAAGAGACTGCCAGGAAAATCAGGGTGCATCACAGACAGCTTATGTATATAGTGCAGCAAAATTGTGTAGTGCTGCTGGCATTACTCACAGAGATGATGGTCACAGCCAGCAATGCTGGGAGTGGTGACAGTAATTAGGGAAATGACACAAGGAGCCCTGATATTAGGTAAAAATGTCTACACAAAAAGTAACATAAGCAATCTGCTGTAGCCACAGGAAATAACACTCTTGTTATAAACTTTTCAAGTAACACCAAGAAAGCAACATCTCATAGAGAAGATCAAAGCCAGCTGCTGATGTGTTTGCTGTATTCGGTGTCATGACAATTGCATCTGGGTATGATGCCTGAGCAAGCACGTTTGCAAAAACTAGTGACAATTACTTCAAGTTTTTGCTCAAACTTTTTAGAGGCTTTCAGCTTTATAATATGATACAGGATCCTTCTTTTACACACGGGGACAAGTAATAAGAACATATTGATTTGCTTTTTCCTTCATCCTCAAACACAGTTTGTAAACTAAATAAAGAGTTTAAGACTTGACCTATCATCAAGACTTCAATAGTTTAAACATAAATTTAATTTTCACTGTATATACTTTAGGGTTAACAATATGAAAATTACTATGATGCACACACTTGCTAAAAAAAAATCATATTGACAACTACAGATAGGGTGATAGAGGAGGTCATTGAAAACATAAATGGAATTGAACGACTTGCGCTGGTCTTTAATAAAATCTGAACCCTCATTGTATTTATGCAAATTAACTACTAAATTTCTCATACATTGTCCATGAATTTTTTTTCTTCAGGTTAAAAAAAAGTCACACTTTTCTTACAACTCAGCAATATGCATTGGAGAACTGAAGGGAGACAGAAAAGCCATGAAAAGAAAGCAGCTCCTTTCCGTCACGCCTATAAACAATTTACAGATAATGTTTTACTTTCACAGTTACCTGTGCATTTCTTGATATTGCTATTTCTTTTTCCATGTGATCCTAACTTGCATCCAAAATTCTCCTCCCAAAATTCTGCAAACCAGACATTTCTTCGATTGTTAGCAAGTGTTCTGCTCCGAAAATATCTATCAAATCCTACATTGAAGAGAAGTGGAAGAAGCATTAAAATATGATACGTATAAAAATAGTAAAAAAATATAAATTTAAAGACAATATCAGATTTTTTTATAAATATAAGAAGAAGAAAAAGCTTTAGACACAAACTATTTTATGAGCATAGTAGCATCTAAGGATTAGACTTCATTTCAAGGCCACATAAAATCATGGGGTGGCTCTTTGCTGAACAAGAGGACATCCAGGACACCTATAATTCTGCTTCTATTTATATAGTTAATGACACCAGTCGAGAAACTAAAGATTCCTACTTAAACCTGGTGATCACCAGCCTTACCCTTGCAAATCTGTCATAATGAAATCATGATTAACACATCCCATCTGGATTAGCTCCTTACAAGTATTTCCCTGTGGCTAAATTCTGTATGTAACATCAATAGTGTTCATTTTTCCTAACCAATTACCAGTTTAGCACACTTACCCAGACATAAGAAATGTTACTATATCCAGTACCCTCACGGGAATAAGGTACTGCAAACAAACTTTTACTTCATCCACCAAGTAAGAATCTTTCTTAATACAGTAACTTGTTAAAGTAAGTGTAGGAGTGGAAAGCGGGGCACAGATCAATCTCCTCCCCAGAGAATAATCTGATTCATTATCATTCATCCAATACTCTCCTTATTTGTCCCAAAGAATGACCAGGCTATGGTTAAGAAGCTCTCAACTCCAAGTATCATCATTATTAGACAATTACAAGATTGCCTAATTGCAGATTCTGCATCTCCTCATCTCAACAGATATATTAAATTATTGTTCTATCAGGCCAACTCAGGTAACTTTTCGGACAACTTTTCCTGAATTCCCTGTAATCAATGACAACATGATTTTTAAATTATTTTTAAAGAGATCTAAAGTACTAGAACTCTGACAGAAAATGAAAGGTTTGTGCCACATGCATCCTTACCATCTATGGATGTTCTTTTGGGTAGAATGGTTACTGCTCCTTCAGCAATCTCCTCCTGCTGCTGGACTGGTGAAATTTTTGACCCCCAGCTGTCTGAGCCAATCCAGAGGAAATGTCCAGACTGATTCGCTTTTTTGGCTGCTTCCAGTACTCTCCTGCAAAGAAACAACAAATGACCAATTAAAGAAATTCCATTTACAAAGAACTTGAGAAAGCCAGCATTTATTTTGGCTATGCATAAGCTTACAAGAATTAATTAATCTATAGTTTTCACAGTCTAAGGTGTACTCCGCAACAGCTGTAATGAACTCAAGATACAGTAATACACAATTTGTTTCATCCTTAGCCGTATTTTTCTAGCATTCTTATTGGTTTCTTCCTTTTCAGTTACCAAATAACTGTCTTTGGCACTGCACTCCTAGGAGGTAGGAGAAGTCTGGAACTACACAGAATAAAGGACCAGCACACTCTATAATTGCAACTCCACTTCTTATCATCAGATTCCAAGAATTTTTACATAGTATTGAATCTGAAACTTCTTTGTTAGTCTATTTTCCACCAGCCAACCAAGCATCTTTGTGAAGAGGAACATCTTCAAAACACAAAATTAGGAAACAGGCACCTAATATCATCTTCGTTTGCGAACATGATCACTGCTCGAGCATTTGGAGTTTCCAACAAGCGCTTAATAATCTTTTCAAATTCTCCTGGTCTTGGTTCCCGAGGGATTTTGAGTGACTGAGCAATGCAAACACCTCCTAGGAAAAATTAAAAGGATAAAAAAAGAATTTTAACACAGTAAATATCCACACTTCAAAAAATTCTTAGCTAACCAGGCAAGCAGACAAAGCAAGGTGCTAATCTGAGATACAACAGCACAGCCAAAAGTAACATTATCCATGTCTTTCAAAACATGATTTGTACAGGCTTACACACTTAATGCTGCATTAAAGAGTATAACACAATTACCTGCTACTTTATATTTTAAGTACTTTTTTCAACAACATTCTGAGACCTGTTGTCAAGCGCCACACTCTGGCTCAGCTGGACTGAGCTCCCCAGACCTACCTAATCCATGGCAACTGAGAACCCAGCCTTGCCACAGCATTGCATTAGCCATGGATCCACAGTTTTACAGTCACCTTGTGTTCATGATGTGGCTCTTTGGTATCAGGAACTGACACACACCTCTGCTTTGTCAGCAGAGTGCACATAGCAGAGAATATACACAGATCACTTTTAACTGTTATTATGACATTCTTAAATGAGCTGCCTTAATTATTTAAGAAGCTGTCATTGAATATTCTAAATTACTAATCAGCAAATTAACACAAACTCAGAGATTATATTTCTTCCTGATAGAGGGTGCTGATTGAAATCTTTGCATTTTACCTGCCAAGTAAAAAGGGTTGATTTCTACAGAAACTTAGTGTTTTCTTATAGCTTTCATAGACCAGTTCAGGGGAATCTCTACTCTCCAACTACAACGCTGTTATCTGTGTTTCAGCATGCAAGAGAAAAATTTCTTGAGCCTTTGTCATGAATCACTGAGTCCACATTGCTACCAGTTTCCAATATCATAGGTTGTCGTAGACATCCTTTTCACTAAAATCCTTTCTTTAGGATTTTTTCCTTCTGGGAAGCTGAGGCCCCAGAAACAAGATGTAAACAATAGATTGTCTGCTTCTGTGGAATGCAACAGGTCAGTTCTGGATTGGCCCAGATTGAGTGTTTGGAAATAATAGCCAATCGAGAACTGAGCTCTCTCGGACACAGTCCGAGAGAGCAAGTTTTGTTATTCATTCTTTACTTTCTATTCTTAGGTAGCTAGCAGCTTCTGGAAACTCTCCTTTTCTTTTTCTTTTTAGTATAGTTATAATAGATGTATATATCATAACTTAATAAATCAAGCCTTCTGATCATGGAGCCCGTCTCGTCTCTTCCTTCACCCCGAAAACCTTGTGGCCAACCGGCGACAATAGGTGGTCTTTCTGATTGCTTGCTGATTTGCTTATTTTAATTATTTTTTCTCTAAGAACTATTGCCTGATTCTCATTACTACATTGAACACCCAACAATGATTGTTCTTGAATTTTGTTATTCCAACCATAAGAACCTATTGGGGGAAATCTAATCACTAATAAACCCAGAAAATTAAGAAAATGAGAAAATATTTAGCTCTGGCCAAAAGTAACAAGTTACTAGACAAATGCAAGCAAATTGTACATTTTGTATCCCTACATCTAAATACTTCTACACTGAAGATGGTTTTCAATGTGTGTTAAAAGAGATGTTCTATTTTTAATGAGTTTTAAAAGAGGTACTCTATTTTTAATGAATGCTGGTATTTATCTTCTGATGTATAAGATCATTTGAGACATGTATGTTTCATTGCATTAAATGCAGTTAGTCAACTAAAGTCACAGTAGGATGGCTATGTTGTGTATGGGGAGGCTTACCAACGTTCTCATCCATCTTGTTCCTCCTATCAAAATGTCAGAATTTTATGTTTCCAAAGGACTTCACAAATTAGGTTGATGAATACCTTCAGTGGTAGGATTTGAACAAAAACAAGGGTCCAGCCAGGTGAAGCTTGGCATGTAGATTAACATGAAGGTGTTACCAAGGTCCCTTGTGTAAGCTTTCTAAAGCTTAATGTATTTAATCTTTAAGCAAAATAAACAAAATAAAGGTATGTCTGAAGGTACTTTCCTTATTTTATTCAAAAAATGAGCAGGAATGCTTCAAAACTGTCCCAAATCTGTCAGTAATTAAGAGGCACTAAGACAAAGCACTTTAAGACCTGCTTTAACTTTTTAGTCAGCTTTGATTTGGTCAGGCAGTTGGACTACATGATCATCATAGTCCCTTCCAACTGAAATATTCTATTCTATTCTGTTCTATTTTATTTTATTTTATTCTATTCTATTCTATTCTATTCTATTCTATTCTATTCTATTCTATTCTATTCTATTCTAATGTCATATTTAAAAAATGCTGGGAATTCATTATCAGATTTTGTGCTGCCTTTGCAGAATCTCATTGACTTCAATAGCTCTCTGAACAGGCAAATCTTAAACTTGAATCAAGTTTAGACATGATATAAATGAAGAATGGAGTTATCAACTGCCAGTGTAAAAACAACAACTTTCAAATTACATCACCCAATTTTAGTCACAGAATAGCATATCACCTTTTTCAGTTATGCATCAATTACTTGGGATGTTTCATTATTATTTTATTTGATTGAGAAATCCATTCTATAGTGCAGGCTTGTCCTGAATTCTTCTCTGCTTTACATGCAAGAAAAAATATTTGCAAGTCAGAATACCTGCCATTTCTGACAAAAGTTGTTTATATGTAGGTCCTTACCACCCATAAATAGCGCGACAATATAACATAAATAATTTACTCTTATATGTTATAAAATTGAATATAGAATCTTTTTATGGCAACAAATAACTTCACATTTTTACAAATATCCTGTCTCCCCATGATGGAAAACTAATTTGCCAATAACAAATAAGACTTTATAGCAGATGATCCTTATATTTACCAGGTATTTTTGAAAATCCAGCAATGAAAAATGGACACTTTACTGCGAAAAGTTTTAACCAATTATCTAAGCAGATATTAGGCTATAGTGATAGACACTTCAAAGTCCTTCACTTTCTTTCTTAAGTACCAGAGCTGAAATGTAAGAGAAATATTTAGCAGATATCCTGTAAATGTAACAATCAGCAATTCACTGTCAAAAAAAGAAACGCTCAAAAAAAATGCCAAGCTCTCAGCTGTCCCTGAAGTCAGTCAGCACAAAAAGTAAAACAGATCCGAAAAATGATATAAAGGAATAATTTTTTACCTCATACATTTTGTAAGTGCATTTTTCAACTACTGCTACTCATGCAATGGCCCTTAAGGAAAAAAAATCATTCTACCCGCATAAAAATCAAATGCAAATATTACAAAATGCATGTATATAATAAACTAGGTACATCCATCTACAATATTTGTGAAATGGATATCAAGCAATCAGGAACTGCAGTATCTAAAAAGGCTATTTTCAGTGAAAATAGTGTAGAAGAAACATCATTCCATCATTGCAGCAGCAAGTTCAATCATGACTGTACTGTGTATCTTAGCATCTCTGCATTGAAGAATGTGTTAAGTACTACGAGGAACAAAATAAAATGCACTTCAGCCTCGTTGCTACATTTATAATTAATTGTGAAGGCTATCTCCCACTCACAAAACACTTTGTATACATCCTTTCCTATATTTGGCATATACAACTGTTGCTCAAAAAAATAACAGGATATCAATTTTCAGCTAATGATAAATTGCTGGAACCACAAAGGTATTCACAACATAACAGTGTCTAACCTCTTGGCACCCTGCTGCCTTTGAAATCTACAGCCTGGGCTAAATGCCCAGACACAGAGAGAGATAAGCCTTGGAAAAGGATTCCTATGAGCCAGCAAACTAAATAAGGAATAATTATGCCTCCAAAATAGGTTGCAGAGGTACTAAAAAGACAAGTTTAAGGCCAGTAGTTAGGATTAATCTTGTGGAGTGTTAACAAAAGAGAGATTTCCCCAAATCAAGAATAAATAGGGCTTGAGAACAGATGTCTCATACGTGATACCAATGGATTTACCACTTGCTGCAGAGGTGCCAAAGGGCAGATGGTTCAGCCATCTAAGGTCTCAAGAGACTTTATGGCTCTGAATTATAAGAACAAATTGCATTTCACTCCATCAGCATTTCTGACTGACTTGGCATGATGACTGCTTGTCTCTGTTGCTAGTTTCTAAGATCCTTCATTGTCTGGGGAGGTACTTTAAAAAAAATGCATTGGTCTAAATTTCCCTTGGCTAAAATGATGATAAATATAGCATTTGTATAAGGAAATGACAGTTAACTTTCCTCTTACTGAAAAGAAAATTATATGTTTAAGCCCCATCAATTAAAAGGATCTATGATGAGGCTTCAGAGAGTGCTGCGCTAAAGTTACTGAGGAAAAGAGGGGAGAGAGCCAGACAGACTAATTTCAGGTAGCTACTACAAACAGGCATCAGTAATTGTGCCCACTGCTATGGTATCCATTCCCTAATTCATATATGACACAGGAGGTGAAATCAACACTTTGCATCTATTTCAAAGACATTAAGAGGGCACTGAAGGAAAGTAGCTCTTTGGCTACTATGGAGGAAAATAAAGTCTTACCACCAAATTCTGCTAACCCTCTTTCACCTGTTTTTAGATTTGTAAAGCCAAGGTTGTCTTCAGTCAGCCCAGAGCTTGATTGGAGGAATAAAACAGTCAGTATGAACTACCCTGTGTCAGTGCTGACAAGTATCCATTTGTCTTCTGTCCAGCAGCTATGAAGTGCCATAGCCAGCAGCTGGGGCAAGGGGATGCTAAAGAGAAGGAGAGCAGAGGTGGGAGCTGGAAATCAGGCTCAAGGCAGGAGCTGTCTTATTCCTGATAAGGAGCTCAGTCCAGCCACTCCACACCATGGTTACAGCTGGAAATTCATGTGCTTTTAAAAACAGACCTGGTAACAAGACCTGGTCTACAACAATATGTTTTTATCTATGTTGAGAAAAAATAACGTCTTAAAAATTGTTCCAGGCTAGGCTTGCTTTGCTTACAGGTACTCTGTATAACACAGCTTGTGGGAACACCAATTATCACTAAACAAATAAACATAACAAAAGCTAACCAAAACAACAAAAAATTATATATTTGAAGATATTGTCAGTACAGTGGATAAATAACCCTTTTTTGGTGGTCTCACAACAATCAGACAAATGGAAAAAAAGAATGGATGGGTAGTACCCACATAATTTTAGTAGGTAAACATAATAATATTTATAAAAATAAATACTGATTTTTACCTGTGTGGGTTTTGAAGTCACAAGATGCTGTGCTGATTGTAAACCATTAAATACTCGACTATATGAACATGTGTCAAAGATGTTGAAAGTGCATTTGGAAAATAGCAAGTAGACTTGGTAGAAAACTTGTACAAAAAATTAATTTCCTAAAAAAACACTGAATGGTGAAGCTCAGTGCAAATAACAGGGCTTAATTGTCTCTCACCCCAGCTAGGATTCAGCACTACCTTATGGATCAGCTTAGTAGGTTATACAAAAATGGTCCCTGGTTTTGTATTGAGAAAGTTGAAAACAGGTTTTAGTTCAAGTGATCACTGCTGGGACCTCAATCATATTACTCAGAACCATTTTACCCTCTAAACTATTTCCCCACATAAATATAAATAGCCTTACCATTGTAATAGGGAAGGGATGAAGCTATGCACTTTGACAATCTATTTGTTAGCACAAGGAGGTGTATCTCACCTGACTCAGTACACAGCATTGCAAGTCAATTATTTATGAGAGCTTCATCACAAATCACATTGTTCCTGAAAAAGCTCAAGACAAATAGCCAGGCCATATCTGGGATCCAGTCCTACCTGGCAGGAATTTCTCAGCTGCCTTCAAGTACACATGTCCTTTTTTTACTATGAATTATAGGTCACTGGTCATTAGGCCAACAAAATTTTAATGTAGGACTGTGGAAAGTTTCCAGAACACGTTACAGAAATATATGAAGGCAGAAAAGTTCCTTTTCCAAGTAGAGGAACAGATGTCAGAGACTCAGGAGAAGCCCCAGCAGGAAACTCCTTTGAGACCCACAGAGTGCTGCTGCAGGCAGACAGAGCCTCTGTCTGATGGAATACTGAACATTTCTGACAACAGGACACGACAGAGAAGAACATAAGGAAAAACACACAAGTGCATTTCTCCTCCTCTTCCAGTTCTTCCACTGGAAATATTGAAAGTCTAGAAAATTTAGACCCAGTTATATTGGAAGACTGTTCCAATTGCCAGGAACCTAGATCAATATGAAGATTATTGAAGATACTAAAAACTACAAGATGGTCCAAACTCTAGTTCTGTTGACAAAAATCAGAATATTTATGCCACTTAATGAATCTATCAAGATATTCTTTTTAAGCAAAAAGTTCATTATTCCTTGAAATTGGATAGTAAGAAATCAGAATGTTAAAGAAAAGGTAAGTGATTGTTTTGCACAGGACTTTTACTGGTGTTGATAATCAGTCACTTCTGGCAATTATTTAAACTAAAACCAACGGCCATCCTCTTGTCTGTCCCTAGATTCCCTTAAGAATAATTTTCTAGAGTGGGAGGCAACAGGGAGTGACACCTAGGAAGATATAATTACAAGTTGAAGAAAAATTTCTCAAGCAATAATTCAAAATTAAATGTTTCCTTAATGCCAAAGTGGTGTTGCTGGGAGGTCTGAATGCAGCCATGCATTTTATCCAAAGCTACCTTTACTTAACTACCCCAAGAAATGATACTCTCACTGATGCCACTGTGCAGACTTCAGGGTAATTTAGCTTAAAGAGTAAGAACCTGAGCATTCAGCACGCTCTGTGGTTTTCCCAAAGCCAATGCTGTGGCATCTTGCCTGCTATTCACATCCAAATCTGGTTAAGTAAAATCCCATTCTAGTGCACCTCTTTTGTTGCAGTCACAAACCACCTGTGCTACAGAAATAAACCAAACTCTTTTCATTTCCCCGGAAGATCACCAAATACCTCAGCAAAAAATTCACTGACTTACTTCTGCAAAGGCAGTCAATTCTTCGGCCAACAGTGGCAATACTTTTTGATGCAAGATAATAGTAAGAAAATATTTTTTTTTAAAGTAACATAAACAAGAATTTACTCTGAATTGACAAAAGTGGCACTTAATATCCAGCACACTTAAATATAATGGAGGATGAGAGATTTTTTTTATAACCTTTGAACAGACAAAACCATTCTGCATTTCAAACCCATATATTGGTATCTTATTTCCTTCACTTAAGTAAAACTGCATCTCCTCAAAATCCCTTAATATTTATGACAAAGATTTTTTTTATTGCACATGCAGGTTGGTGATGCTTTTTCATTAACATGTCAGGTACAATTATGAGCTTTTCTACTCAAAACTAACAGCTGTTAAGAGATCAAAGTCTCCCTTTTTTGTTACAGTAGTTACAGTGTTTTAGAAAAGGCTTTTCAGCAAAGGATTTATTGTTGGGTGTTACACTTATTAATTTTTTTGCAAAAAAAAACCAGAAAGCATTAAGCACGACCATGAATGAACATACTACATTCTGATGAATAAAACTCAACCATTCCTTTTGAACCTGTTTCTCACATTCCTACATGTACTCATAGGCATACAGCCATGCATATTTCACAAGCACATGTGCTCACACAGATCCTTACACTGTGGTCGAAGCAGATGCTAATTCTAAAATAGAAAAGGAGAGAATAATCCAGCTCTGCTGCTACATGAGACCACTGGCTACTGGCTTCTGTCATCAGAGTCAGTTTCCGAGGTGACATGAAACAGCAGAGATCTGCTATTTTGCACTTCCATTCTGAAAAGTAAAACATTCTCTTTCCATTTTCTTTTTTTTTCTTCTCTCAGAAGAAACACTTCTAAATGTAGCACTACAGATTCTGTTAACACCAGCATCTGATGGAAAATAACTGCAAAGAATATTCCCACCATTTCCAGACCTACAGACTTTTTCTTTTTTCAGATTTGAGAAAAAAACCCAACCTACAAACAACACATTTTTTATCCTTTGATTTTTAGGGCTGTTTGTGTAAATGAAAGCCAACTTTCACAGCATTGAAAGTGAAAGGCTAAAAGAAAAATCTGTAGTGGAGATGTTTATGAATGGGTAAAATCACCTAGCCACTCAAAAAAAATTCTGAAAAGAATGAACCCTGGGAGGTTGTGAGAGAGGATGTTTCCATAATTATCTATGATTATCCATAGATAATTACTTCATAAAGGATATGGGATGCCCAGTCAAACTCCAAAACAGTGTAATAGAAATAGGCCTCCACTTACATTTACTGGTCAGCTGTTGCAATGCTTTCAGAGCCATGTGTTTTTATCAACACAGTGGATATAGATATTTCCCTCTGGGGAAGCATTGTTCTTGCTACTTGCAGATTTAGAACTTGTAGAGGCATAATATGAAAAAATAAATACACTGTGATTTTCTGTTTTCTGGCTACATGCCAGTTACAGCCTTGATGAGAAAAGGAGACCCTCTATATTTTGGAGTTTTTTCTTTTCTAAAGTTCTGGGGAACCTAGGTTATGAAAAGAAATTTCATCAATTCTAAAATATTTTCAAATTATGCTTTTAAACTAACATCAGTGCACATTTATATAAAAATAAATAACACGAACTCAAAGCCTGACACATGGTTACCTAAAGTATTTTCCTCTAAAAGTAAATTTGCTTTAATATGGCCCTAATTCTTTCCTCCATTTCTCTACACCTCCCCATAATAATGGGCCTGACTAGTTGCAAAGATTTGGATTTGATATTCTGGGTAGTTGAGATGCTAATAGCCAATTCAAAGACATTCTAGAGAAGATTCAGACATAAAAATCATCAGTTCACCTCCAAGTGTCAGTCCCAAGTCACAATCCACAATAGTTCATAGAAGATTGTGAAGATGACACAGGAGCTTATAGCATTCCTCATAAATATATTTAAGCAGGAAAATAAAGCCCACCACAAGAAGGACT
Source organism: Camarhynchus parvulus (assembly GCF_901933205.1). Taxonomy (NCBI): domain Eukaryota; kingdom Metazoa; phylum Chordata; class Aves; order Passeriformes; family Thraupidae; genus Camarhynchus; species Camarhynchus parvulus. The sequence goes on from NC_044586.1 coordinate 50,212,212, forward strand.
GAATTTTGCTAAAACATTTATTTCTAAAGAAATATAATCTTTCTTCTTTTAGGATACCTTGCTCCCTGCAGGCCTCTTTAGTTTATCAGTTTTTATTCCATTCTCCACCTTGTTTATTTTAAATATTTTACTGGTGTTATAAAAGACAATTTTCAGTTAAGTTGTCCTGGGTTGTCTGATTTTAATAGTAGGCTACTATCCTATTTCTCCCTTGGATGCTTCTTAATGCTATAGTGGTGTTCAGGGATTGTATTCAGCCACCTCCTTTGAACTGAAATTCTGTACACAGGCAGGGGAACCCAACTTTGAATCATGCCTTCAAAGAAAAATAGCAGCTGTGATTAATGTTCTCCTCCTGAAACTTCTTGATCTGCTTTGTGAAGACATTCCTCTCCTTTGTGATCATAAAATTATCCCAGTTTTCCTGTATTCAAAAAAAATTTTAAAAAAGCCCTTTTTGCTTTTTGCTATCCCCAAGAAGATATGTAGCAAAATCAATTTTTATCTTTCCTCATGTATTTCTGTAACCTTAAAGTTCAATATGAGGAATTTATTCTTAAAATTAGGCATGTGTTATTGAGATAAGGTTATCTCTATTCATCCAATATTTATTTTCTTGTAATTTGAACTATCAAAATGGTGTGCATATAAAGAATTACTTAACTTTAATGAAGATAAGTCTGAGTTTGACTAGGGATGTTTGAGCTTGAGTGTGACATTCAAAAAAAGCCTCAACTTGGAAATTTAAAAAAAAAATAGCCTCAAAAAATAACAGTCATTTAATTCTTTTTCTGAAACTGCAAAAAGATAATTCTTTTCTCAACATGAAATTATACACACAAAATTCCGAGGAAAATCAAGAAAAGAACACTTCTGACAGGCAATCTTGTAGGTAAATCTAATGCCAAGAAAGTAAATATGATACAGATTCACAATCTCCTACCAAAAAAATGGAGATGCACAGGTATAAAATGGGGTTTACTACATAAAATCTCTATAGAGCTTACACTGAAGTTAAGCCTTTGCTAACACTATTCAAGTGCCCATTTGCAAGATGGTGCTCAAGAGGCTTTGTCTTCTTCCACGGAAATTTTCATCAGGAACCATGATGACTTCAGCCATGCAGGAACAAGCTGAAGTTTCCTTCTAAGTCATTATTATCTTACAGAGATAACATCATATATGAGGAGCTCTGCTCATCAATTAGACCAAAAGAGTAAGGGACAATTTCCACCATCTACTTTGGCCTCTTCCACTTAAGCATGATTAGAATATTTTTCAAAGGCCTAGCTTAGCTTTTGTAAAGGCAGTTTCATTAAAAATTAGATGTTTTGCACTTGTTTGAAAATATTTTAAAGTATGAAATGACGTAATGGTCAGCTTTCTTATTTTAGCAATATTAAAACATTAAGATAAAATGATATTTTTTCATGGATAGTTTAGAGGGTTTGTTACTAGTTTTTTTTTTAACTCAGTACAAAATAATATGTCAGCACTATAGAGTCAAAGCAATTAAATACTTAAGAAATAAATGTTTTATTTTCTCTGTGTATTTCTGAAATTTCACAAAACAAATTTCAATATTTAATTTCTTTTTAGTATCAGAGTTTTCAATATAATGGAAATACAATTTCTCAGTGGTTGCATATGTAGTGAGTCAAAGAACGCTACCCTGTAATGTCTGGAACAAATGGTTTCCATGAAGTGTACATAGTTAAAAAATAAGCTTTTCTTTAAGGCATGAAAGGTGGCCCACATTGCTATAGAACTTTCTGAAAATTTTTACAGTCTTTACTGAAAAAAGTCACTCTTAATCCATTTAGTTTTTAATGCTTCTAACTTCAGTTTGTAAACAACTCAGTCCTGTTACATCTTTTTCACCAAAACAGATGAAGAGACATCCACCTCCCTCATTCTTTCAAACACAGTAACTCGTATATTATTAAGTTTTGTTATCAAGGTATATGAAAAATTAGGAAGGTTGGCTTTATTTTGTTAAGTATCTAGGCTGCAAGTTACGTTTCCAAAATTCACATATCTATATATATCCATTTTGATGTTAGCACCCAACTATTTATCTGACTTCAAAGTTCTTTGAGAGCTGCACACTTGGGTAAAAATACAATTAGGATCTAAAAATATTAAGGAAGTTTATCTGCTGACTTCTCACTGTTGTAGGTAATAAAAAATTGAGAGAATAAAGCTAAATCTTTTCTATTGCTTCAGGTCTTTATGTTTCTTTACACCAGCTGAAAATATAGTGATATTAACAATCAATAATACTTCTTCTGTAACACAGCAGTAAAATGGTGTTAGTGACTCTGCAGCCATCCACTCATATAAACTTACAGAAGCCTACCTTAATTTTAAAAATATAACTGAATTCAAGTTGGCCACACAGATCCTGTAGATTTAAGAAAGTTTCCTGCACTGTCACTATGCACTTAATACCAAGGGCCTTCTGTATATCTGCATTTAATAAGTGGTAAAATGTCTCTTGAGAAGAAGTTCAGGAGTGAGCAGATCAGCTAACTGGCATTTCCTGAAGCATGTTGGGATACAGGATTAACTGAATTCATAAAGGTCTAGAAAAAAAAAAAAGCATTTGGACAAAAATTACTAACCAGGAGGCATCCTCAGAGAGCTGCAACATGCATGAGAATTTATAGTTGAAGGAATCCACTGGAAATTGTTCAGAAGACCTATGCATGCAATCAAAGAGAGATTGCAAACAGAACAGAGGCATGTAAGGCATGTAACAACAATGTAGAAACATTGGGGCAAGAGTAAAAGCAATGAAATGTTTTCAATTCCGGAGAATAATAGATGCTGAAAAGGTACTTGCCTGTTCTCGGACAAAAGATCCTATGTACATGCATCAGTGCAGGTGGCTTAGTGAGCAGTGGCAGAGAGAGCTTCAGGATGAGCTCTGGGGAGCAGGAGCCTGAGGCAAGAGGCAGTGAGCTGGTGCCAACCTTCTGCACAACAAAGGGCATGGGGACCTGTGTCACTGCCAGGTGACTGGGAACTCAAAATATAAAAGGTAAGGAATCCTTGTCTGACTGTGGAGTGAGCATAGGGCATGAAGCAGGGCATCCAGGTGGTCTGACAGTGACTACCAGAGAGGCTCTGGGATGGCCAGACAGGAAAGCTACCTTAACATATAAAAGAAATTTCAGAAATACAGCAGTGTTTACTTTTATTGAATATCTAATTACATCTAGGGTTTTTTTGTTTGAGAACACAAATATCAAATTAATCTTCTGAATTATTCCTACCTTGTAAATGATACAGCAGACATATACTAAGGATTCTGGAAAGGCGGTCTGCTGAGTTATCTGATACAGATCATTATTTCTGTAACAGTGGGGATGCACTTGCCTTATTGGGAAAGGTCCAGGAAAGAGAATCAAATGTTATGGAGTATAATAGTTGTACTAGGACAGGATTTAACCCTACCTATCCTTTTTTCAGATGCTAGAAACATGGCTTCATTTTCACTAACATCGTGAACCAAGGTTCTACATAACATCAAAGTCAGAAAAACATGGCAAGAAAGCTGCTATGCATGCAGGGAGAAAGAGAAAAAACCTGCTCTTTCCATGCAAGTGCACAGCTAATGTAAAATCTCCTGGTAAGAATGGCAGCCAGTAGAAAGAGGAGGTTTTGCTTTCCCAGTACAAACTTGGAAAGTCTCAGCTAGAGTATATGGATCTCATGCAACCCTATCCAAGCTGCTCAGATGCATCCAAGTGACATAAGATGAATGGTTGCAACTTGGTTCAGAATTAACACTACAGTAAAAGGGAAATCTAGATACCTCTACTAATGTAGCTATCAAATGGAAGAAAGGCTTAGGATATGGAAAACAAAACAAACACTAGGAGGATGGCTGGACAACAGTTTAATCCTTTCCACAGAGCAGAATTCTTCAATGTTTTACTTGCAAGTAAATGATGAAAACTTGCAAGTGCTCATTTCCATCTGATTTAATATTAGAACACTCCAGATCTAACTCTTTTCAAGCAAATAATACCTGTACTACAGTAAATCATCATTAGCTGTAAAAGAAGAGGAAGGAAGTGGTTGCTTTGTCACAGATTATGCATTCATGGAATACAGTAACTGACAAAAGATGTCTGCATTTCACCCCCTTCTAAGACAAGGTTTGATAGATCCACCACATTTTTTAGAGAATGAGACAAAAAAAACCACACCAGCAATGACACAAAAAATATAGTCACCATGTATAAAATTGCTTTTATGAGCACTGTACAATAGTGGACACCATTAAGCCATTAATGCAAGATGATATAAAAGCCTATTTCAGTGTGTATCTAGTCTCCTCCACACAGACCTTTTACCAACAGACTATCTCATCAAGGGCCTGAAGGATTTTTCTCTGTCCACACTACTCATCTGATCACACGGTTTCAGTAATTTGAGACAATTCATCATATGTAACATTTTTAAGCCTCCTGAATTACGTTTTCCTTTGTCCCAAAAGCTATCAAAAATTATACCAGACAAAAATCTATTATTCATGGAGCACTTATATGTCACATATTATAAAAGAAAAATACAGAAATACATGTTTTCAAAACTAATTAATCCTGAAATGTAATGCCCATCAAATCTGCCAAAAGATGTAATGGGGAAAATGAAAGTACTTAAATTTACTCTGGGTTATATCTTGAATAAAAATATATGATTAGCCCCATGGACTCATGAGAAAGAAACTCCACCTTGCAGTAACAAAAAATCCATTCCATTTTTTGACAAAAGTAGCGGGTGAGGATAAAAAAATGAAGATAACATAGAAGACAAAGAGAAGATAACAAAGCAAGTACTGGAGAGATGTGCTACAATCACTCATTGTTCAGTGTAGTGCACAAATAATAGTGCTGATCCTAAAACAAAATCTTTGGCAAATGTCTACTGCTAAAATAATAATACACCTTTGTTTGCAATGCTTTATGATTAATCATTGTCAAGTTTTGAAGTGGAAAAAAAATAGGAATGAATTCTTTGTTCTTCAGATTTCCATAAAACTTTCTTGCTCTGCTTATTTAAAGACATTTCCCCAGTGAAATACATACTTCTGCTATAAGAAAAAGTAAAGGAACAAGGGTCTTCCAAACCCTTCATAATAAACATATTATAAGAGTTTGCATTGAAATTTTCAAGTTAAATGTGTATTTTCAAATCCCAGAAGAATTAAATAAAAGTTACTAGAAATTTAAGTATTAAAATTTTTACTTTTTCACATTCTGATTTCTGTTAGCAGCCAAAAGAGTATGACTTTGAGAATGTTTTTCTCTATATTAGAAAGATCACAATCAGCCAAGGATGTATGAAGTTCCACTGGATTCAGTGTTTGAAGAGACAGTATCACTTTCCCACCATTTAGAAAGTTGTCAGTGATGGAAGTATAGAAAAACAGGAAATAAATTTCAATTGTGTGCAGGTTTTGGCTGGAATAAAGTTAAATTTCTTTGTAGTAGATTGTGCAGTGCATGTTTTGGGTTTAGGAGAAGAATAATGTTGATAACACAGGGATGCTTTCATTCTTGCTGAGCAGTGCTTACTCAAAGCCAAGGACTTTTCTGCCTCACATCCCAACCCCACCCGAGGAGGCTGGGGGTGTACAAGGAGCTGGGAAGGGACACAGCAGGGACAACTGACCCCAAATGACCAAAGGGGTATTTTAGACCATATCGTGTAATGGTCAGTGTGTAGAGCTGGGGGGGAGAAAAAAGGGGAGGGACATTTGGAGGGATGGTTTTAGTCTTACCCAGCCACTGTCATATGTGATGGGGACCTGCCTTCCTGGGGATGCCTGAAAACCTGCCTGCCCATGGGAAGTGGTGAATTAATTCCTTGCTTTGCTTTCCTTGTGTGCACAGCTTTTGCTTTACCGTTTAGTCTATCTCAACTCATGAGTTTTATCACTTTTACCCTTCTGATTCTCTCTCCCATCCTGCTGCAAAACTGAATGAGCAAGGGGCTGTGCAGGGCTTAGCTGCCAGCTGAGGTTAAACCACAACAAATAGTAAAAAGCAAAAGAAAGCTCTGAAGAGCAAAAATCTGCCCTCTTTTTCCTTGTGCTTGTTTCCTGCAGAGGATCTAACTTATTTTAGAACAGAGTAGCCAAAAAATGAAAATGAACGGAATATGGGAGGAAAAAAAGAAGACATTAACTGCAGAATACTACTCCTGATAGCTTGTCTGAAAATAAATTTAATTCCAATGAAGAAAGCAGCATTATATAAATATACTAGTTTAAGGCACCCAAGTCACCATGTAGAACATCTGTTTACAAGTCAGGATAGTGACCTTGCTGTGCTCGTGCATTTCCACACAGTGGCATGTGCACACAAGGTCTACTGGAACCCATTCCAGACATTTGTGTACAATCTGCAAGACATGCCCAATTTCAGGTTTCAGGTTTGGGCTCCTTGGACCAATGCATAAGGATCTCAGTGTTCAAATATACCTCATCTGAGTTTTTGTACAACTGTAAAATGTTTAGCCTGAGCTAGGCCTTTTCACAATGACAATTTTACTTCTTGATAAATAAACTAATCATTGGCAGGTTTTCCATATGAAGTCAACTATGTGCATAGCTCTCCTAGTAACCAAAGTCTAGCCATTTCCCACTCAGACTTCCACAACTTCTCCTCTCCTGTGAAACTTCCAATCACTTGAGTTACAATTAATCTCTTGCATAGGTAGACAACCATGAAGCATGAGATTGCAGCTGGTAGGGAGGAGAGGACTAGAAAAGGGTCCCTAAGGATCGTCAGCTTCTCTTTTAGTCTCCTATCTCCAAAAAACACGTACACAATACAGCATTATTCTCTGGAAACTCCCTCTGGATGAGAATACCTACAGAGTAGGTCTTCTCATTCTATAAATACGCTTCACAGAGCCTGTGTCTGTTTCATACCATACCTTCCCCCTGCCCCATGAGAAAGACACTGTCCTGTGCTGTCACATGTGAAACAGAACAGGAGTGCTTAGTCTCATCACTACCATAACTGTGGTCAAGACCAAAAGAACTTAAGGTAGGAAATGCATCTGTCACGAACCTAAAGAGATTCCAGTAGCAAGTCTTTCTTGTAAAATCCCACCTGGAAAAAGGACATTAGGAGAACAAAACTATGTGCAATAGAATTAGCTATTGATCGGCTTAGTTTGATGCTGATTTTTTAATTGGAAAATAATATACTAATATCCTAGAAATCACCTTAAACCATCTGTGTGGCTGTTAGATTCAGGTTAGTCCTTTAGAAGATGAAGGGCAATGTTGCAGATGACAGAAGTCCAGAGGCAATCCACATGGGAATTCCTAAATTGAATTCCTGCTCTCACAGTGTTGCTATGCTTTCCTCCAAGTTTCACACCTCAGATAGGCATTGCATGCCAAACTGGACTAGGGCACAGTGAGAACCTGATTTAAAATCAAAGCTAACAGACGATTTATTTTTTTAACAAGACACAGTGAAATGATGCCTATGGCACTGGAGAATTTACAGTCAGTCTAGGTCCCTGAGACAGAGGCAGTGAAATTAAACAGACAGAGACCTATCAAAAACTAACACAAGGACATGCACACAGAGCTGCCTTCTGAAGTTGTGAATTCTGAGAAATTATCAAGATCATGTCTTAATTATTAACTTCAATTTTATTCTCAGAGCCAGTCAGGAAGAAGCCCAGCTTCTCTCAAGTGCTAAATCTAGTGACTGGCAATGGAGGGTATAAGAAAATATTTTAATTATACCCCAGATTCCTGGTATTTTCCCATTGAGCACCTCCAAACTATTTTCAGAATATTTTTCAAAGTCTCTCTTCAATTCTTTTCAGATTCTTTTGTCTACAAAGTCAGGGGCAACCTTTCCAAGCATGAACCAGTACGGTGGGACTTAAATGACACGCAAAATCAGTTTTCACAGACAGGATGCGACTGGGAAAAAAATTCTGTAATGTAACTTTGGGTATGCAGAGTTCCACCCCACTAAGAGATGGATAGCAATGCTCTGTCAGAAATAATCCCTGTTCATTACAGGAAAACAGTATGTCCCTGGGCAGTTACAGTGGAGTTTGAACACAAATTCATTCCTTGGCTGGTTTCACAGAATCTTCACAGAGAGATGAAAACCCTCACCATCATTTCTCAGACCACTTATGGGCAACAATCATCTCCACATACTTTGTTGATAATTAATAATGAAAAATGAGAAATTCAAAGAAAAAATGCTTTGTCACATAGTCACTGTAGAGACTAGGAAAAAGGCCTATTATTATAATATTAATACTATTACTGAAGTCTAGAATGGACAAAATTCCTTCCTTATAATAAGGAAGGAATATATCACAGGAAAGGATACTGGTTTTCATCTCTGCAGAAGGATTTAGTTCAATATCTTTATTTGGAATAGCCTTTCCTTTTTTTCCCCACTTTTGTGGCTGAAAGTTCCCTGCCAGCTGTCATTTAATTAAATTCTGCTAACTGAGCTCACTGGATTTACAGTTGCAAGGGAATCTCTACTGGAGAACAGCCATTCTGGGTCTGACCAAAGGTTCATCTTCCCTGATAGTCCTTTTCTGGCTATGACTCATAGTGTAAGAGTGGAAGAATAAACATATGTGCTGACACATTGTTCTAGCCTTCAATAATCTCGAGCTCAAGGGCTTTTTGAGAGAAGGTTCCCTTATGCTCATCAAAAGACCTTGCTAGAATTTTTCTTCATTAGTACACTTAGTCCCCCTGAACACAGCCAAAAGCTAGAGTAGATGGTCCAGGGGCTCCCTTGACATCAATAAGCCTAACTTTATCAATTTTCCTTTTACTTTTTTCATTATTACAGTCTTAAGCTCCAAAAAACATAGCTTGATCTTAATGCCATGGCAAAGTCTTCCCAATGTTACATGTACTTTGCAGCTTTGCCTTCTTGTTAAGCTGGTGGTTTTATTCATCATATATATCCATCACTTTCCCCCCTCCTTTTGGAACAGACCTGCCAAGTATATTTAGATACATTCCTATGCAGCTTCCCAGAATATTCCAGTATCTAAAACTGTTGATATATTTTTATATCCCCATATGTGCGTCTGCAGATTTTTTTTCATGGACCCCAGAAAACTGGCCAAGAAAAACAGCATATGCAGGAATCTGAATGTACAGGCATATACACACATCACTAAAGGCTGCATGAGTTTTTTGAAGTAACAAGTTCTTTAGTTTCTAGGACAACTGAAATCAAGGACCAGATATATCTGACAAGAAATTCAGTGCTCTAGAATCAAGAGAACTTTATTTTTTTTATGAATGACACAAAACACTAATTACAGAATAATCCCAGATATATTTTCTTAGTGACTTTTTACAATAGCCTAGCAGTTATCGGGTCCATACTGAACCCCTTCTTGCTATATATTCAAATATGGTGATTTTGTACATCTATTTCTGTCTGTACCTATCTAGTAACTGCAGTGTTTTAAAGTTCTCAGATGGTGAGAAAATATTTTCCCATGCATCTAAAATATTTGTATTTATAGCAATAAATTTAACAAGACAAAATCGCTTACTGATTTGGGTTCGCCAATTTCATTTAGTTTGCTTCTAGAAGTCCTATTTCATACTGCATAGCTCCCTCTGAAGTCACCTAAAGGGTTTCATTTTTCATAGTTTGTAATGTTCATTAGATATTTATATGAAAAATGAGAACAAACTATGCTACAGTAGATAGAACAAAAACAATTTCATAGGGCAGTAAACTCTCATACTCCAGGGCATAACCCAACTACTAATTTATAGGGTTAGGGAAAAGCCTTGCTCTCCAGATTATTCTGAAGAGAATACAATTAAATGTAAAGTACCTTCCATCAAACCATCCATTCAGTTGTAAACTGGACAAAATAGGGTATCACAATTTCTTTGCCTGTATCTTTGTGAAACCAGCTCTCTGCCTACCACCCTTGCTTGAGTGGCATCAACAGCAATCTTCCTCAGTCCAGACTGCTCTCAGTACAGTTCACGTAGTCAGACATCAACTGAACTAGATGATGATATTTTTTAGGATTTAAAATGCATTTCCTAGCCTATTTACTTCTTCACTTTATTTCCTACACCATTTTTCTTTAAGGTATGAAATGACCATTTTGTTTCAAGTGAGCAAGGCAAAGCCTCTGTGTATTGCTTTCATATTTTATACACCACCCTGAAATACGCCTACGTTTGAAAGCATAAATTATCTTCTTCCCTCATTTTCACATGGACTCTTATGTGCAATATCTAAAACTGTATTGATCAAATTTATCCAAGGCTTGTGGTAAATGAAGATAAAGAAAAATCCCTTTTAAATGCAGAAAGGCTAAACATATAAAATACATATAATTATCTACCTTGTTATTAATAGACTGCTGAAAAAATGTTGGAATAAGAAAAACCCTTTGCTCACAGCAAACACTGATAAAAGAGATTTTACAAGTCACCAGATTTAACTGTCTCTACAGTGATCATTATTCTGATTGTTGTTTTAATTCAAAGGTGCATTTCATTTGCTTAAGAATGTATCTCACAAAACTCCTCATCTATAACTTCCTTTCCCTTTGGGTTGTATCATACTTCTGTTAAACAGGTTCAACTTCATACAGTGGGAAAGGAACAAAAATAAAGGAAAGGAGAAAGTGATTTAAAGTTTCCATGAGACTCCAAAGTGAAAGAGCACAGCAACAAAAGAGCCTTTCATTCAATATAGTGCAAAATCACAATCCAGACCCAGAGTGCAGCACAATGGACTGTGAAGGCTTGGCCATTAGAAGCAGAAACAGCCACTCTTCTTGTTTCTCCTCATTTCTTGGAGAAAAAAAATAGTTTGTTCAATTTTAAATGCAACAAGTAAGGCAGGCAATTTGTTCTCATCCCTTCCTTCATCCAATAGCCACAAAGTAACCACTGCAGCTGGCTTCTATGGGTGAGAGGGCTGGAAGCAGGTCCTGTGGACCATTTCATCAGTACCAAAATGAGCTGGTGTCAGCTCCTCATGAAGAGACAAGCATGAACTTCTAGCAAGATAGAGCAGCCTGACGTGTCAGGAGTGACAGCCATACACTGATTGAGGCCTCCTCCCTGCCTCCTTAGAACTCACATACCACAAGGGCACAGGACCTGCCTTGCAAGTACCCCAGTCCTGTCCAGAGCCAAAAAATCCACCTTGCCCAGGTGGGTCAAGGTTGGCGACTGTGTCTGCAGCCTTCTACTTACCTCTACTTTCCCTTTCCCCAAAGCTGAGATTCTTCAGAGAGGGAGAATAAGAAAAGTTCACTTTAACAAGTCCATCAGTATAAACTTCTTGATAACTTAAATCAGGAAGATCTTCTGTGACAGTACATTAAGCTCTGCCCAATAAGAGAAAAAATTAAATAAATGCTGCACAGACACAGAATGTATGTTTGACTAATTGTGATTCTTGCATGGTATATAAGAAAATTGTGCTTTCAGAATGAAGCAGCATGATTTGATTTCTGAAATACCCTTGTGTTTGAGAGACTCACTTACTTTATAAGCAGCTAGTCTACCTCTGTTGTACAGTGTGCAATTACAGCTCTCTGAAGTTAGGGCAAATCCTACCATCTGAACTTCAATCAAAAAAATCTGCTAAATAATAACAGAAAGCATTTGTCACAGAGCTGTATTTTAAGGAAAGGAGGTTCAAAGACCCTTCTTTAGGTTCACTGTGGTTTAGAAAAATTAATGATAATAACAAAAAAGAGCTTCCAGTATGATGAAAAATTACAAACAAAAGTTATTTGGTTACTTTTTTTACTGAAAATCCAAAATCAGCCTGCTGATGGTAAATGAAAGGAAAGCATAAGAAGAGGTATTGACATTTTGTATTGTTGACCCCATCCTTGGGACAGCAAATTCTTTCTTTGGCATTTCTTTCACATTTACTTAGAACATGATAAATATATCTATCCAAGCAACTATATCAACACTAGGAGACTGTTTTGCCTAAGTTCAGGAGCCTTGTGTTGTTATGTAGGTGGAAAGGCAGATTCGTTTCTCCTTCTTCCTCGAGATGAGTAGGTGTGTGGAAAAATGCCATATGAATCAAATTATCTTTGATTCATCATTATATCATTCACATCATACAAAATGGTTTGTGCTTAGGAACTCATTTTTTATCCATGTGTTCCTGGCAAGTATACAGTATACAAAAGAAAAGACAAAAAACCCAAGGACTCCACTGATTCAAAATTCAGTTTATCTCTGCATTTTCTCCACATCGGTTTTTTTAATTATTCTTTTAGCTACAATTTGTATAATAATAATTAGTAAAATCCTATTGCAGTCAAATCTTTTTTGGTAAATGCCTCCTAAAGGACTTAGAATCCCTTTCTTTGAAATACCTATGGTTAGAGTAAATCACATTAGCTATGGCAGCCAGCTGAGCTCAATTCAACTGTAAATGTTCTCTTTTAATCCACCTGGATCTCCTCTACTCCTCCCTACACATTGTGTGGGCAAGGAAAACCAAAGGCCTTGATTGCACAGAATGCCCCACAGTATGTTCTTCCAGAGAATTTAAGCATAATATTAAGGACATGTTGCACCACTCCTTCTGAAGCTTGCAGTACTGGCATTATCATAAATCTCAAACTGACTTCCTTATTTGATCTTTTCCCAGCATGTGAACATGCAGGCACTGGAAGCATCTGTGGGATTCTGAATACATCTGAAGTAATGTGCACATCAGTCTCCTGCTGAATGGGTCTTAAATCTACAGCTTTTATTGTTCACGCCATTGCTTCAAGTTGACTTGCAGTGCAAGAGATTCCTGCAGAGGCTTTATTAAAGTCCAAATTCTGCAGTCTGACATAAACAAAATGCAAATTCTCAGCTTTTTAAATGCAAAATATATCTGGTAACAACCCTCTCTTTCATTCATGTGACATCCAAAACCAATTGGGAGAGTGATCTGTGGTGGAAGAAATTGTTTTGTCATGTCATTCCAGTCAAAACACTGAAGATGTAATTCTAGCTAACCCAAAAGCAACTCTCAAGAACCATATCCTCTTCTTCCTCTCTCTGTAGAAAAAAATATATTTTCTATTTCACTTGTAGACCAAGCAGGCTAAAGTTTTGTTGATTTCCGATGCTGTAGAAATGAAATAGATTATCCACAATAAACATACTAGTAAAATAGCTTCTTCATCTGAATTTAAAAAAAAAAAAAATGAAACCACAAAAACAAACCCTCAGTTTTCCCAGATTTATTCCATCCCACCACAGAAACCACCTGAGCATGCAAAATAGCATAAAGATATTGGTGAGTTGGGTTTGGGGATTTCAAAGGGGTTTTGCTTAATTATTCATACAGCAAATTCAGCGAAAGGTATTATTAGTTCTCTTTTTCCTCAGTTCATTTAACACAGGTCTCTCTGCTTCTTCACTTTGTGTTATTTTTTCTAGGTGTGAATGTCTTTTCTGTCATGTGAAATTGAAATCCAATCTCATTAACATACAATTTCTATTTAGATTGCATTTTCTCTCTTGTCTATAGCTAGTATTCACTGTTTTGTTTTTTGCTTTCTTTTTTGTTGCTGCTCTTCCTTAGAGTATCTTTTGTATTTTACATGAAACATGTTATACAAAAAGCAAAGGATAATCTTATTTCTTTTTACCAAAAAAAACCATAGTCCACCTCATGCAAGGCTTATATCTATTACTGTTGTTATTCAGGGAGGGTAGATGATGAAACTGCCAGAATAGCTAGTGAGGGTGTATCCTGTATTAGTGCTGCTCTGTAAGGACAGAGGCAGTGGAACAGGAAACATTGTTTTGTTTGCAGTCATTAATTTCTCTGCTGCAAAAAAAAGTAACACTGAGCAGATGCACCTTTTTTCTGAACAGAAGTGTTTTCTCTTCCTAATTAATTGGGGACTTATTCAATACTGGCTCAGCAATGCAAAATTGACCTTTGAAGATCAAAGTGAAAAGCCATATGGGGCTAAATCTCGTCTCTCTCATGCATGCTAAACTCACAGATTTCAGATGAGTTTGCATCAGGACTTAGACAAGTGATCATCATGCACCATGAGAAAGAGCTCCTGGGACAGTTTAATTGTACATCCAAAACTTTTGTGTTTCACCTTATTTTCACCTTATTTTTTCACCCTCTTTTTTTGGGTTTCTTCTGGGTAAGTTTCACCCCCACTCACATCTCCCTCAATCATCCCATTTTGCTTTAGCACAGCTGGCAAACTTCTTACAACATAAAATTTTGGGACGAGAATATTAGCACCGCATAATTTAGGAAAGCCTCCTCATTACACTGCTTCTTCATTTCAATTGTTTGAAATTCTTTTGCACCTACAGGCATATGTAGAAGCCAAACCTGGATCCAAGTGTGCTTACATTACATTACTATTTCTTGAATACCAACAGCCAGAGGGTTAAATTAATAATTCAGGATCAACCAAATATTTTTATTTCAAAATACCTTACAAACTATACTGAATATATGCATAATATAGTTTATATTGAAAATCCTTACTACAATGATACTGCATCTGCTGCCATAAGGAATGATTTACCAATTTTTCCCCTGAAATACTCTTAAATTTTAAGCAAATCCTGATGATATCAGAAGGTTAAACTTGTAAGACCTCAACACTAACAAAAATAGCTAAAAATCTTTTAGAGATTTATCGTATTCAGTGTATTATACTCCCTTCTCACTACCAGAGTTGCATTTTATGATGAGCTACTAAGGTGCAGAATACAGTCTATGGTCTGCAGTCATTCTAGTCTTGTCTACAGCCATTAAAAAGAAGTCTAAACAATTCCAGGGTTCTGACATTGTCAAAATAGCCAAATAACACAGGTTGAAGATGCTTACAGTGATCTAATAATTCTTCAAATAACACGATTACTGCATGAAAGCCACACTCACGGAGGGCTGTACTGTATCAATCACAGTCTCACTAGGGGAGAAGTTCTTTAAGTTTCTAGCAAAGTCCTGCACTGGCATTGTTTAGGCAAAATGGGAATAAACCCTGGATGGTGTCAACCAACATAGTTCCTTGATTGTCAGTACAGATATATTTGATAACACAATTGTGAATATAACTTTTTTTAGACTGGTTGAAGATGGAAATAATAATGCAATCTCACTGTATGCAATCTTAGAATCAAATAAGAGCCTGAATGAATTTTTTTATATTCATCAAGACGTTTTTAAATTAGGACATAGAAAAGACAGATGGTAGTTCACCTGCAAAAGTGAACAAAGCTTTTTAAGAGTTTTCTAATGTCAGGATCTTCTTATTTTAGGACATCTTTCTGGATGCTGAAAGTGGAGACAGCCAAAAAAAAACTACCCAAACTCTCAATCAGTGACATTAGAAGGTCATATACTACAGGAATAAACATAATATCAGGTACAAAACTATATTAAAATCTTGTACTCTGTTAGACTTCTAGGTTACATATTTAAAATCCCAGCACATTAAAGTCAAATATGGAAGCCTCTCAAGGGTGAGACACAAGAATGCTGCATTTGACCACACTCCATGAAATGGTAAAATACTTACCTACCAAAGGGTAAAGCTGACAGGATATCCTAACTAATATTTTTTAAGTACCTTTACACAAATTCTGCATGACAGTTGCAAAAAATACTCAGGATAAAGTTCTGCACTGAATTAAACTACTCACATTCAGTCCTCCTATGGTAATCTGGTTCTCTCAAAAGCGACAGAAAAAATATTGCAAGACAAAAGAGCTATTAACATAAATTATAATGTTAAGACATGAAAAAAAAGAGATATGGCCATGGTTAGGCTAGAAATCAGAAGCTTCTTAATTAGCTGTGAAAGAGAGAGTATTATTTCAGTAGATTTAGGGAGAGCAATAAAGCCCGGAGAGGTTTTAAGAGAGAGCCAAGCCACTTTTTGCATGGGATCATACATCCCAATCACTCCAATCAGAGCCCACTATTTCTTCCATTGGGTACATTCACAGAGTTGAGAGATGTTCCCAGAGTTCAAGTCAGTGAGAGAGAGCCACAGTCCTTCACTGCAGAACCAGGAGGACTTGTGATGCTGCAAGCAAACAGGCCATGCTCCTGGCTAGGGGGCTGAGCTGTGACCTGGATTCAGTTCACTGCTCTGCTGTTCATCTCTCATGTTTCCTCAGGCACATCACCATCCCAGAAGCTTTTCATTTGTGACAGAAATAAATACTTATCACCATCAGAGGTAGGTACAAGGATCAATACTGTATGGATTTAAGATACCAGAGTAACAGCAAACATTCAACTACCTTCACAGGGTGCTTTTAATTCCAAAATCTCAGTTTTTATGGGCACAGTCTCCTCACTCTGTTAGCACACCTATCAGGCATTTTCATTTCAGGCCAGGTGACAGAAGCACTGCTAAGAGGGCAGAGAGCAGCAAGTGAGGCAGCTTAGAGCGGAGAGCAGGAGGCAGAGAGATGAAGCACTGCCTGTGGTCCTGCTGCCTCCTGAGCCTGGAGCCTGGACCGCACTGCGGCTGCTGCACCGCGGGGACGGGAGCGTGTGTGTGGCTGTGTGTGTGTGGCTGTGTGTCTGGCTGTCTGTCCGTGTGTCTGGGTGGGGCTGGCAGCGGGGAGGGCAGGCTGGAGGGCAGAGCTGGACCCCTCTGAGCATAGGGATATCTGCCCTCTGCCTCCCACAGCCCCCCGCAGGAGGAACACGGCTGCTTCTCTGGGTCTTTCTCCTCTGCCTCCTGACTCACTTCCATCCTCCTCCACTCCTGCCCATGCCAAGAGCAGCACGACTTTGGCCAGGGCTGTTCTGCCATCTCTGGTGGAACAAAATCAGTTTCACCTGCTCTCCTGGGAGGCTCTGAGCTGCTGTTGGCTGCTACATCAAACAATGGTTCTGCCACTGACACCGTCACAGCTGCTTTTTAGTTCAGGTGCTGGCACGCTGCACGTCTGCTGCTTTGTTACTGCCTGGTGGATGCTGTCTGATGACTGCATCCCCAGAAGAAAGCCTTGGGATTAGCATGCAGCTTATCTGTATTTAACAGTCAGCCAAAACATCAAAAAGCTATGTATAAAATTGTATCTCTGTTGCTACCCAAAGGAGTCTATACTCTTCTGTGTTTTTCCCATGAACACTGATTTTATGGCATGTTATTCAATTAAGACCTTTTCATATATGTTTTGCAGTTGAAGTCATACGTCCAGCTAGTTAGCCTAAAATTCACAGACTGCCTCCAGTGTTAAACTTTCATTTTTAACAGGATACTCAGATTCCTGTTTCTAGAAAGTGAAGTTAAATTACAGCTCCCTCTGGGGCATTTCAGAGGATGACTCTAAACAAGCCAAAGGCAATACATTAAAGAACAGATCTTTATTACAAAAGCTTATAAATTCACAGTAAAGGAAAGGAAGGCCACAGAAAATTCAAGAAAATAAACTAAACTCATTAAATATGCTTTATTGATGAGTTAGTAGAGAGTAGACAGTGCTGAAGAAACAACAGCTTAGAAGACAAATCACTGTCTGGGCTAATAAGAGGTCACACCCATATCTGGCTGTAATTTTCTTATCCCCATACAGAAATCAGATCTAACTCAAATAATCAAAATATCAATGTAGGATTTGGACTCTAAGCCCAAAGTTGCCAAAAGGTCAAGAGTACAGAAAGGCTCAGCTCTAACTAGCAGTTGAGGATCTCATTTACATTCTCAGTTTCTGCATGTGCATAACAACAGAAAAAGAAGGAAGAAAATTTTTTTGCACACTGACTCACTGAATTGTTTACCTTGAAATACATCCTGCTTCAGGGCTTGTTTAATTCTCACTATAGGGATTCCTCGCCTTTACAGAACGAAGTTCAAGTCTCTTAAATGCTATGTGATCCCATGGGGTCAGTATTTTAAAATTCTTTACCCTCATGTTAAATTAATAAAGTTTAGTGACTTCATCGTGAAACTGGTCATTTGGGGACCTTGTATCTAGCAAGGCTTTTAAGACTTTTTTGTGGTTTGTTTTCAGTTTTTCAGGGTGTTGGTGAGGATTTTTGGTTAATCACTTGGGCCCCACCAATGTTTTCATTTTGCTCAAGTAAGCAATTTCTTCTGAATACAGATTTCTGACAAAATTCTTTAATCAGCTTTTGCTCAGAAACTGTTTATTTCCATCTGCATTACAAATGTAGGATTTAAACAACCTATCAATTCAGCATAAGCAGCAAGTCATCTTGACAGTCTGTCCTTTCCTCTCAGGGGTGCAACTACTGTATTCTGTAGTTCTGAAGAAAAGAAATAATAGGATTAGAAAAACATTGAGGAGAAGGGGATGTCAAACAAAAGAAAAGCATGCTGCAGTTCTAAAGCAGTCTCATCTAGTACTGGGAATTGTAATCCATTTGTGCTAAAGACTTTGCCTCTGCTAATTAAACAAAAAAACCCATGAAAGGCTTGTATAGTTTGATACTGCAGTGTGGCCTACAGGGAAACATAATTAAAACATGTCCGAGTGTGTTGGTTTTGGCTTGGATGGAGTTAATTTCTTTCATAGTAGCTACTAGGGGCTGTAGTTTTGCTTTCTGATGAAAAGAGGATTGATAATACAATTATTTTAGCTATTGCAGAGCAGTACTTGCATAGAGTCTAGGCCTTTCCATACTGTCCTGACAGCGAGGAGGCCGGGGTGCATAAAAAGGTGGAAAGCAACACAATCAGGACAGCTGACCCCCAGAGAACCAAGGGACATTCCAGACCATGTGGTATTCTGCTCAGCACTAAAACTAGGGGGAAGCTGGCTGAGGGGCCACTGCTCAGAGACTGGCTGGGTATCAGTCAGCCAGTGCTGAGCAATGCTTCCATTTGTGTCACTTGTCTTTTTGGAGTGTTATTCCTGTCTCTTCATTATTTCTCTTTTCATTACTATTAGCATTATTATTAAAAGAAAAGTAATTCAACTGTTCTTATCTCAACCCAAAACTTTTTTCACTTTTACCTTTCCAATTCACTTCCACCTGTCCCACTGGGGCAGGGGGAGCAGCAGCTCTGTGGAGCTTAGTTGCTGGCTGGGGTAAACCACAACAGAGTAAAAGCAATTTTAGTCATTAATAAGCAATCTAAAGTACAGTCAGCCATACAAATACACCATTATTTAAGGATCACAATGTGTGATAAAGCCAGCAATCAAATAACCTTATAGATCCCAAACTCACTTAGCATAGCAAAAGAATAATGCCCAAGTACTTCAGAAAAATTATTCTATACATCTTTGGAGGAAATGCAAAAATATTATTCAACAGAAATAGCTAAATTTTTAAGCACTTTCAGCTCTTATGCTTTGTATCACCATTAGACAGTTTTATTTAAAAAAAACTATTTAAATAAGTCAATGTAACATCAGATATACAGTGTAATTTTAAAAGAAAAGCTCTGCAGTCTATTTTCTTCATCTTCAGAGACACCAGTCACAGGGTATTTTTCATGTACTCCAGTATTGGCTCAGCTTCAGGTACTAGGCTAAATAAGCATTCACTTAAGACTTAGTTCTGTTGAGTGAGAATGCTATTGAGAAGAATGACCTTCTCTGCATATTAAAGTTTACATAAGAAAGGTGAAAAACTGTTTGTGACCTTGTAAAAGGCCATTATTTCTATTTAAACAGAGCTGCAGGCAAGCACAAAGCATCCTGAATTGGGTTAGAGTTGTGTGCTAATCATGCTGAAGTCTGTAATTGTGAAGGAAAATCATCTGAATATTGGTCAGGAAAACACACAAAATAAAAGCTGAAACCTATGTCTACTAATAATCCATCAGCTTTAAATTGAAAACTACTTTGAAACTCAAAGTTGAAGCTTAGGGTATTTCTCCTATCAAGCCCAAACCAAAACCAGAACAAAACAAACCATACCATACCTCCTCTCTGCTCCCCTCCCACTAAAAAAATAAACAAACCCAACCACAAGTGAAAACAAACAAACAAACAAAAAACCCCCAACCACTTTTTCCTCAGAACCTATTTTTCTATTCCTGGAATATGCGCTGCAAGTCTCAGAAAAGAGGACAATTGGGATTTCAAACACAGAGAGTCCAATGAGACTGTGAGACACGAGACATCAGACTGTCTCACATGTAGATCAAGGTAATTCAGATGAGAATTCAGTGTTTCGGAGATGAGCTGAACTCAAAGCGGAACGAGAGCAATTTGACATTCCCACTTGCCGCAGTTTGCAAAGACAACCAGTGTTTACAGAGGTTTGCTTATTGTTCTCACAATGCCTTTTCTCGGCCAATTCTTGTGTGCAAACACCATAACAACACAGTATAATAAGCCCAACTTGCCTTAGCCCCCTGCATTCCCCAGTGCACATTCAAACAAGGCTTATGCAGTTTGGCCCAGATGCGTGCACTTTTCCGTGTATTGAGGTAAGCAGAGAAAAAGCCAAGATCAAAGCCTCTTCTCTCCCAGGTGAATCACAGAGCTACAGACTCACTCTCCCACCCCACTGAGCTTAGTTATCCATGAGACACAGGATGTTTGTCCTATCAGAAAATGCTACTCAAGCAGGGTAAAGCTATGAGTGAATACTTTGGAGAATGCTGCTGGAAAATACTGTAAACAAGTGCTTGTAAGTGTCCCTCTGCTCTCTACAGAAAACAGGATGTTGAGGTGTGGACATAACACAAATGTTCACAGAGAAATACAAGTTACTGAATATTTCTGACCCTCTTGGCTGCTAAAGAAATACTAGCATAGATCATGAAGAGTCCATAAAGCTTTACTTTTTTTAGGGCCATTCAAGCTTGCAGCATTTGTTGTTTCACTAGCCAGTTCCATCACTGGTCTGACCAAGCTCTGCTTCACACAATTTCCACCAGACTGCTCCCTCCTTGAGTATTTCCAGGGCTCATCCAGCAGGACTTGCCTGACTAATCTCCCTGCTTGTGTCCCTGTGCTAACCTTACAGATTATCCCTCAACTCCACCAACCAGTTGTCTCCCCAGTTTGCATGCCAAAAAGACAGGAGAGCTATTCCTCAACCTAACCATGTCACACTGGAGGTATTCAACACCTCGAGTTAAAAGCAAAACTGTTCATTATGTAAGTATGAAAAATACATGATTCTGGAGACCCGTGAGTCTTGCAAACATACAGAGCTTCTCATCCTTTTAAGCCGGACCTTAAGTATCTTCATGACATTTCAGTGCATCTTGAGTCACTCCTGAACCCTGAAGCCTTTTTAGTCCAGTTCACCTCAGCAAGACCAAGAGTTAAGCCATGTACACACAGTTCCTCTCTTCTTACCTGCTGTGTTTTTTGACAGGTTTTCCAAGTGATCCTGGGAGTTTCTCTATATATGAAAAGCTTGGCCTCTTTATTCTGTGTTTAGTCATATTCCGCCCTCTTCCTGCAGATTGATGAAGTGGATCCATTTCTGGTCAAGGCATAGTCACTAAAATTTAACTATTGTCCTGAGGCTGAAGGGTATATGTTGGAAAACTTGTCAGCAAATGTAGATAAATATTTGCCAAGAAATATTCACAATACACAATTTTTCTAACTACAGAATGATTCTGTAATATTGATTGGAATTCACATAACATATGCAAGCTCCCCTAACCATCCTATGTGCCTACTGATGTCTCTTTGAGTTGCTGCAAGGACAGGCAGCATCCGCAGTTGTTGCAAAATGTGCATTTATATAACAATATAAATGTATCTACTCTAATTTTAGCTCCTGCCAGCAGGGGAAAGTGTTTGCAGCTAAAATACAAAGTTTGAGTTTTTCCTAAACAATTTATTCTTACTAACTGTTCCACCAACCATACTCACACATGAATAAAATGCAAGTCATTTTCCTGTTAATATTTCCAGCATATTTCAAATTTCATTTCAAATCTCAAATATGTTCAATTACAGCTTAGTTAATTTTCTACATTTCTTCTGATTGTTCTGCCCCTGCACTGTAAACGATGAGAAGATCTCTGCTGTGACTGCAGTATAGATTCTTTCCTTTCACTATTAATAATCCCATAGAGATATATGAAGCAGCCTTGCAAGGTTTGTTTAAGTTTCATTATTTTCCTAATTTTCCAAAACTGAGTACTTCCATTGTTACTACAAGGATAGGTTATATTGAATATTGTTCCTGTCAATTAAAAAATATTTTCATATTCAGAAATATTTCTATGCTATACAGTAGCAGAATAAAGTGGCAGAGGAGGATGGACTATCCCTCAAGACAGACATTAAATTCCTTTTTCATTCCTTCAGTTTATGTGATGTTCAGGTTTGGGATTTTTCTTTTGTTTTGTTTTAACTGGTTGCCATGTGAACTGGCAATAAAGTATGCAGCCTTCTATACCTGTTAATGTCTTCCCATTTAGAGAAAAGAGAGGCAGCTTTTAATGTATCTCTCTCTGAGAACAGATTGTGTTGCAGACTCGACCTCATGCAAAAAGAGAATTCAAAATATCAACAGCAGCTCAGTAAAACTGCAGCTTGCACCAGAAAATTTGCCAACATGCTTTAATTTGGGAGCAAAACTACTGACTTTATTATTCCAAATACAAAATCATCACTAACAGGACTAATAGCAAGTGCTATCAATGGAATAGCGTTTGAATATTGGGATTTTTATTCATCCAAACTTCCTGAAATTTGAGCATTTATAATGAAAAACTTTTATAATTAGTATTCGACCTCTGCACAAACCACATTATCTTGTAGATCAAGAATTAAGTAAAATGCATAGGAATATAAAAACATTTGTGATGGAGATGGAAGAAGGAAAGAAAGAAACATTCCTTACAGGAAAACAACACTTAGATTAATGCCAAAAAAAACCCCTCAGGATTGCTAAATATGATGGGAAGGAACTTGTACATTCCAGCCATATGCTGAGACTCATCTCTTCTGGAAAAAACTGCATTCAATACAAGTGTATCTGGGGAAGAGCTCTTAGCTGGGTACAAACCATAGACACTTGTACTCAATTTGTAAAGGGAGGAAATGGAAGAACAAGAGGGAGAGGAAAAGCTATATTAAGAAGTCAAATTGCAGGAGCCCTTTGACTGCTATTACAAACTGAAGAAGATCTTCAAAACTGAAAACCTGCCATTAATCTCTTATTTACATGGAAAGCACATGCTTCTTTTTATCTGAAATACTTGCAGTAATGACAGGAGCTGAGACTAGACAGATAAACACAATATGTCTGGTTATCAAGAAATTTAAATTTCTTATCTAAATTTGGGGTTGAAGCTTGATATTTGCTTACTGTGAGCAGATAGTGCATCTGCTCAGTGAAACTTCTGTTCCCATCATTTTTACTGCTAATACCAGTAGTGAAACAGCATTTTCATGGGGCCCATTTTTTCAAGAACCAGTCATTTCTAACAGGGAGGAAGTCTAGTTACTGAATCGATCCCAAAATCAGAGATTTTAAACCCCCAAAGTTTACAATGGTGAAGTCCAACAAGAAGCTAGTCACAAATCTATATCATTCACTCAAAAAAATTTAAGCTAAAATTGCTCTGAGTGTGGCATGTGAGCTAAACAAACAGACATTTTATGAGGTAACCATTGAGGAAATTTCCAGGAAGGACTGCTTTTTTCTGTATTTTTAATCACATTTGGTAAACACAGC
Organism: Camarhynchus parvulus; assembly: GCF_901933205.1. Classification (NCBI taxonomy): domain Eukaryota; kingdom Metazoa; phylum Chordata; class Aves; order Passeriformes; family Thraupidae; genus Camarhynchus; species Camarhynchus parvulus. Next base: position 50,235,887 of record NC_044586.1, read on the forward strand.
AGCTGTATACATCTGCTTCTTTCTATGCATGTTGAGTCTAAAAGTGAGTGGCTGTGAGTGGCCATGTTTATTTATCACTTTATTTAATTTTTTAAGAGTTCTGGAAGCATGTGTGATCTTTACCAGAAGATCATGTGGTCCTTCCAGCAGCTGTGCTGCATAAAGAAAAACAGCAATGTTTCTGCTTTGCTTAACCAGCTAAGCCAAAGCCAGGGAAAATTGGAGGCTCTGATACTATTCATGCAAGAAAGATATAAAGTAATCTCTAGTAGTTTTCTGGCCTGGGGTTTTTTGGTTGTTTTTTTTTTTTGGTCAGGCTAACATGCAAGATACACCTCTACTTTGAAAACAGCGCTGATTCTGGTGGTTGGTTTGAAGTCTCTGCATGGGTACTCATAGTGTCCAATGTAGCACTTTTGAAAGCAAATGCAGAAGTCATGCGAAGAGAGCAATTCAACCTTAATCACATAATTAATTTAAAAAATGTGTTTTTTCATACTCTGCTATATGTCCATCTCAATCTCTCTCTTATTTACATAAAACTCCCACTGATTACACAGATGAGGGTAATTACACTAAATCATTCTATGGGAGTGCTGCCAAAGACACTCAAACCCAGGTTCTGCTGTACACATGTCATATAATGGAGATATCAATTACAGTGCCCAAAATTGAGCACAGAGCTTATATTATTTCAACAGGCACACATACTCTGACATTTATGAATTATTAGGCTACAGTTTATCTATTGATCTACAAGCAAATTCATTGCAATAGGGCAGCATTAAGCATGACTGCTAGAGAAGTGCCTAGGCATATCTCAAGATTTTACTCATTTGTTCTTTTAACACCACAGAGTTATACAGAGAAAAGAGGTAGGTAATGTCAATATCATGTCTTGAAGAGTCAACATATTTCATTTCCTAATACATGAACAAAACATATTGATTCTTAAAATAATTTGTTTTGCTCCTTATTGTGAGAACACGCTCTTCACCAACAGTTGAATGTGGTGAGGCCTATGAAGGTGTGAGTCAGGATTGCCAAGAGGACTGAGTGAATACTCCCTCATATTTTGAATGCAAGGCCATTCTGCCAGCTGCTCATGTCACTAAGGTGACATTGCACCTCTGAAATGAGTTAGTTTATATTTTAATGGTACCCTATTTCTTGACCCCAAATCTTACATTTGCTGGATCAACACTATCACAAAGCAGCGAAGTCTGTCTGACATAGCAATGTTTTAATATGTGATGATTCATCGTGACAGGACACTGAAAGCCCTGTGGCATGTGCAGAAAAGCTTTAAATTGTACATAGTTGTTAACATTTTAATTAAAAAGGCAAATGCACAAGAGAGACGAGAACAATCTTTCTGTATCACATCACTTTTATTTGCTCCACTTACCAGCAAAGAATGGTTTGGTTCCATTAAGAAATTCTATTTTAAGAAAATTTTTTCCTCCCTACTTCCATATTTTCATTTCTTTTCTGCATGGCATAACTAAAGGCATACAGCTCCTGGCTGCAAATACTACAGAGGATCACTAAATATAGGACAGCATGAAAATATGTTGAATACATTTGTCAGCACTGTATTAAAACAGAGCTGCATAGCAGAAAGATTCCCTCATTGTTAATATATACTGGCTTTATCACCTTTCCAAGGTGAGAGCACCCACACAGGTACCATAATCAGTGACATTTTTGCAAAGTGCTTCAGGATATTTTATTTATTTTTTTCCTCCATAAAATGCATGCTGAAAATGTGCTAATGAAGGTTACACTACTTTTTAATATTATGTTATTAGCAGAAATTCAGTATTTCATTTCATTTTACAGAGGTCTGAATCTCCCTTGTTTGAAGTGCTGCCAGCACAGCTGCAGAGTACATCTCAGATAAATGGAAGCCATGACAAACAGAATGAGTTAACCCAGTGCAAGCTTTCCATCAAATATGCACAGCAGGTAAACAATTGCAAACTTCCATATTTTCTCTGCACTGCGAAGACATTGTAGATGACATTAAGCTGTTATGTAGCAGGGGACATCAAAGCAGTATGTCGCATCAGCAGAAAAACCAGAAATAGCACAAGAAATACCTCCACAAACTATTTTCAGCTTTCTCAGGAAAACTACTGTGAAGCTGCATGGTAGAGCTAAAAAAATTACAACAGTTTGCAGAAATGGACCAATGTTTCTTAATGAACAACCTTTCAGCTTCATAACAGCTCTGCAGAACAGAACTGCTGTAGAAGTCTCTAGCAAAAAAAAAAAAAAAAAAAAGAAAAAAATTTTGCTAATGATACAACCCCATAATTATTGAACATAACTGTGAGATCCACAATGGCTCCCAAAAGTCTCGCAATAAAAGCAAAAGTGACAGAAACCATCCCTAAACCAGACTTTAAAATAAACTTGTTACTTTTATTCCTTCCAGGTAACAAAAGCTCCACTGTGCAAGCCAAGTTGTGATGAGGCATGTTTTAACACCATGACTGCAAGGGAAGGCAACTCTTGGAACAAACGTTTAATCTGCTCTGTGCTATCAATTGATGCTTCTTTAAAATCTGCTCCAGAGATTGGCAGGGTTCACTGTCTGCCTACAACGTGTTCTACAGCCCTAGAACAACTAAGAAGAGGTGTAGGCAAATCATCCTACTGGTATTTTTGAAATCACTACAAAGGAGTTTGTACCTCACCAGAGACAAAAAGCTCAACTGTGCTCACATCAGAAATAACAAATTTTCATAACGATTTTGGTAAGAGTACTTTTACCATTGGAAATAGATAATGAAAGATAACTTGGTGCAGGTTACTGTAGAATAGTTTATGTCTGAACATCTCAACAATAATCAAGTACAGGTATATTAATTTGTTCTCTTAACATTGGTTGCAATAACAATAAAAAAACAAAAACAAAGAAAAAAAAAAAAAAGCCAAATTTTCTTTCCCTTCATGACTGGATATTTATATTGACTCTCTCCTGTTCCCAGTAAATTACTTGGGTCAAGTACAAGACAGTCTTAATAGCATTTGTTATCATGCAGACTTCTGTCAAACAACAGTATCTTACATTTCCACTGGCATTTCTTATCATTAAATGTCCATGTAAGTCTCCTGGTTTTAGCAGATATCTCGCCTACTGTTTTTCCCTTCTGACATTTAATCAATAATCCTCCAATCAAATTAGTCATACTTAAAAAGCTTACACCTATCTGCTCATTCACAATGCTAAATGACAGAGGAAACGCAATGTTATATGAAATATCTTACACAAAAGACAGTATGTTTTTACACCCATGGTATACAGGACACAAAGTAATGAGATTAAACTGCAGCAAGAAAGATTCAGGTTAGAAAAAGGAAAATCATCCAAAGAACCAGGGCATCTAAAATACTCAAGCAAGCTGCTTAGGGGTGCTATGATACATCTGTCATTGGAAATATCCAAAAGCACAAACAAAAGTCTCCCTTGAAGTGTTACAGGTCTTGCCAATCTTGCTGTGGGTGAGACAGACTAAATAACTTCTTCTAGCCCTTTCTACCCCAGACATTCTAGAAAGTGCAAGAAGCATGTAAAATTCAAAGTTCAAAAATTGGGCTAAAAAAGCTTGTACTACCATCTAAATTCATATTTGAACTTCTCTCTAGAACCTACTTCATTCTTTAAGCACCTGTTAACAAAAAGAACACCCCTTGGGAACTGATACTTCTTAAGTAGAGAGTGGGACAATGCAGGGACAAAGAGAAAGCATCCAATATAACCAGTAGTACAAACGATGAGACATTCACTTTTATTCATCTTGCCCAGTTGGGATTTAAAAACTCATAAAAGTTATGAGTCACATGGCTTAGGTGAAAAGAATTATAAAGAAAAGCTATATAGTGTAACATTTCTTAATATTATTTTCATCCATAATAGCAAGATCTCATTAAAATATTAATGAAAATGCCACTGACATATAACAAAGTGACTTAGACATATTTCCTGTACCCACAGCTTCAATTTCTCCAGGGATTATCTTCATACCATTAACTACATATTTTGATGTCAGAAATATTTGAAATGTAGTAAGACAAGAAAACCTTAAAAGCACACACATATCCAGGAGGAGAAGTAACCCAAAGAAATCTGGATCTACATTCCAGGGAGCCAAAGCACCACAGCACCATGGTAGCAATCACACAGCTTGCTCCAGCAAAGAGGATCACCATGTGCAGTCATCCCCACATGCACCCTTACATCTACACTGCATTTCTGACCTGCCAGTGCAGCTGTTTCTGCAGTAGCACCATAATAACCCAATCCAAAGGCATGATCCAAGCTTAAAAGCTTCTGTAGTCATAACTCTAGTAATGCTATTTAGTACTACCTGCACTAGCTGAGCTCAACCTAAGTTCACTATGGTCAGGACATAATACCATGAGCAATTGAGTTTGTTACATGAAAGGATGAAGGTGGAGAATGACTCTTGCTGCAGGGCTTATAACCCTCCCAGCTGGCCCAGCAGCAGCTGCACAAGGATGTGCATTCAGGCCTCCAAGGAGCAGGGAAAAGTGATTATGCTCTTTTGTGCTGCTAGCAGAATGCCACTTGGCGTGACATTTCTGTGTTTAACAGCACCCCTTCTCTTGCAATATTTTTCTTTGGGCAGATAAAAAAGTCCATCCACAAAGAAATTGTAACCCTCTTCTACACTGTGAAAAGATGAATGGGGATAAAATCAGAGGAAAGTGAGGAGTTACATTTGCATCCTAACAGAAGTTATAAAGGTATGGAAACCATAGGATAAAATGTAGTTGGCTGTTTCCTGGATGGAATGTGGCTCACATGCTCGAAACCTATTGCACAATGATTCCCTGTATACACAATCTGCAACTGGGAGCACGTGGTAAGGGAGATTGAATGGAGGGTGGAGCAGAATGGAGAAATCATGGCTAGGCACTGCTGAAATCCTTGTAAGTGAGGGGATCTCGATGGTACTTTGCAGCTGATAAACTGAGTGACACCTGTCAGCCAGGGGAAAGAGGGGAAGATGTCCTGCTGCTCCGAGCCAACAATGTGGTGAAATCCCTCTCTTCAAATGAACATGGTTCACTAAAGCCTAATGGTTACATTAACACACACCTCCATCCCAACATTACCCAACTCCAATGTATGACCACCCCTCACTCGACATGGGCTCTATATTCTTTCTGATTGCACCTTTAAAAGTGAAGGGAGACAGTTTTACACTAATCAGTAACAAAGGTATGCAGGACTGGAGTCACTCAAGCTCCACCTAAACATAAAGAAATGGTATGAAAGTAAGTCAAGAATGGGGGAAAGGTCAGGGAAACTCCATCGTAGCTGCTAGGATCAGTTGATGGGCTGAACCTGCCTTATGCCCATAGGGATGTCTATTGAGTAAGAACCACTCTAGATGTGCTGAAGTACTTTTTGGGGATTAGAGTTTGCTGTGTATTGTTTTGAATACGTTTTTGCACTCAGTACTATCACCAACAATCCTTGAACCTTAACCTGTCACAATTTTATATTAGTAAAGAGTGCTATTCCACAAACCATTGCTGTGAGTCTCTCAGAGGCACGGGCAGCCACCAACAGCAGGGAATATACCCAAATAAAAGACCGAGCTGCTGAGGTGTCTCCCTTGGGCTGTTGGTGTTTTTCCCTCAGTCAAACCACCCTCCAATGCAGCAGGACTGCAAAGAGAAGGGCTCCCATCCCACACTGGTCAGACACAAGGGTCTTTTCCAGCTTTCCTGGTGTGCTGAAACCCCATGACAGATGAGTCAAACACAAAGTGTCAGGTAAATCTCCCCACACAAAGGGTGAGAGAAACCTCCCCTTTTCACACGACACACGCCCCTTTTTCTTTATCCTTTCATCACTTTAGAATATTTTACTGAGAATTATTTGGCAAAGAATAGTTTCTTTCAGTTTCTCCTAGCCCCTGTCACTTAAAAGCTCCTATAATCAAATTCTAACTCTATTTTCAGGTTACAAAGTAGTCCATAAGATTAAAAAGTTAAGAAAAGACTTCTAACCTCTGTCCTTAAAAAAGGATTAATGGACAAATTGCCTCTTTTATGGGGACAAGGAAGCTAAGAAAAGTTCTCTTATGACAGTTACAAAAGAAGCAAGATTTCCAATCTTCAAAGCCACATGGAAAAGATCAGTAAAACACTCTGCTATTTAATACTTTAATGTAAGCCTCTATAATTAAATGTTAGATTTTCTATTAGAGAAATAATCAGATTAAAGATGAGGTGATCAAAGACTCAAATGAATTTGGCTACTTTAAATACTCTAATAAAGGTGTTCTGTTGATTCTCAAACTAGCAGCACTTACATTAAGAGTGTTTCAGAGAATGGCTCATCACATTGTGAACTACAGTATGTTCTTCTGTACTAAGCACAAAATTCTGTTCTTTTAGGGGAAAAAAGAAAAGCACACAAAGATTTTCTGCTGATCTCTGCAAGCTAAAAGTGTAAGAAAATTTATACACTACTCTATCCTTTGAATTTTCTCAGCTTAATTCCACACTACACCCACAAATTCACTTTCCTAGAAAATGGTATTTTAATAGACTTTAACCCATACCTCTTCTACTTAATTTTTTATTCATTGTCATGCTGAACATATTTCTCAGCGGAGGATCAAACCTGAATCAAAATGCATGGTATGTGATGCACAGGCCTATCAGGACAATGAGGACATTCCCTTTTTATATCAGCTAAAAGGGGAACTCTTTGGACATCATACACAGCTTACTTCATCTTACCCTGTAAAAGAGTAAACTATAAGAAATAACTAAAACACAACAGTTTTAGTCAAACAATATAATAGGTTATATTCCAGACACCTAGGTAAGAGAAAATGTCAATGGCATGAAAAAATTTGTTCATAAAAAAGCTGAAGGTGTATAGCTCAGCTAATGGATAAGAATCAAACAAGTTAACACTCTGAAACTTTGTTCCTGAATGCATTAAAAAGACTTTTTTACAGCAAAAATATTTAAGATAGCTAGGTATGACCCTTAAAATCCTTAAAACCTAAAAATAGTACTCTGGAAAAGATAGACTCAAACAATTTTAGAGTTTTCTGGACAAGCAGAAAATATCAAAAGCACAAGTAGCTTGAAGAAGAATAGAAACCCCTGGAATCTGGTAGCCAGATGGGGAAAGGAAACTGTGCTGCTTTTTCAAGTTCTGCAAACTGTGGCAAGCAGTTCTAGCAGAAAGTAGCTGCTTTCATTTGCAAACATGCACTTTACTTAGGAATCCTTAATTTTTTAGTAATTTCTAATGCTCACAGTAGTATGATTAATGTTGGGAGATTTTTTGGGTGTTTTTTTTTGTTTTTTGTTAGGTTTTTTTTTTTTGTTGTTGTTGTTAGTCAATTGTTCATAATTCACTTTGTTATAATTTTGGAGGTGTTTTCAAAATACTTCTATACTTCAATATTTGATTTCTTTTTTCAATTTTTTTTCCAATACCACCCTGTCTTTGAAATGTTTTTACAATTTCTGTCTTCTCTCTTTCCTCCTGTTTCCACTTGCTTGTTTTCTAGTCAAGTGTGAGCTCTGGAAATCTGGTGTTCCTTCCTCATGTAACAGAGCCTTGGGTGTATCTATCAAGAATTTTTCCATATTACAGGGTTCTAAGAAAATAATTTACATCTCTCAGACTCAGAAAGGCCAGGATCATAACAATTTCATCTATTATAATTAACTCTTTTTAGAGAGAAAACTCAAAGCAATTAGGTATCACAATATAGATAAAAGAAAGTTTTTTAACACTCTCCCACCAGCAAGTCTTTGATGTCAGGTTTGACTTCAGCTTGCTCAGGAGTATAGGAAGGGACAGGGAATTCTGCAAAATCCCTGATGGACTCTCAGAAACCTCTTCCCAGCCCACTGGGGCTGGTGCAGCTTCTGGTGGCGCTCAGCCTTCTGGTAGCATCTGGATCATTGTCTCCCTCAGTACTCGGGAGCTGGCAGTAACAGACAGTTGTGACATCCAGTGAAAGTTGGGAAACACACAGAGTTCCTTGCTCTGAACTTTCTTCCATGAAATTTTACCTTGGAATTCTATAAATATAGTAAATCAATATTTTACGACCTGAGATGTGTCACCTATTCAACATTTCCCAACATGTAGTGCCAGTAAAATCAGTGTTTTCTACTCACCTATTGACAACCATGTCTATTATTGCTGAGTCACCAATTTGTGTCAATCTTTTTGGATGAAATTACTATTACAAATCTATTACATAATTAATCACTAATGTAGTAGTTTAACTCTATTTTCTTTAAGTTCTACGAATGCATTGAGTCCAATAAAGAAATTCGAACATTTTCTGAGACATTTAGAATTCATTATATAGTATGATTTTTTTTTCCTGTTCTCAGTGGTTCATAATAAATGAATAAACCTGATTTCAAGATTCCTCCTCAGGAGGACTATCCTGTCACCCAGCCAGTGACCTGTGGCAATATCTATTAATAGATGCACTATTTAATTAGGATATAGACTCAGGAGATCTGCTTAATCAGGATGTCTCCCAGTGAACACATTTAGGTCCAACAGCATTCATTGGCAATTGACTTTCATAATGGGGATAGTAACTTCCCTTAATTGGGATATCTTAGTGTGAGTTAGTGTGTCAACCTAAGTCTTGTACTTCTGTCTTCTCCGACAAGAGCTTTCAGATTTTCTCATGCTGTGACAGAAAACACATGAAATATGTATTGCCCTGGTTTTGGCCATGAGTGTCAACTTCTTCCTAGTAGCTGGTACAGTGCTGCATTTTGGTTTTAATATAACAATAAATGTTCAGGACACACTGATGTTTTTGTTGTTGCTAAGCAGTACTGACCCTAAGTCAAGGACTTTTCAGTTTCCCAAGCTCTAGCCCAGTCTCTCTTTCTTTTTGGAACAGGAGGTCAAGCAGTTAATACTCAGATGGTTTTCCTCCTACCTTGCTGCTTCCTGGGATGAGCCTTTTTACCTTCATGGATGGGTACATAGAGAGGATTTTATGTCAGATCACATAATGTGCAGTTATTTGGTTGCCTGCTTTTCTCTTCTACACCTTTTAAAAAGCCCCTTTTCCTATCATGAGAATCACTTTAGAGTCATCAATAAGGCCCAGTTGTGACAACAGATGATCAACAAACTGGAGGCCAAAAGCCATAATTTCTCACAGGAGGTCAGAGTTTAGAGCTGGCTAGAGAAGAACTACTCTCTATCCACACATTAGAGAAGAAGAAAGCAAGCAGCTATGTTACGGGCTTTGATTAAATTGCCTCTTTATTCATCACCAATTCTATCAGCCTCAGTTGAAGAAACCCTACCAACAGGAAATTTTAAAAAGAAAAATAAACAAAATCTGCAGCCTTTATGTGCACGTATTCAAGTTTCATCTCCAAGAACATCTATTGAAATATTTTGAGCTAGAAATTTGCTGCTCATTGACAATCTAAGATAACCAGGAGCTTATTGATCTCTCCTTCTCCTCCACTAAGAGAAAGAAAGAATGATAAAAAGCTGCTGTTGAGATAAAATGCACCATACTTAACATCCAAAAAAAGTAGTACAGGAATAACTGATTTACTGTCAGCACAACATCAGTGAATGACTTTTCTTTCTTTTTTTTGTCCCTGCCCTACCTTTGCCCCCCTAATTTTAACAACAGATGGAAAGAAAGCAAAAGATATGAACATGCTGGGAATGCACAAAATCCTGTGTGATTGTACAAGCACATCCACAGAAGCAGATGCAGTTGCTTGTTCACTTGAGGTCTGAGCTGGCTGGATACAGGCCAGGTCCAGTCCAAAACTTACAGAACCATGTTACCTGGTTATTATTTTAGGATTAGCACAATGATAACACATGCTGCTGGCTTGCATTCAGCTGTCTGAGAGCACAGATGGAATGGGAGCACAGCTGTCCAAACCTGTACATGTAAACATGGTCTGCATGTCACTGCAGATCTCCATTCCAGGAGCTAGGACAGGAACTCTGTGCACACAGTGTATACACAGTGAATGCAATTCTCCCTTCCCTAACATCCATACAGGAAGGAATGACAGAAGAAATTGTTCCCATGAGCACAGGTATTAAAGCAATTAGAAACTAGTTTACAGCATCTTCAACGTATACTAATTCTACTCACTTATCTAATGCCCAATTGTTTCCTCTTCCACCTCCTGAGGGGTTTTTCCCTTGCATTTAAGTACGTCCAGGATAGATTCTGATGCCACAATATATGACCAAACACAGTACTTCATGCCTGGACAGTTAATACCTGGCAGTACCACTTCTTGATTCAAATATCCCTGCATAGAAATCATGTCAATAAAAAGAAATTACATTACAAATTTCTTGTCAAGTCACATTGATATTTTCTATGGAGGTTCCCAATGTTAGGCCCCTATCTGGCAGAGTACTTGAGGGAATTCTGGATGGAAACAGCATTCTGGCCTCTTACTAATAACTGGAGAGTGGGTGGCAGTTTATTTAGAGAACATACTTGATCAGGAAGTCTTTCATATCTGATCTCTCTCCTTTTTCAACAGTCAGTGTTGAATGTTTTGTAAAATGAAAAGGTTAATATGACCTTTTTCATTCAGTTCCTATTCTGAGATGCAGTTCTCTTAAGAAAATCTAGAACTTATTCTCAACACCTGGTATTATCTCCTGCACAGTGTACTCTACATCACCTAAAAGTTTCCAATTTAAACCCATAACCTGAGGTTGAAATGGTGAATTCTATTTTCTTTTGTGTTCTTCTTAGCTTCTGAATTCCCAGATGTAGAAGTCATCTTTCTGCACAACAGTTACCTACTACTGGCTGTCTACAGCATTCAGTAAAAAAAATTCCAGATATGGCTGATAGTATTCAGCAGTGGAATTATCTTGTATCTGCTGTACTTTTCATATCTTAGATAATAACACTGATTTTAAAAAGCCTTCCTGAATTTCTGCAGCACTGTTTTACCTATTAAATAATGCTATGTTTTTTATTCTACAATGGATATCTTCACTTCCTGAAAAGAGACACACAGACTACTTCAAATCACCTCCTGACCTTCTCTTCAGTGAGCTCCTTATGTTTCCCATCATAAGATATACTTTCCAGCTCATAAAGGTTTTCTTTCCCTGAATCATCTCTTTTAACTGTAGGAGTCAAAACTGAATACACTATTTCAATGTTAGTCTCACTAGCACATATAGAGGAAATATCTCTTTGCTGTTCTAATTTACATATCTAATGATGCCTTTAAGCCAGCTAGCCAAAGCTCCTTACTGGATATTTTTCTTCTTGCACTACAGTGCATTTAAATGTCTCAAAATTAGGTGGCTTAGGTGCAACATTTTTCTGTTTGATCAATATTGTTCATTGGTATAACTTGTTCTGAACATTTCATAATTTACTTTATTTTACCATTTCATTATCCTTTGCATTACCTATAAACATGAATAGCTCCACACCCAAAGAGTCCTTTCCAGACTTCAGAGGCCACCTGAACAGATTAGCCTTGCACCTTGACTAAGATGATGAAAGTCAGACCACAGGATTTTCCTTTCTTCATCCTACCTCCATGTGCAGTTTAGTTCCTGTGACAGGACATCCATAGAGCAGCACCACAGTTCTGGGGCACGCCTGCACTCCTGTTTCTGCAGAGCTACATGAGAAAGGAGTTAGGGTTTGTCTGGAAGAGACTCACTGTGAGGTGCAAAAGGCAACAGCAAGCACAAAAACAACTAGAACACTAAACTGTCTTACCAGACCCTTACTCAATTTTGTACAATTTATTAATAAGACAGATCTTCTTGGTACTTTTTTTGACTTGGAAAATACTTTAAATTCATAAGATTGGAATGGAAATTCCAAGTTCAAGACGTGATTAGTATTTTTGAAGAATGTTCTTGCAATATCCACACACTCAAAATATCTGCAAATGCCTGTACTATGTGTATGTGCTTATGTGCACAAACACACAGAATGGTAACATTGCTGTGGAATTTGACAATTAAGCTTAAGCAATCACACTAGGAGGTCTGAGGTTATCTACTATAAGCCTTTTATATATCAGATTATTAACCACTTTTTATGTATCAGACTATTAACCTGATCAAAACAATGTCAGCACTGCAGGAAACATCTTTGATCATTTCATCAAGTGAAAACAGTTAAATTAGATTTAGGAAGAGAGGTTGCCTGAAAAGTTCTCCCAATTCTGGATTCCTATTTTAAATCCTAAATACAAATCTACTCATTTTGAGAAACCTAAAGTGTCGCTTAAATGCTGTTCAAGCTAAGAGCTTGAACTAAGAGCTACTATATATGCACATACAGGAAGAAATGGATTTTCTGTAGGTTCTACAAACATGCCTTCCATCCATTTGTACAACCACAAAAAAGCGGAAAGACATAGAAAAGGAGAATTTATTTGGAAAATACACTTTGCTTTGGTCTTATTCAAAGAAGATAAAAAGGTTTGAACTTCCAAAAAAACTACATTTCTCAACACCTTCCTAGCCTTGCTCATCACAGTGATTCTGACTGGCAACACACAGCATTTTACAGTTTTTCCTGAAGCTGAGAAGCTTCCTGAAGCTGAGAAGATGCCAGTGGGAGTTGATGATGCTGAGTGATCTTACCAGCACCTTAAATAATTGTTGCTGCATTGCAGATCTTAAGTCTGGTGTAGTTACATAAAATTATATGAACAGATTGTGAATAAATTGTAAGTAATACAACAGATTGTGAAAAAATGTAAGTAAAATCATAAGCATCTTTTGATATTGCTGTGCTGAGTTTGGCTGGGATAGAGTTAATGAGCTTCATAGTAGCTAGTATGGTGCTCTGTTTTGGATTTGTGATTAAAACACTGATAATGCAGAGATGCTTTTGTTATTGCTGAACAAGAGCTTACAGAGTCAAGGCCTTTTCTGGCCTCACCCCGCCTGCGGGGAGGCTGGGGATGCACAGGAAGTTGGGAAGGGAGAGAGCCAGAACAGCTGACCCCACCTGAATTAAGGGATATTTCAGACCACATGGCATCATGCTCATGACAAAGTTGGGGGAAGAAGGAAGTGAGGGGGACATTTGGAATTATGTCTTCCCAAGTAACCATTGCACGTGATAGGGCCCTGCTTTCCTAGAGATGGCTGAACAGCTGCCTGCCCATGGGAAATGGTGAACAAATTCTTTCTTCTGTATAGCTTGTGTGTGCTTTACTTATTAAACTGTCTTTATCTCAGCCCATGTGTTTTCTCATTCTTACCCTCCTGATTCTGTTCCACATCCCACTGGGGGGAAAAGGAGTGAGCAGCTCATTGGTGCATAGCTCTTGGCTGGGATTAAACCACAACAATTGCACAGTCTGATTATATAAACAGCTCATGTTGCACATTACAAAACATATAAACATAACAAAACAACTGCTTTTCCAGTTGCTGTCATGCACATGAAAACTTTTAAAATAGAGTAAGTAACATTCCATTTTGTTACAATACTCTTTGCATTTTTACAGTTCAGTTGGGCACCTTGTCACAACTGATCATACATCTTGATGCCTTTTTTATGTTTTTTAAATCAATGCAAATATTTCTTCCTTGCATTAATAGCATTCCATGTAGCAAAATTGGCAAAGACATTTCTATTCATTCATTTCATCATAGTTTATTCCTCTTCCCCAGTCCTCATCCATGGAAAGAGTCATTGGCTGGAGAAATACTTTTCTGTTAAAGGTATTTAGCAGATATGACTCCTTTTATACAAAGCATACATTTCAGTGCTATTTAGTCTAAATAACTTATATTATAATAATTTGCCTCAAAATTTTCAAGAAAACAAGTTTATATGCTGCTAATATTAATTTATTACCATTCCTTCAGGGACCAAAAAAACAAAAAATCAGGATCAACCTTAATTCCCTTTAAAGAAAAGAGGACCAAACATTCGAGGGTACACTGACATAGACAATTCAAGTGAACATAAGTTACATACAGAGAGAGACAAAGAACAATTTGTTTCTCAGTAATTCGTTCATTTCTCAGAACATTTTTTCTTTGTTGACGCTATCCTGCTTTTTTTGAAGGGTTTTCCATAAAAAAAACCTATGTTCTTAAATTGACAATCTTACTTGGTATATAGGTTGGGAGGAAAAGGAAAAAGGTGTCATATTGTCTCTGCGCACATAAAATCCTTTAATTCCTTTCTTCATCACTAAGTTCCTGGTAACACTGTTACCATCTCTTCCCTTCTAATGCACTGGAGTATTCCAGATATAGCAGTAGGGTGGCCACTTCCAGTCACCCAGAAATGCTTGTCAAAGAAGCAGTGAACAATATCCCAGATTTTTCACAGGTGAAAAGCCAGGGCAACTGTAGATAAGATGCCTAGTCTCATCTCTCACTTTGAGCAAGATCCAGATTATCCTACATCATCGCAATTTGAAATACAGAGATTTTAGGCATTTAATATCTCAAGTACAAATATCACAAGAACAACCAAGAAAACCAGTTTGCTTGGATTTTTACAAGTCCTGTAAGTATACAGACAGATCAAAACTCCTTCCATTTCTAAAATTACATCCCTCTTGAGCATGTGTATGCTCAGCAATGGGACATTGCTACTTCAGACCTACTTGTGGCTCCCATGGTCACCTCAAAGCAGTATTAAATCCACCTTTGACATCTGCTTTGGCTCTAAGCAGAATACCTAAATATTATTAAGTACAATTCAGCCACTGAATTCTGCCCTTTTTCTGATAATAGGAAATCACTGCACACAATAAAAAATGGTAATGCAACAAATAAAAATACCACATATCAATTTAATTTCTATTAATTTAGCAGTAATATATATAACTTTAACAAAATTATAGAATAAAGAAGCAAAAAATGGTGGAAAATGAAAAATTCCATTTTGATAAAAATAAAGATTTTGTTATATCAACTTTTTTTTTCAGTATCTATAAAGCTATTTTTGGGGAGTGCAGAAACAACACCAACAGCCACCATATCCACAAAAAAAGTCCAAATTTTTCAGTTGCATTAGTCAAAACCAAATTTCAGTCTTTAATTTTCCTTCCCAAGGTAATAGTATTGGGCTCCTAAAGACCTTAGTGGCTATCCACATCCCTTTCCTGATTTTTTTGGTGCCTTTCTAGTTCCAAAGTGCCCAGAACTGTAACATTTTTTCCTAACTGCAGTGTTAGCAGCTTTCAGAAAGGGGCACTGTCACCTCCTGTTTTAGCTGAGAAACTTCTAAATCTAAAAGTCTTTTTGCTGCCATATTTCACAACAAACTTATATCTAATTGTCTAATATGGCCCATAGTTCTGCTTTTTTTTTTATTGATTTCCATCAATCTTCTTCCTGTTGTTTGAGATTTTTTCCCCAGATATAATCAATCCTATTTCTAGCCCATTCTTTAAATCTTCTCTAGGATCCTGCCAGTACAGTTCTATGAAACACTTATTCAGTGGTTTTACATGAAAAAGTCCACAGAGAATGTGTATGTATAATTACCATTTTCTCATTCTTTCCCGGTAAAATAAAGATGATTGCTTTAGTGAGGAATGGAAAATCATGATCCAAAGGCATAGAGAAGGATTAGGAAGTCACTTGCTGCCAGTGTCACCTTTTTGAATTGCAAAAAGCCAGTGGGATTGCTCCAGCAGGTTCACACCCAGCCGAGTTCAGCCCACTCTAAGTTTGCACTGTGACATTGTCCCTCTCACCAGCTCCTGTCAGGCACAGCACCAAGAAAGAAGCTGAGAAAGCCACACCAGAAACACACAAGTTGCTGAAGTAACAGCAGGGACTTAGGGGACCAACTGCTGAGGCCAGACAGTCCCTTCATCTCTGGAACCCTCCTACTTAGAAATTCAGAAGTTATACAGAATCCTATTTAACGCCATGAAATACAGAACACATTAGTTTTTGCATGCTCATTTTCATACAGAACAGCTGTGGTTGCAATGTAAAATCAGTCAAATTTTTACTGTTGTAAAACAAATTCTATTTATTATTTATTTATTTACCTTTGGATCGTGAAAACCTTGTACTTTTGGAGACATGCATTCTTATACAATGAGAAAAAAAGATCCAAAAATCAACCAACTCTAAGAAACCAGGTTGGAGATTTCTAAGTTGTTTCTTGTTGTGGTGATATTATTATCAGATGCATTACCTTGACAAATCTCTATGGCAAAGCAATTTTGATTTTAAGCTTTACTTTTCTAACTTCTCTGCAACTTGAACGAACAAGATAATTCTTTCTCCTTTATTTACTTGTGATATCCTTTCTGAACTTGATGAAAAGAAATTATTTTTCAGTATTCAAGATCTAAAATTTTCTATACAAAACTATATACCAATTTTTACCTTACAAGGCAACATAAAAATCAATCTGACCTACAGTTTCCTTACAGATTTCCACTGCAAGACCCTTGTTGTGATTCAGGTCCTCCTGAGGCTTCAGTACTGAACACAGAAAATGGCAGCATTTTTGCTGGGCAAGTTCAAAATAAGACATTGGCAGTCTGTACTTTCTGAAAAAAGGACATTGAATATTTTTCAATTTCTCAGCTCCAGCAAGACATCCAAATTTTGCAGTTCATTTTAAAAATCCCCCTCTAAAAAGAAATGCTTCAGTCAAGTTTTATTATACTGTTTACTTCTCCCTCTTCCCTGTGGACAACCTTCTCAACATATACTTTTGCTACACCCCATCTGTTGATTATCAATGCAAATCTCACTAGAAAGGATATCTAGCTATATTTAACTAAAATGAAAGAACTGAAATGCAGTGACAGTGATTATATTTCTCAACATGCATTATCACAATTTTTCCAGCCACAATTTATAATAATTCACATCCTGTTTCCATATGCTATGAAGTTTTCGGACAGGGACATCTCTGTTCATCAATACAGTAAGCAATATATGAGGAACCTAACTTTTATTGAAGTCTTTGGAAGTTTTTAGGAGTAAAAAAGAACTAAAACTAGCTCATAGAATTAAGGTAGACAAAAAACAAGACTACATTCTTATGAAGCAACCTAAGAGAACCAGCAGTTTGATTACGCATAAAGGTCATAAAAACATATCATGAAGATCTTTCTTGAATTTGCATGACTTGGAAGAGGCTCATAACAGACTGAGGGAAAACAACTGGCAAGTTATGATGCACTTTGCTTCACAGATGACATTAATTATATCTTCCATCACATCTTTATACACAGTACATTTCATACCTGGGTTAAAATATGCTAATTCAAACTGTGAGATCTCTGAGCACACCTGCAAATGGAAGCCATAAACACTTCAACCAAGTGTATATCCTAAATACCCTCCAACAGAACTTAGAACAGCAATAAAGTTTGTTAGCCCTGGTTTCAAAGGGCATTTTATGCATTTTTGAGATTCTTTTTAACTTCAGAGTCTTTGATCCCCATTTTTTTGGTGCTATCTATTTACAGATTTTCACACAGATGCTATCAGTGCTCCCCAGTACAGAAGCAGAAGGAGAATGAGTGTTTCTCACTTCAAGAGAACTGTGCCAGGCAAAAATTAGACTGCAAACCAAGCCATCATGACACCAAAACCAAAGGAGTTAGAGTAGTGTGAAAACCAGTTTCGTACAAAAAGTTCAGGCTTGGACAGTGTAGATCATTTGGTTATCTATATGTTATCTATATCTATCTGTTGGAACTGCAACATAGACAAATTACAATCAGTTATATTGGTACATTAATGTAAAAAATATTTTCCACTGCTCTACAACAGATACTCACATACATGCTCTAGAGACAAGTAACATCACATTAGGAGAGAAGCACATATCCAGGCTGATGCTGTAGTATTATAAGTGATGCATTAAATTTATGTCCCTTCATAATTTGTTAATGTGCATTTACCTAAAGTGACATCTCATAAATGATGAAATTACAAAAATGGAGACTTGCTGGAAAGCTTGCAACTCTCCTGGGAGGAGTTTCATCATTCAAATCTTGAAAAGCACAATTAAGAAATCTGGACAGATCTGAAGAGAGCTGGGAAATCTGCACAAGTAACCTAAGGAAAGGTTGTCAGATGTTTTCAGTTTCCAAGTACAACCCAAAAGTAACTTCCATCATTCTCAGAAAATGGCTCCTGAGTCACATCAACATCCTGTAGCTTTAAGCAGTAGATTATTGAAAAAAGGCATACACTGTCCCGCATGAGGAAAGCAGTCCTTTTATAACTATTCTTCCAAAAAATAAACTCTAAAGGAATAAACAAGACTAATGACTGACACATAAAGGAACTCTCTGTGAGTTTAGAGAATTTAGAGAATTTCAGATCTCTGAGGGTTTTCAGATATATTAAGTTCTATCACTATTAATGGCTTCATTTGAAAATTCGGGTTCTCAGAACTGAAAATCAGTCCTGCAAACTGCATTCAAAGATCCCAAACTGCTCTAAAAATGTTATGATTACACTGAAAAAACCAGTATGAAGGTACATTCTCCCTCGTTACAAGAAGTTCAGTCTCTTCCTACACTAGAAGATTGGAAAGTTATGCAACATGGCTGACAGTTATCCTGCTAGGAAACTGGGACTGGTAGGCTCTGCTGCTGGCTAAACAGGACAACTCCTCCTACACAGCAAACTCACAAATAGCCCAGTGACAACTTACCACACTTTACAGCACTACTGTACATATCCTCTTATTCTTTCTCCAAGATGCTTCACTGATCTTTCTTGATGACTTCTGACACTTGATAAGAACTACACACACCACCTCCTATCACCTTTACTAGCCTCCCAGCATGATCCAAGCATGATCCTAGTTCCCAAATTTGAAACACAAGTAGTCTATGATAACCCATAATGTGATAAAAAAGGTGAAATATCAGGTTTTATCCTCAGCTTAAATCCACAAAGAAGAAGATAAAAACCACTGGCATCATTTGGATGCAAGCCTGCCTGTCTGAAATGACAGAGGCATAGATATCCTCCCAAATGATTTTGTCTGCCCCAATAAGATGACTGTGTTGTTACTTTTAAAACCTCATAACAGCGACTCCTTAGCAAGGTCTGTTTCTTCATGATTCACACTTTAAATATATTTTAAAACTCTTGCTTTGTGCCTACCTTCTGCTCCTTCTAGAGCCCATTAGAGGCCATACTGTGTTTTCCACTCAGTGGTGACAGGTCTATCACCTTGAGAATGCGTTGCTCAAGGTGACAGATTGCTTCGTTTACCTCGAATAAACAGGAGACAATTTCTGCATCTGATGAGATCAGCAGAACAGAAGTCTTTAGTTTCATGAAACCACCAAAAACACCGTGAGGGGCTCTGACAAACATCCTCTAGCAAATCATGCTGGCAAATTTTAAATATTTTCAAATCCACTACACCAGTAGTCTCCAAGATTTTTTGATCACACACCTCTATCAGTAAAAAACTTAAGTGCACACCCCAATATATATTTCTTTATAGACCATACACATATATTACTGTACATGTACATTTGTGCTGTGTATATATATACATATATATAACATGTACAATATTAATTATTATCATAATATTGTATTATTATCATAAAAATACTCAGAAACAATTGTAAAAGGATAAGTTAAAAATAAAATATAACACGACTATTATATTTGGCGTTTGGGGTTTATTTTTTTATTTTATTAGAACAAAACAAAAAAAAAAATCTTTCTTCTCCCCAACAGGTTGGTTTGCTCACCCTCCATGGTGTGCAAACCTCACTTTGGAGATCACTGCATTAGACCACCCCTCCAGATAACATGTGTTTTTGCTATGGTTACACCACTGCAGAGATAAAATAGAAATACAATGCATGTTTATCAGGAATTTATTGATATGGCATCATTATACCCTAGAGGTTAGTGAGACCCAGGAACACAACCCCTTGTATTACCTTTATTATGGGTACTCTGCTGTACCGCAGTAGGGTTAGGCAGACAGCTGTAGAAAGCAGGAGAGTGCATCCTAAGCAAATCAAAATCAGAATCAGTACTGAACATCTGTTAGTGCCAAGAGGCACTCATGTGATTGTTCCATGTAGACCTCATTGCCCTTATTTTCATTGTGCTGTGAAGCAGTATGAGTGGAATGAGACCGTATAGGGAGCAAAAACAAACTGTCAAAATGTTCCACTAGCCTTAGGCCTGAATATTTTGTCTCTTCTCCAAAAAGTATATATAAATCAGGTAATCACAAATGACAGCAGCATCACTGAAATTTCAGCATCTAAAAGTTAGATAATAGAATACAAAAGTAGCTATTCAGGCTCTGTTTATCATCATTGGGCAGAAACAAGCCCCTGCCAGAGTGGTGCTAATCTCATCCCCTTTCAAATACTCCAGCTAAGTCAAATAAATTCGTTTCTGAAGCTGCCTTCATTTTTCTGAGCTGAATGTGAGGCAGGTCATGATAACAAACACCATCACAAATACACGGTGTCTGAAACCTTAAATTAGGACAGGTGAATGCCACCCTGCCTGCCTACCTGTTCTACTGCACATGCCACATAGACTCACACTTGAAAATGCTTGAAATAAAGTTTCCTTCATTATATATAAAATCAGCTCCATTTCTTACCCTATCTGCTGGTTCTGACTAGGATATAGGGTTTTTTCCATCGTATGAGACTAAGTTTAGGATTTGTGCTGAGAACAGTATTGATAACACAGGGATGCTTTTGTTACTCCTGAGCAGTGCTCACACACAGTCAAAACCTTTTCTGCTTCTCACCCCAGCCCACCAGTGAGCAGCCTGGGGATGCATAACGGCATGGGAGGAGACACAGCCAGGAATCTGACCCCAATTTACCCAAAAGATATTCCCTACCATATGGAGTTATTCCTAGCATTTAGAGCTGGGTGAAGAAGAAAAAAATGAAGGATGTTTGGACTGATGACATTTACCTTCCCAAGTCACTGTCACACATGATGGTGCCCTGCTTTCCAGGGTATGGCTGAACACCTGCCCACTCATAAGAAGTTCATTCATTGTTTTGCTCTGCTTGTGTGCACAGCTTTTGCTTTGCATATTAAACTGTCTTTATCTCAACTCATGAATCTTTTCACTTTTATTCTAACAGTTCTCTCCCCCATCCTGCTGCAGGGTGAGGAAGTGAGCAAGGAGCTGTGTGGGGCTTAACTGCAGGTGGGGTTAAACTAAAACACTCTACATTATCCTGATTGGAACACCAATGAGACAAAAAAACAAGGCTACCACTATAATTTTGTCACTATCACCCTGTTTTCATATTTTTGTCTATTATAGCTCTTATTTAATTTTGGCATTTAAATTACATTGTATACCAGTACTATCAGCGTCAAGACAGATGTCTTGTGCATTCAAAATGATCACAGCTTTCTGACCTTTAAACAAGAAATAGATTAATTATTATTCAAGTTATTATTTACATTTTGGTAACATCTACAGGATTGTACCATCTCACTGTATACTTTGGACAAACTATCTGCCTTGTTAACCCCTGAAAAAAAAAAAAATCACAAAAACATGGAGAATTATATCACACAAAAGAGCTAGTGGCATATCAACTGCCTTTGGTATGCTGGTTAGGAGGAAAGAAAAAAGTTAGAAAGAGAAAGCTGATGAATAGGGAAGTAGGACTATGAAGGAAGGGAAAGAGCAAGAGGAAGGACAGGCAGTGAGAAAAACAAGACAAGACAGCCCATGGGAATAAATACACAGTCTGTCAAACGAGAACAGCAGTTTTCACTGTTCAGTGCATCCAGAGCAGCCTCTTACCAGCACTGAAATGAACGGTCATTGGGTTGAAATACTGGGTTTCTCTATCACACCACAAGGACTTCTATCTACAGCCAAGATGAGTCCTGGCACTTCCAGATATGAGGTGTGCTCCAGAAAGACGTGCTGAAGACCTTTCTGTTAATGTACCTGTGATGTGAGTATAGAGAAAAGGGATATAAACACAGACAGGTCTTTGTCTACTGTCAGCTTGGTCTACTGCTGTTCCTGCTACTCTCAAGTACTCTCTAAACATCAGGAGGACCACAGGTGTGGTACACACCATTGGAAGAGACAAAATATGTCCCTTGGGAAACAGACCTGTTTACTATTCATATTATCCAGGGTATCTTCTCCTCTTTTTGCAATGTAAAAAATGCCTTTATGTGATACAGACATTCTCAATACCCACAGCAACTCATTTCTCCTTTCACTGCTACAAGTTCTTTTCTATTTTTGGCAAGTTTTTAGTGCTACTAAAACAGTGAAGCCAAAGTAATAAAATTAACAAAATATCCAAATATTAAAGGAAGACAGAAACATTTTGTCCTTCTCTCTTTCCTCAGTTTTTAATAGATCTATCACTCTGCTGCCAGTTCACTGCCATGTATATTGTATCAATTTTAGTACACATATACCTAAAAGGTCAGAGTGCTCTTTTACCTTAGACCTTTAAAAACAAAATCTCCCTTTTATTCTTTTGTTTTTATTAAAACTCTCCCTCAACCTCAGAAATAACACTTTCTATCCTCTTTCAACAGGTAGCTTTTATCTTATACTTCTGATATATGCTTAAATATATGCCGTTAGGCTACCTATTTAACAAGTATTTTGGCCAAATTTTACTATAGCACCTCTCTCATTGCTTCAGACATTTTTTCCCATCCCAAGAGTACGTTATCTTTTCCTCTTTAATCGTTGCTTTAGGCGTTGTAATAATTGAAACATGGCACATTCCACTCCTGAAGTACCTGCATTCTGGAAATACAAAAATTAGATCTCTCACAGGCAAATTTCTACCACTTGAAAAGACTTTTCAGAAGGAAGGCAGTCCAGCATATGATCATGAAACATATAATAAATGACAATATTTCAGAAAATATTTAAAGGTCTCTTTGTGTAGAGAAGATATTCTTAGAACAGATTATCAGTTGGTTTTGCTTCAGGGAACATAAAAGCACTGTCTGTGTTTAATTTTCGTGTGTCACGTTAAAGATCTACAGCCAGCAGTAACAGAAGGCACTCCAAATGCAAAAACTTCCACTTGAACTAGACAGGTAACCTTGTGCTTAGACACCCTCAACTTTGCTTGTTGAAACCTTTTATAACTAAATTTCATGTTCTTCAGTAATTCATATCTTTAGCATCCTGTAACATACTACAAGTAAAATTGAAATAACAAATCCCTTAGGTTTCAGGCTATGTTTTCCTGCCAGACAGAATCTTTGTAGCATTTGTTCACTGTTCATCTGCCTGCTTTAATAGCCCTCTCGTTTAAAATAATCTTAGCAATAATAAAAACTAAAATAGAATTACAAAATGGGCAAATATCACAGGGCTTGCTTTCTCAAATATATTTTAAGAAATCAAGCAAATAAAAAAAGGACTAAAGAATTTTTTTAAATTACAGAAGTAATTTTAGACTTTCACAAAGGCCACTGTATGAAGATTTTGTATTTAGTGAAGTCTACAGTACATACTTGATCTCTTCACCTGCAGACATTTAAATCCCCATCTTCTAGCAATTTAGTTTTGGAGAGAGTATCTTCAAGAACAGTTACCCTATCAACAGATGACATACTGTAAAAACACATGGAGTATGATTTGTTCTTCAGAGAATTTAAGGTATTTTCTTGCAAATATTAGGGCTTTCCCCAGTATTTAAACTTTGTCACTTTCAAGTTCCCATTTTCAAGTAAGGGTGCTTTGTTTTCATTTACAGACTTTTCTCACCTCAAAGAAAGATTATCTGTTCAGTATTACCAAAATTTCATCAAATTAAAGTACAGTTTGAAACCCTGGTATTTGCTTTGCCACCTGGAAAAACATGAAGTAACTACAGCAGATACAATTTATCTGTGATTAGTTCCAGTTACTAAAAGCCTTATACAACCACAAATATCAAAACTACCACTATTTCCTACACACAGGGGAGGTGCTGCTTTTCCTCTGAGTAAACATTCTGAGTAGGCCAAAGGGCTGGAAGCTTCATTTTGTTATAAGCCAATAGAAGAGATAGAGATGCAAAGGCAAGATGGTCAAGCGTCTTCTCACAGTCCTACTCAAAGGTCCAGATGGATTGATGGATTGCCTCCAGAGTCTAATCATCACACCAGCCATGGGTTGTGTAATCCAGAAGGGAAGGAAAAAAAAAAAGGGCTTTGTGGTAAGGTCCATATTTACTACCTTGATACAGGCCAATAATCATCAAAAGAGCTAAGATTTTCTGAATTCAGAAAAAAAAATGTACAAAGTTACTTATTACCCTTATAACATTTCTGATTTATGCAAGCAATGGATGAATGGGACCTCCCAGTTATTGAAAAGAAGAGAAAACATTAATATGCTTTACATACTGATTCCTCTGTTAGAAAGATATTCTTCAAATTTAGTAGTGAGGAGTTTGGCTCAGTGACCAACAAACTGAGCTGCAGCTCAGATAAGCCTTTGGGTTATTGCTGTGCTCTATGACCATCCCAGTGGGCCTGACAGATGGGCATCTTGGCTGATTTCTGCAGTAGCAGATATGACCTCAGTTTTATACAGTACAACAGTCTTTAATGTCTCTTAAAATTCCCTCTCATGAAGACTTGTAGTTCTTTAACCAGACATCCTCTTCCATAGTCTTTTTTATGGTTCAGTTTAGCTGTCTCAACATAGATTTAATACATTGTCTCCATTTGTTTTTTATATCTTAATTGCATAATTAAACTGAAAGACTAGAATTTAAAACGTAGAAAATGTAACTTTTTTCATCATAGTCCATAACCCAACCAGTTCTACTTCTTTACTGAATTGTTTCAGGGACTGCCATAACAGATTATAAAGCTGTAAATCATCTGTATGTAGTATATCCAGAAAGCAATTCCAGTTTGAATTAAAAGATACTAACAGGTGCACAATTCCTTTGACTGCCAGAAAGGACTGTCCAAATACATCCCAGTTTGTATTTTTCCAGATACTCAGCTCCACATTTTCTTTAGCTGTAGTTCATGTTCTACAGTCAGAGAAAAATTTGTTCCCAATGATATTGTGTGACAGCTGCTACACATGGCATCACCGCATGCACTGTCTGTTGTAATAACTAACAACAAAATTTAATGCTACAGAGTGACACACATTTGAAGTGCATGTAATTGTTCATTTTCTTTCAAATGACAGTACCATTAAAGACAGTGAAATATTGGAATTTGCAACATTTCTGTTCTTTGACCTTGTACCCACTATCAGGGAAGGGTCTTGAGACCACTTAACACGAATGCAGAAATTTCAAGAGCAGAAGCTTCCTTAAGGGCATGAATCTTTCAATGAATTATATAATGGTGAATAAATTAATCTCTACAAATAGACAGATAATGTTCTAATAACGTTACTTTAAAATAAGATAACTGTATTAATTGTTTTGTAACGTTGGACACACAACACTAGTATCCCATAATTCTGCAAAACCCATTTCTCCTCCCACATCCACAAAAAAGATAGTACATTCAGCTACATTGCCTTGGTTCTGAAGGCATGAACTCCTCACAGAATTTCAGAAATGTCTCAGGAGGAAATTTGAAAGAACAGGTGGGCAAATTAGAAGAAATCAAATTAAGTAGGGTGAGGCAAAAAAGACCATTGACTTCAGAGAATAACCGTGATACTTGGATTGAAAAAAAGCTAATAACAAACTTCTCACAAAAACAAATGTTATTCCTGCATTGCTGATGAAACCTACACCTAATATTCATGCAATCATCAGGAACACATTCTTTTTTATCAGTTGATTTTTGGGCAAAGGTTTGTACATCCCTATCATACTCTGAGTGCCCATGAAATGGCAGTAATTAATGATGAATCATTTATTCACTGAATTTTATCTCTTCTTATGCTTGAATACTGACACAATTAGTGTGCAGTTCTTAGACTCATGTTTTAAAACTGGTGTATCCAATTATTTTTCATGAATATTTCTTGATAGGCAGATTGAAAATGAGTTGTTCTTACTGAAAATATCAGGGCATCAGAGTTTCAACAGGCAGATGGAGCAGATTGTTTTCAACAAGCTTTGAGGGAAAATGTTTCCAGTATGGCCCATTTCATTATGTCAGATATCCTAAACTCCAGTGTTGAGTTAGGTCATTCTTGCTGTCATCAAGAGGTCACGATCTCAAAGAAAGCAATAGGTGATTCTGCACATAATATTATGTGTCTCTGCAGGAAGGAAAATGAATGTCACACACCTGCTCTTCTGCAGTTATCAAGTCAGGGGATATCATTATTAATATTTGCTATGCTGCCTTTAAGAGGCAGTTACAGGATGTGCCTTTTAACTCAATGCCATGTTTGGATCCCATCATGACAAGCTGAGAAAGGCTTTTAGACATGAAATTTCTCCTCTCATTTCAGTAAGGTTCAGAAGCCTGTTCTGATTTCACGTTGCTTTCTAGAAAGTGACTATTAGAGGTGTTTGTATCTAGTTTGGAGCAGCACAAGAGTGCATTGTGTCTCTTGTTCTTTACACCACGAGAATAATTCGTCTGAAAAAATCACCCAGACAGCTGGGCAGCAAAAACTATTCTTAATTAAACTAAGCAGTACCTACTTTTATACTGCAGCTCCATTTTCTACTAGCTTCTGAAAATCAGGATATACCTGATGGTCTACAAAAACTGAGACAGACATATCCAAGTTGTCTGGCCAATTACTTCAGTGCTGTCATGTCTTGTGATCCTAATGCAGTCAACAGCAAGAAGTACTTGCAAAGCCTATTCAAATATGTATACTAGACAGTCTATCTATGACCCAGATTCCAATTGTAAGCCATAGAATACCATAATGTTACTTCTGAATTGTTTATTCTCCCTCCATCTGTCACCTTACAGTGATCATCAGCCTGTTTCCTTCAAAACATCTACGCATTTTATTAAAAAGAGCTTCTTCTAAAGCATCATTTCCATAATTGAACATGAATGCCTAACACAACACAATGTGCTGAAGTCACTGGGGCAGAATTATAATGGATGTAAATCCACACCAGCTCTTCCTCTTCTCCTACGATGTAAAGAATTAAAGATGTTATTTTCTTTCTAGAACAAAAGATTTTGCTATGGGACTAATTCAAGCATTCATTTCATCCATTTCCAGATTTCAGCATACTTCTATGCAGCCAGATGATGTATACTGCAATTAGGAGCTCTGGAAAAGGAGTAATACTATCACTTAAATGTTATGAAAAAATCTCATAAAACGTTAACTTGAAAACATGACCAACATAAGTATTTCTTTAGTAACCTATAACAGACTAATTCTCTCAAGAAATCCTAACAAAGCTGGAAAATCTCTGCCTGCCTAGAAAAGAACAGCTTTGCTATATCTCTCTGTCATTCAGAGGACACTACGCTTGAGAGCAAAGGAACATGATATTAGATGGAATTGGATGGGTCCTCAAGCCTATTCCCAGTGACAGCAAACTGTCTGGCAACAGATTCATTGAACATCACTTTGGGCCCTCATTCAATAACAACCAAAAGTTTAAGGCCTGTCTCCAAACACTTTCAAAAAACCAGGAAGCTGAAGAAATAACAACCAAGCATTACAACAATTCACACAATGCAACAGAATATAAAATGCTTACAGAGCAATCTTGCTTCTGGAATTAATAACTAAAGCCCACTGTCAGGGCTTGAGAGCTTACATGGAAATTTTTTTCAACAGGACAGTAGCAAATTTGCTTCTGAGGGCACTTTTGTGCTTAGGTTCAGGTCTAGGGTTTTTTACATCTAGAGCTAACCTGCAGCTCTCTATTCACATAACTGGGAAATATATGCAGAGAGAGAAAGACCCTTGAGGGAGAAGACACAGTTCTTTCTCCCTGTGTTGTGTCACAGCAAGGAGCAACAGAGGGAGAAAGCTCAACACAGCTCAACACTCAGAATCTTGCTTTGGAGGAGCTGAGGCCACATGTATGAACTGCTACCACAGGAACACTGGACAGCACATCCTGGCAAATGTGAAGGAGAAGAGGGTTAAGCACTTTAGCTCCTCAACAAATATTTGCATAAGACAAGATCCATCCAGAGGAAAACTATTACACTCCCTGGTGTTGGAGAATTAAGGAAAAGTCAGAGAAGGGTACTGTAAAAGTGACTCAGAAAAAAATAATGTTTTCTTTTCTAATTTTGCCAGAGGACACAGATTACACTGAACCTGCTGCAACTCCACCTCAAGCACACCCCCACAATGAATGCATCTTGGGCATTGATAACTACAGTGGATAAACTGATGCAGAAGCTCATGCTTAGCACATCACTAAGACCTTCTACCTGCCCTAGTCCAAATCAACCAGTTACTCAGGCAGGTCTTGGGTTATCTACATCTTTGTGAAAAATGCTCACAAATTTCATAACTGTGAGGGTCTGAGTCAGATTTGCATAATAAGACCTAACTTCTGTTCACAGCTGAAGAAATAAACAGCTCTTACACCAGCTGAAAATAGTGCAGAGAGTTAAATTCCTTCACTATTTGTTTCCATCTGCTGTCTTTGGCAATGGCCGCTTTATTTATATCCTGCAAAGGTTAGGCAGCACCTAGGCGAAAAACCACATTATGGCACTGACAATTTATTTAACTGGTGGTGGTGATATTAAATTGTTGTGTATATAGAGAGACACTATCACAGAAACACATTTCTCCTTTTTCGTTTTCTCAGGGTCTGTTTTTTACAGCCTAAAGCTACACACTAACCATTCTACTCTTA
This sequence comes from Camarhynchus parvulus, assembly GCF_901933205.1. NCBI lineage: Eukaryota > Metazoa > Chordata > Aves > Passeriformes > Thraupidae > Camarhynchus > Camarhynchus parvulus. The sequence goes on from NC_044586.1 coordinate 50,264,675, forward strand.
GAGCAGCAGCAGGTAAAGTATGTTGATGAATCCCTTCATCACCTAACGTCCTGGGGAGATGCTCATTACATGCGTCCTCCAGAAAAGCAATAAGAAGCCTGTGGCTTAGGTGCAATTAAAATCTTGACATTTACCACACACAGTACTTACAGTTACTATGATCTTTGCAGTTTGCCACATTGAGTTCTGAATTTTACCAATACTATATGAAGGTAAATATTGCCATGCATTAAAGTTGTAGGCACTGATGGCGTCTTATAAACAATGTATAAATCATCAAAAATAAAAGCCTTTACTTGATGCCTTTATTTTTCTCTTGGGCAGGAGCCGGGGGGAGCAAGGAGGGAGGGGAGCAAGGAGGGAGATAATTTTGGAAAGAAACTTTATTCCTCTTTTTATTTTCACTAATTACTAAGAGAAAAAAAACCAGTATTTACTGCAAAAACCCTAATTTCAGAGGTAAGAGGCCATTCATTTAAAACCCCAGACTGAGTTCTGACCACATTATCAGAATGCTTTGTACATTTCAGATATTTTCTTCTTCGTTTGTTTTCCAAAGTAACAAAATCTATAAGTTAGGCCATGGTATCCTGTGTGGAACAAGGTACCCTTTTTCTAGCATATTGCAAGAGGTCTACCAGCTGTTTTAAGAGTTTTGCCAAATTTGATAGAGAGGTAGAGGTCCAAAAGCTTATTACGTACATTCATCTTTTGAAAAAGCACAAGGCTGATAAGAGACAAGATTCAGTTAGGTGGTGTCCCTTGGGCAAAGGCTAATCTCAGTTTTTGGTAGACATCATAGCACCAACACAGGGCAGACACATCAAACGCTCCAACAACAGGTAAAACTTTGATCAAAGTTCTCACCCAATTCAACAATAACATGTTAAGCCATAGTTAACAAGACTACATTATGCCCCTGTACATTGAAACTTTTGTTCTTTAGTTTTAGACCCAGAGATGTTTGCAGCTTAGAAAATCCCAAAGCCTTTTATATGCTCAATCTCCTACAAAAAACAAATAAATTCAGGGAACATGGATTGATCAAATGGCTATTAAATAAAATGCCCCACTACACTTCATGGTCTAGGAAATGTTGGTGAATCAGTTTCTACATATATCTACATATATAAAACCTTAGAGGTTTATTTCTGGAAAAGGCCTTAGCCACAGACAGAGACCTGAGATTTCGGAAACTTTTATTAGACCACATTCAGGTACATTAAGGCTCTTATGTATTGTGAATTCTAGATAATTACTTTAATCATAATAAAAATTTCACTGACCACTCTTACAAGAAAAAATGAGGTATTTGCTACCACATCCCTTAAATGGAATGGCATCCACGTTTCATAATATTAAATAAGGGATTGCTCAAAACTCCCTGATTTCCTTCCTATAATAGTTCTTCTATTGTCACAGAATACACATGAGATGAAATACAATCCTGGTAGTGAGATGATCAAGTTAGGCACTGTCCAACTGACATTTTAAGTTTCTGGACCAAAATGGGGACTTCTCATGCCATTTAAATTGACTCTCTAAAGAATTTAGAAAGTCAATAGAAAAATGCAGAGGAAGATTTCATTATCCTACTGCACCTCCCTCCTTCTGCAAGAGACCACTGATCCCTTTTTGTTAACATGTATAAATCTAAAACCACACAATTTGAATCAAATGTCAGTTTTTCATATAAGTATGGGGTCTGCTCATAGCAAAATTGAGACAGAAATGGGAAAAAAGGAGGTGAAAGGAAAGCAAGCATGTGTCCCAACACCAGGGATCTTGATTACTTTAACTGCAAAAATAAACTAGAGATGTAAATAACCTTGTTTTAATCACAGATATAAGAGAAGTTCTTATTCTCACACAACCCCCTGTCACACTTTTTCATTCTCTTTTCCTTATGCTCTCAGAGACTTCTCTCTTTTGTTAATTTTCTTTGTTGTAAGTTTTTTTTAAACTGTAATTGGATGATCTTGCACATTGTGGGTAACTCCTTTGCTACAGGCAATCCTGGAAAATTCCTGTTTGATGAAACTGAGCTGCTAAATTACCAAAGGACTGAATACAGATGTGATACTTTGTTCATAGTGGAAATTCTTTTTAAAGAGCAACTATTTTTAAGGCAAGCCTTGAGAAAATAAGTTCGTAGGTTCATATTCTTGTATTCTATTTTCTGCCAAATAAGGTTCTAAATTTACAGATATTTTCTGTTTGTATATCTGAGGTTGTGGGTCTAAACCTGCACACCTGCTACTCTCAATCTTAGAGATCCCAATTTAAAAGGCATCACTTGAACTAATTTCTCCAAATAATTTTTAAGTCTTGCACCTTCTGTGAGTGTGCATGTGTGCAACCCTAGAGGTAAAGGCACCCTTCTGGACAGGTAGGCTCTGGCTGCAGTCAGCCTGGCAAGGTCATTCACACATCTCCAAAAATCAGCATCCACCACTGCTAGAGTAACCCCACAGATGATCACAGCCACTGTTTCAGACTTCTCTGAGGATTTTTGAAGTGTTGAGGACATGGCATGCTTGCAACCAGAAGCTTCAAGCAGGAACTTTTAAAGGAATTAATTGGATATCTAAGAGTTAAGTTGGAAAAAATGACAGCTGAAAGGCCATCTGGGGCTCTGAGCTCATGTCATACTACAGAATTAACTACCTGTTGTTCATCATTCATTCTTATTTATCATCAAGCAACTGCATTTCTTGTTTTCCCTTTCCTCCCCTTTCTTAACCTGAAAGGCTTTCATGAGCAAGTTATGAGAAGTTAGAGCTTTTTTTCCCCCCACAAAGATCCTGTGGAAGCACATAGCATTTGTAATGCTCTCATTTCACCTAGTACTCTGCCATCAGCTTTGGGATTTTGATCTCTGTTTCTACTTTTATACAAAAACCACTCATTCTTCTCCCCACTGTCACCACAAATATGTATATATAAACACCCTAAGTTCTGCAACTCAACACAATCAATAAACAAAACCTGAAAAAGCAGGAACCACTCAGTTACTGGAAAACACAGCACATGATGTTGCATCTAAAACTAAATCACAAGTAACTCTTTTCTGGCAACTAGTTTAATGTATTAAATAGTGCAAGTCCACAAGATAGTTTTACTTCCTTTCTTTTCTGAAAAGTCTGAAATGGACAAATACCAGGTTTGTTTCTGCCTTCCAAAAGTTGTTTTACTTCAATAATTTTGTTCCTCAGGATGCATAACATCAATCAATAATCAAGAGATTAAACCTAGTGATAAGTTTCATAATGAACTTAAATTAAATGCAAAAGATAAGACAAATGTCATTTTAGCATTGTTTTACGCATTAGCTTATTCCTACAGATTCAGTAGTATTAGGATTACTTTAATATAAAAATTACAGGTTCTTGCCCTCCATCCCCTAACACTGCCTCTGTGATAGAATGATTGCTTTATTTTTTATCCAGCTACCAGTGAACAATGATTTCAGTAAGAATAAAATGTTGATGGAGCAAGTTAATTGGAGAAGGGCTGAGGCTAATCTTGGAGTCTCATTATGTTATATTTTAGTGGTGTCAGCCTATATTCAATTCCTTAACTGTCTAAAATCTATTTATTCACACGTATGAAAAGGAATGAATTAGAATGGTGGGAAATTCACTGATTGTAGAAGCAAAGAATTAATAATGTTGAGTAAGCAAAAGCAACAGCACTGTGTAAAGTCTCTCACCATGCTGTCAACTTCACATGGCACAGTCTGCTAAATGGTGAATCATGAAGATCTCCTAACACTGGGATTCCTCTCCTTTGGAGTTAGCAAAGGAGCTTTTGCACAAATAACTGAGATTCAAGCTCAGTTGCACAGGTGAATGTTTGGTGTTGCATTCATCTTTTTATTGTTTTATAGATTTTTTTAATTAATAAACCATAATTCATAAAAAGCAGTCACATCTGATCTGCCCAATAATCCATAAGCTACAACGGCTTCAAGCACAACGTTTTCTAAGTGAAACCATGATTTAGTATAAAACACATTCTCCAAGCTAAAAGCTACATATTTAATTGGATTGTAAAATCATATCTCAAAATTGGAGTGAAAAAAATATTTGTGGATGTATCTAATTTCTGTTGTGTAAGACAGAGTGAGGTAGAGTACTGGGATTTTGTGCACGATCAAAAGAAACATTTACTCAAGACTCATGTTTCATTTGAATAATCCTTTTAAAATGGAATAAAATTACCAAGTCATCAATAAAAATACCTTCCTAAAGAACTGATTGAATTGAAAATTGCTTGAGCCAGAAAGAATGATTTGAGGGGGCAGAGGGAACCCAAACTCAACTTTCAAGCTTTGATCCTGCACAACTGTTCTGTCCCTCAGCAAATCCTAAGACCAAGAGTGTGCAAAAGGATCATCTGGGTTTCTGAGTCTGATTCCACTCTGTCTCAAGTAAATGCATTGAACAGTTCTTTTTATAAACTGCTCCAGTCCACTCTTGAATCTTGCTTTGTTTTCCTTCCCTTCCTGTGCATAAGTTAAACCAAACTGGACAGAATTCAGGGGCTTACTTCCCTGTTCAGAAATCTATTGCACTCCCTAGAATATCACTTCCTAACAAAACATAACCGTATTTTGTTAAGCACTTTATTAGACTGCACATAATGTAAACTCAAAGCTGATAACAGATAACAGAAGATATCCACCAAGCATTTCTTCGCTTTGTTTATGTTCTTTTTTTCCCTTCTTTCACTTTTCATTTGCCCTGTTTTCTTCTGTCTAAAATATGTAATAGGACTAGGGGTAAAAAAGCATTTGAACACTATGTATTCTACCATTTAAGCCTGTGCATAATCTTTTTCACACACAAGGTATTCTGTGACTGTATAACAACAGAAATAACAAATGAGCAGAAAGAGTTATTTAGAAGGAAACAGAAAGTGATTCTCTAGCCAGCACAGAAGTCCTTGAATGCCTTCCACCATTCCTCCTGAGAGGCACCTGATGTGCAGGTAGCCCAGAAGCGCTTGTCACAAGCTTTCAGTGCCTGTGGCAAGTGTGCATATGGGAACTGATGCTCTTCCATCACTAACACATTTCCTGAACACATCCAAATGTCCTCTTCCAAAAACCTGTCTTCTTTGAAATTGTTTATCAGAGAAGGCAAAGAAAGATAAGACAACCCCAGTTAAACTGACCTTAGCTAACCAAACTTACAATTTCATGGACATTATTGTGAAAAATTGGCCATTACCATTGCTCTCTATTTGAAAAGTCCTTCTGCATCTCAACTGAACATTTGCCACCACACGAAATCCTCCACTCCCCACCTAGAGTTTAGATTCTACCAAGGTCCAAAGAAGAAAAAGCATCCTCAAAGTTCCATGGCTTTAAAAGCCTCGGTACAGTCATCACTGCCAACTCATGTACATCTGATTAATTAAAATATCAAAGCAATTAAGGGATTTAACAATGAAATGAACATTAATTAGAATAAAAAGTTTATAACTAAGCCTGTGAAAACCTATGCCATGAATAACATTCTCTAGGTTACTTTTTAATTATTAAACCAACTTTTTTGCACTTAACCAGAGGAAAAAAAAGGAAAAAAACAACACATATTTTGCATACATTTTAGTAACAGAAAGAATTTCTTCAGGTTGGCTCTAACATTTCACTTCTGTGAAAGGGGCATTACAGTTTACAAAGCTAATGATTCTGTGAAAAAAACCAAAAAAAATTAACTAGTCAAAATATTTTAATTAAATATTATTAATATTTTTACCTCCTGAATAAGCTTTGAAAGGATTTAATCCATAAAATACCATAATGTGGAATTAATTATGAGGCTTGACAATTGTCATAAATTGAGCAGCATAATTATCTGCACTTGAAGTGCATTACCATATTAGGTAAAATACTTACATAACTCAATTTACTGGCCCTAGCAAATGTTGTAATGCATCTCACAGCAAATCCAACATGCCAATGTATGCCAAACCCACTAGGAATGTATGACAATGCACCTGGCAGAGTGCATGCAGACCTAATGCCTTCATCTGCCTCCCATCTGAGCACAAAGGGCCTCACTTCGTGCTTTATTCCCCTTATCCACGAGAACTCCGCAAAGTCACCAAAGACCTGGGCAGGCTCTGATGAATTATATTGGCTCCCATTCTACTGTGAAAAGAGGGTTTCATGGCACTCATACCAAACTTCAGCTTCAACTTTTATAAAATGAAGGTTGCTTATTTCCTGGACTACAAAATACCATTCTCTCTCAACCTTCTGGAGCCTAAGATGTTCCAGGATTTGCATGCTGTATTAAAGGAAGGGGTCCATGCAGAAGATAAATAGACACCCACCCAACCCACCCACCCGCAAAATAAAGGAAAATAGGAATCCCTACAAAAAATAAAGAACTTCCCTACAAGTTTAGTTCAGATTTTTTGTTCCCATTTTTAAAAGAAAAGAGATCTTAACTTGGTACTCCTGCAAACAGGTGTGGTTGATCTTACCTGAGAGAGCATTAACATCCTTGGGATTATTTTCACCATACAATTCTCGTGGATCCCTTAATAGCAGTTGAACATTTGCAGCATAAATGTTTGCAGGAATCATCAAGGTGTTGAGATATATTTGGTTTTCTTAGCCCTCCATCCCTCCCCTAACATCTACAAATTACACAGATGCACGCATTTCAATCGAGTCAGTTTTGAAATCCACAACCCCTTTGTTCTTGTGTTTACAAGGGGGTTGAAATTTTGTTCCTCTCTCTATGACAGCCCAACCACAGCACTTCAGGGAGCATCCCAAGGAGAAGATGACTTATGAAGGCATATGAAGGGCAATGTGCATTCCTGTATGCTGCTGTAGAGTTTGCTCCAGAAGGATGTGGCAGGAAAATTTTGGGATGCGTACAGACACAGCAACACAGGGATTTATCTGCATGACACCTGTGCTACTCAAGGGTATTGTTTTGTAACTCATTCTCTTGATTAATTGCCTAGTCAAAATATCCTGCTTTCGTAAAGAATATTAAAGACAGACTGGCATTTTTGTTAGAATGTCAGCATTTTAAACAATTAGTTCTCTTTCAGTTTCTTCTACAAAGTGATGAAAAGTCTCTAATCATTATGTATTTAAGAAAGTAGAGGAACAAACAACTCTCTTTTCATCATACAAAACTCTGTCCTTGAGAGGCCCTAAGAAACACTTCATTTTCTGGCAAGAGAAAAAAATTATCTTTTTTCATAAGTTGTAAGTTTTCACAATATGCATATTTCTGTCATCTCAGTTTAAAGTAGTGGTATCACAGCTTGCAATTTGCATAAAAATCATTCATTTATAACAGAAAAAAAATCAATGCAGCAGTTTTTTCTAAATATTAGTGAGGCATACACATATGCCTGTTTTTTTCTGAAACAAGAGCAATTCTTGAAACACTGTTTTTTGAACAGAGTTCTCTGGAACACTGTGGAAAGTTCATTAGATAATAGAATTGAAGGAATGACTTCTATCTAAAGGGTTACCCCAATCTGAACACCCGAGAGAGAGTTGTTACTGCTAAGCTACCCCACTGCATGTTTAATAGCAAACATGTGCTTACTGTGACTCAGGGCACAATGTGGGCCCCTGGCCTTCAACAACAGAAAGAAAATAAGTAAAATGAAGACAAGAATATCTCTTTGACATTTACAATCAGACATTCTTTGCATTTACTCTTGCAAGAATACTGTCAGCATTGTAACATTCAACTCAGTCAACCCTTCTACATCATTCAGCAGAGCAAAGCTCAAGAATCTTGTATTAGGATGGCATATTAAAAATAGCAGCCAGTGACAATACAAACAGTAGAACAAGTAGGGAAAGTCAAAGAAGTAAAATGAGAAGTGAAAATCCCACTGATTCCCCAGAACACATTGAAATTTACCATAATATAAAGGAAGAAAGATAGTGGGCATTGTCTACTATCATCTCCCTATCATTGAGGTAGATCTATCACAGTACAGTAAATAACACTGGGCATGAAGTCACACATCTATTACATAAACACAGAATGATGAATAGCTGTTTTCTCACTTTGCTTTATCTTCAGAGGACAAAAAAAATCAGTACTGTCTGCTTTAACAGTTTCCCAGATATCCATAGGACTGCTCAGGAAAGTAGACTATACATCATGCACATATACCATCTATTAACAACATTTAGCCTATGGAAGGAAGGAAAGATAATTATTGGGTAACATTAATGTTTATGATTACTTTTTTCTGATAGATATTACCATTTAGACAAAATTGTTGAAAAATCTTGAAAATAAAGTCTCAGTTACATTTATTTTTTCTTTTTAATATCAGAAGGCATAATTTCAAACCAATCAGATTAAATATTAATTTTCCATTTCATTTTATAGCCATCAAAAATAAAATTATACTATAATTTGAACAAAACATGCTTCAGCTGTAATACAGAAGTTTGTACAAAAATCATAATGCAATTTCCTTCTGTCTCAATTCATAAACTATCAGTTGTCAAGAATTCTGAAGAAAGAGAAATTCCAAGTTTCTTTTAGGGCTAATCTAACATTTGAAAGACCATGGACTACATGACTGAGTCTGTGGCTTCATGTGCAGCCAGACAATAACAAAAGTTCAGCCTAGCAAAGTTACTAACCTTGACCCTCAAGTTACCAGTACCCCCGGCACAACAGCAGATATCATCCTACATAGTTTAAAGCACCTTGAAGAATAAAGGCATTCAGGAGGGGCATACAGTTGTACAAGATACATTTATAAGGTAAACTCAAGTCTCTCTGCATTCTGCTCTTAGTACTTAGATAGCATGCAACAGCAGTTACTATTAAAACTGATATATCAGCTTTGCATAAAGAATATTAATATTCATAATACAGTTTCTAGAAGACTTTTGGATGAACAGTTAAAAATTGGGGAGTGGGAAGAGGGAAGGAACTCCCAAAGATCAGAAACCACAAGCAGAAGGAACAGACAGAAACAGTCAAAACTCAGCACTGGAAAAGGTTAATAAACATGTGCTCTAGAAATGCCTACAAGTGCTTGATTTGTTTAACACCAACATCTTCAAAAGGAGAGGGAGTGCATTGAATTGAAAGATTGGAAATTTTGAAAATGGTATAAAATTATTTGAAATAAACAAGACCAGAGAGAAGAGACAACATATTCACAAAGACAGATAAACAAGTATGTCATAGAAAAATATTGACTATTGACAAATACAGTGGAGAGCCGGCTGGCAGAAATACCTGGAATTGCTCACACACATCATTGGGTTCTAAATCAGCTGTTGCCATTTGTTAATAAACTTTGAGTGTCAGAACAGATTGCTTTTGGAAATAATTTGCTCGATACCCAGCAGCCCACAGAAAAAGCTTACAATTTGTCAGGATGCATAAAGATTGGGGTTGAGAATTAAAATGAGATTACAATGACATTACATAAATCAACAGTAAAGCTTTACTTGGAGTGTTCAGTCATGGCTACACAGCTTACCAGAGATATAAATGAAATAAAGGTTCCAGGAAGTAACAAATGAAACCATTAAACTGAAATTACTTCATATCTTATAACCCAGAGTTAAGTAAGGAGGCACACTATGAAGGAGGTTAACTGGATTCTCCTGCATACCATTTGTAGCATCCAAAGGAGAGAATATTCAACAAGTGAGGTTAAAATGGTAAAATGGTAACAGAAAGAAATTATAATGGATATTAATTTTCATGCTTCAGGAAATTAAGTATCAACCACTAAATGCCTGGGGTTAGAACACTCCTTGGATAAGTATTCCTGCCAGTGACTAAGTAAGATTTTGGTGTCTTTCTGTTCCATGTATTGAGGCCACCACTGGAGACAAGATATTGACTTGCAGTGTCTGGCTCAGTCTGACAGTTTCAGGGCTTCATTGTTTTAACTGCAGCCACAGATCACAAAAGAGCTGATACTAAGAGTATATTGCTAATATCCATCATGAGGCATTGCTCACACAATTTTTAAAACTTACGGTTCTCCAGGTAGAAAGCAAACCCTTCTAAAAATGCTTAATATTTAAAACTAATAGAAGCCATTTCAAGACAAAAAGACATACTGAGAGACAAAAGAAATTTTCTCAGAAAATTCAAGAGCCTCAACGATTTTTCTTTATCAGATGTACCTTCTTAACATGAATGCATCTGTCACAGACATTTCTTTTATGAAAAATCTTCTCTTAAGATTTTCCTGATGGAGCTGAGAAGTTCAGCAACAAGATGTAAACAATAGGTTATTTTCTGCTGTGGAATGCAACAAGTCTGTCTGGATTGGCACAGCTTGCATGTTTATAGTTAATGGCCAATCCAGAACTGAGATCTCTTGGACACAGTCCGAGAGAGCTAGTTTGTTATAATTCTTTACTTTTCTTAGCTTAGCAGCTTCTAGAAACTCTCCTTTCTTTTTCTTTTTAGTATAGTATATGTATATATCATAAAATAATAAATCAAGCCTTCTGATCATGAAGTCAAAAATCTCATCTCTTCCTTCACCCAAACACCCTTGTGACCACCATCATATGCATCTGATTCTAGACCCTGAGACTGGCTCAGCTGGTGAGAGCATGATGCTGATAACACCAAGGTTCAATCCCTGCACAGGCCATCACACAATATATTTCAACAGAAATATTTTTCTTGAATCTAACTTTTACTCTAATAAGATTGTTTGCTTAAAATTATCCTCATCACATTTATAATTTTTTTGTATTTACACATTTTTAAAAATCTACTTGATATATTACTAAGTTAAGAAGTTTGAAAAGGCTACAAACGAGTCATAGCACTAAAAGCACTGATGAAATAAACTTTCCTGGACATCTTTACTACTCTTTGAATTTGTGTTCACCACCAATGCAAACATCTGGTGTTCACATGAAGCAAAAGGAAGAAAAAAGTCCTACTATAGAGATTTCTGTAGTACTTACAGTACTACAGCTATTAAGCTTCCTATAGGACATTTTAACCAATTGACTTAAGAAGAAACACCTCAAGAGTATTAAAGTCCCTCTGCCTACAATTATTGGAGGCTCAGAGAGCATGGAGCAGTAAGCATATTTTCTGTGTATCTCCCTAAAACTATAGAGAAAAGAAATAATTATAGCTAAAGAATATCACATGGATTAGCACCACTGAGAGAAATTAAAATTGTCCTTAATTTTAAATCCCTAGGAATTATACTGTTCTTTATCAGATACTAATTGGTACAAATATTAAAAACTGCTAGAGTAGTTTTCAAGCTTTTGCAATATTAATACACCTACCATCTGATTTTGAAATTTTTCAACATTACTTTGAAGCTCCTCTAGCCAATTATATAGTGTTATTATTAATTACAGCTTGCAGCTTGAAATACAGTGCTATCAATAGAGTTTTATCTGCATAAATATGAAAATAAAACTTAAATTGAATTAAACTGTTTACCCTTAGCAAGGGTATGTTAGAATATTATTAGTTGTGAAAATTAATTTGTTATGCCTGAAAACAGACTTTAAAGCAGAAATATCTCTGGGGAAAAGGTTACATTTCATGTATTGTATTTCTTTCATCTTCATGTTGCAAGATTTTTTAATCTTCCATTAAACACTATCTTGGGGGTGTGGAAGAAGTCCATTCATCTTACTTAACAAAATACAAAAAGCTTTAGCTTAACATCAAACATATGCAGAGATTACTGCAGGAAATATGAACTAATCTTAACAGCAACCCATCTTATTTTTAAATTATCCAAGTTTAAGCGGAAAGAAAATGCCACACCCCTTAAGTTTTATTTTCCTGCTCAAAACTCCCTCCCCACTTCCCAATACACTTCCACTTTCCCCACTGAAAATTTGAATTCTAGAAATTGTGAAAGGTAATTCTGCCTCACTGGAAACATTCAAAATCCACCTGGACAAATTCCTCTGTAACCTGCTCTAGGTGACCTTGGAAGGGGGTCGGACTAGATAATCCTCAGAATCATCTCTACCCCTAACTATTCTGTGATTCTTCTGTGAAGAAGCGATCCAATAATTTGGATAAAAGCAGGAGTACAATGCACAACTGTAAACACCCTGAAAGAACTGACAAGAGACAAACATGATTTAAGAACCATGTCAAAGAAATGTCACAGACCATTTCCTATGTAAACAAAATATAGCTACCAGTGTTGAAGTCTGAAACAAACAAAGCTACTGTAGCATTCATTCAACGCCATCATCCATTATCATTAATATATAGCTTTCATTGTCACTGTAATGATACAATATTATGAAAGATCATAAAGTAATTGTAGTCCCTCCTCGGAAAAATGCTGTTAACTGCAATGTACCAGTATAAAAGGAGTAGGTAAAACTACAGAACCTTGTTCTTATAAATAAGTATTCAAGGTCACACCCTGATATTAAGTGCACTATTTTCTTCTGGAATAAAGCTGCTATGAAGCTTTCGACCAGTCAAAGATTAAAAAATGTTCTTTGATTAAATGCTCTTTGCACCTCTGTCAAGACATGCAAAATACACTTGCAAGCAAAAAGGGACAAGCAGTGCTGAAGTTTCTCATGTGTTCTTAATGACCAGCTCCACTACCTGCCTTTATCATTTTTACCTCCTTTTCTAAAAGTTTCATAAGTGTTTCACTGCCAGTGCCTACCAGCAGTTGACCAACAGTGGTGAATAAAATCTGTCATGTAGCATTTCATATATTATTTGTAGATTTGTTCCATTTTCCAGTACAAACATCACACAGAGCAAGTATTCTGAACTCAAAGAGAGTTGTCTGAGTCAAGTGCTTTTGTATTTTGGGAAAAAGAAAACAAAACAAAAAAAAAAAACCACAAGGAAAAGTATCTCATTATTTTCTCTCTAATGGTAAATTCATTTGGTTTCTAATAACGGTGAAATGAACCATTAATGGAAAGTTGGATCAGAAACTTTCCAACATTTATTTGGTCAAAGACAATGAACATAAAGTAAATGGAAGCCTAACATTTAATATGACGGTTTAATGAAGACTGTAAAATGCACTTCCGTCCTTTTCCCCATTTTAGTTTGTATCAGCGAGTCAAGCTTCAGTTTAATGTTTAAACACTTAAGCATTTAGTAGGAATTCATCCCTTTGGTCAATGTACCAAAATGATTTGATCATGATGTCAAAATGACTACAGTGGTATCATTAACTTTTTAATAGGAGTAGAAAATTCTATAAATTTAATCATTGTCTTCAAACAATGCATGGAAGAATGAGCTGGAATAATCTCCTTCCAATCGTTGTCATGTAAAATATTTAATTTCCAGTTCTGCTTTGTCCCAGACAGGATCTTTGTCATTAAAATTAGAGCAGATTATGATATGTAATATATTTGGTGACATGTCAGGGTGGCACCACTTTGACCTTTTCAGTATTCCACATTTCATTTGGGAGCCTGTTTCTTCCCTTTTCTTCTATTACTGATCAAGAAATAGAAGTAGAACAGAGGGCCAATCAAACTGGAAATTAGAAACAAAGGGTCAACATTATACTAAATAAGTACATTAATCTGTTTATTAAAATTAGGTAAAACTAGCCCTTTTTCCCCTCTCCTTTAAAAAACAATACAAATAACAAACCAAAGGAACAAATAACAAAACCAAAGGAACAAATTTTCCTATTTATATTTTCAAATCTGCTACCTCACGTGTCTTCTCATACACTAAAAATTTTTCAAAAATCAATATATCAATATTTTTCACACCCTTTTATTGTTTGCTTTTCATTAGCTGATCTTCACATTCATTTTGCTTCCAGTTGTTGGCTACTTATCTTAAGCAGGACATAAAGTACTCAGCAAGGAGCTGAGCTGTCCTGTACATTTGTATGCCAGCTGCACAGGAGACACATTGTCCCAATTAGGTTCTCTTAACACTCTGTTCATTAACACAGACCTGGCAAGTTTTGCTGTTGTGTGCAGTCTTATAGAATGTGATGATTTTTGTAAACCTACATAGACTCTATAGTCTCAGACTTCATAGTTAGATGCTCTTCAGTTTCCATTTTAAAAGCATTTCCAGCCCTATGGCTCAGATGGAAAGTCTGAAGACAGTGGATAATAGGATCAGGCTGGAAGGGACATTAAGAAATCATCCATTGCACCCCAGCCCCAAGCAAGAGCTAAGTACACTTACATAATCACTGGGCAGGTGTTTGCCTAATGCATTCTCATGGATCCTTATCAATGGAGGTTCCAGAATGTCCCCAGGTAAGCTGATATAATACTTCATGTCTTAAACATTACAAGGGGCTTTCTCCAAACCTAGACAGAATCATGCTAGAGATGAATTCCATTTTTTCTGTTTACATATACTGTATTTGGATGAACTAGTGGTCCTCCACATTCCTGCAAAAGCCTATTTGAAAACATTATTTTCTATCACCTCTTTTTAGTCAGCTCTTCTTTGGCTGAACGAAGACCCCTGCTCAGCTGTTCCTCACAGACCACATTTCTGAGATTTGTCCCTGCTCTTGCTTGCTTGAGGGGTTCCACTTTTTCTGAAGTGAGGGACAAAACCTGTACTGAGTCAAGATGACTTCCCACAACTGACAGACAAATTGGAGGATTACTCAAATTGTTTTACAGATGGTATCTCCACCTGCATGTTTCATTAAAAAATCAGGAATATAGGTTATAATTTATTGTCATCCCTGCATCATTTTTAAAAATATTGTTTTCTGACCATTCTCTCTGAATTCCTCATTGTATAGATCCCTCTTGCAGAAGCTAAACGCCTTGTTGGTCTCTCAAATTTGTCCTTTTCCAGATAGTGTTTTCAGATTTGGACTCTTAGGATTTCTTCTAGATACTCTCCTAGTCCTAGCCTTAGTCCTTCTGACCTTAAAGCAACCTCCAGATTTTACAGTAATCTTCATTCCAAGACCATCTGGGTTAAACATGAAAATATTGGCTAGTACCTGATCCAGCTTAAACAAATGGCAAGTAACACACAACACATTCTTTCATTTAAACAGAAATCATTGCTAATGGCTCTCTGAGAAAACTTTTCTAAATAGGTCTGCATCCAGCCTATTTACACCTAGATCACAATTGCCAAATTTGCTCAGGAGAATACTATATGTGACAATTGAGATAACACCACAAAATTTGAGAGATGTGACACATCAATTGCTTTTTCTTCAGCTATAAGCTGTTATCCTGTCAAAGAAAATTATTAGATGGATTTGATACTATTTGTTCTTGACAATCCTGCACTGGTTATCAGTCATGTCCCTGTGGTTACATACAATTTACCTGATTGTTTACCTGAGTATTTTTCTAGGAAATAAAAATTGCTTGTCTGTCCTGCCTCCCTCTGATTTCCCTCTTTAGAACCATTACAGTCCCTGATATCCACAATAGTTGATAAGTTGCTGGGGGCACAGAGGCTGCCAAAAATCAAGTGTTCTAACAGAAAACATATCACAAGGGGAAAAAAAAAATCAAACCACTAATCATGACTTTTAATGCTTTTTGGTGTTACACAGATCTTAAAATGTTTAGGACACCTATTGATGATTTTAACAGCTTTGGATTCAGAATCCTGTTAATATTTATTTATCTTATTCATGTTAATTATTTATCAAATAAATGGTCTTTTTTAATTCCAGGATCAATGGAGATCCAACTGACCCAAACTCAGGCAATTGTGATTATAAGGTAATTAAAGTTTTTACTTGCACTCATCTGAAGTTCTCTCATACTCCTGGAAATGGGAAACAGTAAAAAGTCCTGTATTTTATCTGTTTACTTTTAGAACTCAGAACTAGTTGTGTTGCAGATGGTTTCAAGAAAAAATTATTTTTCAGCCAATGACTTCAGTGGGTATCTGGGGAAGTCAATCTATTTGCCATAGATGAACCATTTCTTTTAGGTATGCACTATGAAAGAATTATCCATGCCTTTGCTAACCACAGAACAAAGCAACATACAGTAGACAGCTTTGGCTCTCCCATGAACACACCTAGGAGCTGACAGCAATGATCAGAAGCTAGAAAAAGAACATTTATCAGTTAAACAAGTAAGCATATTGCATACACTGGTTCCCTAATGTCAAAAACAGCTGTAGTACCACCCTACAACCAGGTTCTTGCAAATAATCACTTACCTTTATGGTTCAAGCATAAGGACCTGAAACACACATGTGCCTTCCTATAGACAGAGATGCTCTCTGTCTTCACATGCAGATAGTGAAAGTGGGAGGTATTCAAAAGAACTGGAGTTTATATGTACATGCCCTATAAACCAAATCTAGTAGATTAACCCAGGCTTTCTGAGGAAGGACAGGAAAATTGTTTGTTATTTAACCCTGTTCTTGGTGAAAGACCAATTCCACCCTCTTTCAAACCACCTGCTACTCATCATCTTATTCCTTCGTGTCCAAAACTTACTGTTCCTGAGAAACAGTAATTTTTTTTCAGGCCAGAAAAAACTATGAAAGTGTGAAAAAAAATTTTGAAAGGATCAAAGGGACTTAAATATACTTTTCATAGCACCTGTATTTGTACAGCACATTCTATTGTGAAGGAAAAATGGCAAGGTTATATCTTTTACTTCAGAATGGAGGGGTTTTGTTGTTTTTAAAATTCATCAAAATTAAAACCTCTAGGTTTATCTCAGAAAAAAACTCTCACTGGACCATAATTTCCCTAAGCTGAATCAAAAATTGTATTTCCTCAAATCTGGCTATAGTTCAGCATCTAGTTGCTTTTTTCCCCTAAGTCATCAAGGAGCTTTCCTTTTCCAAAAAAGGTTAGGAGATATTTATTTTTTGCCTCTCTTCTTAAGCTGCTGCCAGAATCGCCACCTTGGCAGAAACACAAGAAGCAAAATCACCCACTTGAGTCCAGGTAAGCCACCCCCGGGTGTTCTGATCACGCTGCAGACACCTAACCAGAACTCAGCAGCTATAAATACCAAACCTGGTAAACACTCACTCACCAATCTCTCTGGAGATCTGCGTGAACGCCTCCACACCGCTCTCGCCATAGTTGCCTTCGGAAGCCAGCGTGGAGACGTAGTTCCACCCCAGGGCTGTCACGATGTCAACCATGGCCTGGGCTTGGTAGGAGTCTGGGGGCACCACTCGAGAGAAGAAGTCATACCTGGTGTTGTCGCTCAGCTCAGGAGCTGTGGATGCATAGCTGATTTGAGGTATCTGCAAACAGAAGGACAAATCATGCAAGCCAATCTAATAACATTTTACACTACATCCTTGTACCTTTGAAAGACTTGTAATAGATTATGCACAGGCATTGTGCAGAACCAAATATCTTGCTGTAATTAAATCAGTTGATCAGAAAGCGTCTCGGATTTTGTGTAACACACTCACCAAGAAATAATGCATTCAGCTGTACTTCAGATGTCATGACTCTTGACATATAAACACAACCTCTTTTTTTATTCTAGCCCTAATAGAAACAAGTGAAGTAAAAAAAACAGGAGGGGGAAAGAAAAAGGAAGAACTCGTACCATTACTACAGAAAATGAAAAGGTCAGTTATGATGACTGGGATTCTTGAAATTTGACAAGTAAAATGTGGATGATTTCCATTTCTTTGTTATATTTATGTACATGAAAATTTGTATTCCTGTTTTATAACTATTTTCCAAACTTTCTCTGCCACAGGTTTTCCTTTTCCAGTTTTAATAGTTCATTGTGTGTGACTTAAGAATATGAAGGCTATATATTAAACAGCAAAAGCTATCTGATCTGATAACAAAAAAAAACACACCTAAAAAATTACCTATATATGATATCCATATACAGAAGGAGAAAGCTTACAAGGATGGTAAATTTTGTAGAAAACACCTCAACATTCTTAGTAGAAACAAACCTAAATAACTGGAACATATTTTAAAATACATTATTATTATCTTAGGAAAAAAACAAGGGTGATTTTCTGTTAACTCTTGTCTTATACAGATGGTTCAGCAGTGTCCAGAAGAAACATTGTAAGCAATACTTACTTATTTTAAAGAATATTTTTGTTGCAAGAAAATTTAATTAACATTTATGCTAACTTAAAAGGAGAATTATTTTCTTATTATAAATGGTAAAACTGATTAAACAGTCATTAGCTTGAAATGAAAGATACTCCAAATATTGCATTGCATTGTGATCTATATTAATAAGAGGTGTTTAATTCATGTCACAAAACATAAAACAGTCCTCGAGAAAGCAATCTGAATGGAGTTCCTAAGTTGATTTTATTGAGAGCCAAACTGAGCCGTGCCAGGCAAGAGGTGTTCTGGTAACTACTCTCTGCCACATTGGATGTCAGAGTAGAAGGTGGCAGTGCAGCTGTTATGTCCTGTTCATTGCTTCCTCATCAGTGCAAACCAAAAAATTAATCTGGGGCAAATGTAAGGAATTCAGAGTCTGGTCATTAACCAAACCTGCACAGACAGTGCAGATATATTTGCACAGCCTGAATAAACAGTTAATTGCCTAAGGCTTGGCACAATCATTTCTCAGTCAGAAACTAACAAAATAAACTCTCATATATCTTGGCTGCATTCTTCTTTAACACATTTTCTACACATGGAAATTCTAGAAACTCAGAATAAAAACCGGAAATGCTGCTGTTATAACAACTGAAGCGAACAGAAAAGAAAAAGAGAAGGAGGATCACAGAAAAAGTTAGAGCTTATATTTCATGGAAATCAATATTACTAACCAAGAAAAAATACACCAAGTAAAACTAAAGGATAAATTGTTCTTACAAAATTTGTCATGTATAAATTCCCTTTCTTTCACAAAGTGTTTGAAACATCTTTACCTCTTTACAACAAAATATTTTTGGCCTGTAATAAGACAATTATGCATATTTTGAGCACATATCATTACCTTTCTAAACTTGTCCTATTATTCTCTAAAATAGTGCAAAACAAGTTGTAAAAACAATAAAGACAACCTTTGTGATTTTACTCATTTTGCTCCTTGGTGTTATATTCTCAAATATTTCTCAAATATTATGTCATTGTTCCTTTGCTGAAGGTTATTTCATCAATAATGCCAACACAATCAATACCAGTAAGAAATATTTAGACTGATACTTGGGCAGTGAAAATCTTGAAGCCTAGACTTATACCCCTTTACTCTCTCAGTTCATTTTTCTTCAGGCATAAGATGAAGAACAAACCCTAGATGTGTGTTTGTAGGAGAATTGTTGGTTGAACCGCAGCAATGAGATGTTTCAAATCAATAGAGATATTTTATGTACTACAAATATCACTTTTTTAGAGCCCTGGAAAATGCAGAGGAGAGATGTTCCTTTCCTACTTTTCAGTTCTTTGCAGTTCAACTTCTTCCCTAGAGTTATTTCTGATAACAATGAAAATGGAAAGCAAATACAGCACAAACACAATACTCTGAAATCACTGGGCACACTGGTAAGCTTAAATCACCACTGTTTTATAACATCTGCCAGCTTTTCACCAGCAGGAAAGAACAATATGCCAAGTGAAAGGAGAGAGAAAGACACTCTCTAAATAGCAAACCAACCTTAAGTTTGGAGAGAAAAAAAGCAGTTCTTGCAATGAAATATATAATTATTTTCCTCATTTCTTTTTTTATATGTCCCTCATGGTTATAAAAAACACCACTGCCAAGAATTTTCTCCCCAGAATTGCATAACTCCCATCCAGAAATTCTTCGTGGACTTCTTTTTTTGGAAGCAGTTTATGCAAAAGTAAATAGTAACTTCCTTCCTTGCCTGCTTTTAAATGTGCAATTTTATATAGGGGAGTTCTGAAAAATAGCTTTAAATTTGAGAATTTGGTTTATGTTCCAGTTACATAGGAAGTAAAAAGACTTCGCAAAGAAATTTTTTGGCATGAGGTCAAATTCTTTGGATTTAGTGGTTCAATAATCCATGAATGAAAAATATATACATTAAAATATAACAACTCTAGTTATGGACTGTAGGTTTAATAAAGTATTTTACATTTCCCCAAGTACATTTTACAAGACGGAGCATAGTGCTGCCTAAGCAAGGGAACTGTTATGCTCTAACAATTCAGTAATGTGTGTTTTTTAAACTCCCTAAATACAGACTGAATTCCCAGTTTAAGTTCCACTGGTCTCTTGAGACATAAATTTGCATTTTGAAAGAAACCTTTAAAGAATGAGAATTCTAGAATGAGAAATAAAACTCTATCTAATTTTTCAAAATTAAATACAATATCTGTAACATTTACATTGTATTTAAGTGGCATATATTAGTGTTAATGGTATATTTCCTTCTCTTTTGGGGAAAAAAAATTATTATATAACCACATTTGAATTGGTTCTTGCACAACATCTGTCACATTCACTGACAGTTGCTGAAAGCACTCATGTTTGAATGTTCATTGATATAATTTTCGTATTCTTTCCTGCCCCATGGTTTGGCCACTCTCTCACATTAACTTATAACCTGCTGATAAACTCAACTTCTGGGGGGTGACAGACTTGAAATCTTTGAAATGATTTTATAGATTAATTCATATAAGGCCTATTTTTATTATTTTTAAACCTTAAGCTATCTATTAAATGTTGAAAATAAAAAAGATCCTAGTGTGATGTTTTAAAACAGTTTTAGCTTCATACTGGTCTTAACCCTGATACCTGCTGAACTACTGCTGAAACTACTTGTGATCTCTCAGTTCTTTAATCTAAGTCAGTGATGGCTTCATTTCATTCTGTTGTTCAGTCACTGGCATCAGAAAACTATTCAGCATGTTTAAAAAATAAAACAATTTGGAGAAAAACAAACAAAACTAAACCCAAACACACATTAAAAAAATTACTGATAACTAAGCAGAACACCTAATCCTTGAAGATCCATTCAAGCCAAAATCAGCAGTGCAGAAGAGTCTGTTTTTCATCAATCTATCTGTATATCTATATCTCCTAGCTGATGTCTCTAAAGGTCTCCCCCTTCCCAGAGGATTAGAGAAGATGAAGCAGGTGCTTTCAGAAGTGACCATCCACAAGCATGACTGTGGCAACTCTTAAAGGAAGAATGACATCAGTACAAGACCAGCACCAAGCACTACTACAAAACAGACTTGTGCTCCCTCATGGAGGAAGTGTGGACAACTTCAGGAGTGCCAAAGGCAGCTAATGGAACTTTACATTTATTTCAGCCAAGTGGTAAACCACTTTCACTGTATGTTTTCACATACAGCGAAAACAAAAACCACCCACTACACTCCTGAATCCAGGACTATTCATAGAGGAACATCCCTATGGATGGGGGTCTAGTGGTTCTAGTGTTGGGGTCCAAACCCCAAAACACAGAAGAGCTGCACAGAAGATGACAGAGGAAACAACATGACCTAGTTGTGCCCTTCCAGAAGACTGTCTTCACCAAAGCAGGCAGATTTAACATGCTTTCTCTTGAATTACATGCTCTCCAAGTTTAAGGAAAAAGTTCACTACAACCCTTTTACTGAGCTTTCAAATCCATTTGCATGCTACATTTGACAATGTAAAGCATCAGCTGGCCATTTCCTTTACAGAGTCTTCCAGCTGAAAGCGTGATTTGGGAACAAAATAGCAGACAGTGAAATGAGCAAAGCTCATAAGGAAAACTACTTGAGAAAGGAATCACTATCAATTTTAAAAATTAGACATTATCAGTTACACTCAGAGCAGTAACTATGTCGTACAGTCACCAAGAGTAATGAGTTTAAATCACTCACATCTTCAGTTTCACTACCCACTCAGTCCTATCATTACTAACTTTAACAAATCAACTAGCATTTTATTTTTCTTTTCCATTCTCTCATCACTGACCCTTTTTTTTTTTTTTAGGAATATTAGCAATAGCACATTAAAAATAGTAATAATTGCAACTAAAAAAGTGAAGCCAATAAACTCTAAGTTAATGACTACTCAGTATCAGCTGGCATTTTACTACCAACTTATACAGCTAGGAAAAGAGTTAAAGTGCTCAGAATAAAATTTAACTGTGGAAACATGTTTTCAACTTCATGATTTTTTGAATTTTAAATGTCTATCATTAATCATTAATGGCCCTGTCTCTTCAAGGTTTTTATTCCCTCTTCTGTACAGCAAGAAAGAGTTCTTTTTGAGTCCAAAAAATTCACAGCAGTGAAATGAATCCTCAGGGCCTAGATATTGAACAGTTGCAGGAGGAGAGCCAAGGTCACCATGCTTAGGCTATTAGTGACATTTTTAAATTGCCATCAGCTAGAGCACCATCTTAGTTTGCTTTTGCTTCTGAAAAACATCAGCCTGCAACACAGTAATGCCAAAGTCATTCAGGAAGGACATTCAAGATTCAAAAGTGTTTGATAAAGCTTAATAACATCCTACTGTATACCAAAGAATACTGAAAATGTCTTTTATTATTACTAACTATAGGAGAAGGTGAAATGCACCTTGGAACATTTCTCTAACATAAAGGGAGCCTGAGAGATTAATTCAACTGTTCTACACACTATGTAAAACAATAGTGTAAACAGCTCCACATCTTCCATTGTATCTCACAATCCCACTCACTTTGGCTAGACGTCATTATTAAGACACCTCAAGTTCGACTTCCTCCCACAATGTCTTCATCCTTCCCTGTTGTCTTCTTACTGCAAAAGTTCCCATACCTCCTCAGTGATTTCTCATGGGCATCTCCTTGCAATACAGACTTCTTTACAGCACAGCCAACAAACTCCATCTCTCCCCTCACCCAGCTAACGCACTCTTTTGTAGCACTCTTCTTCTTATTGGACACAGCTGTGGCCTGTTAAGGGCAGGCCAGTTCCTAATCTTTGGTGATTAGTACAGCTGCAGCTTCTCAGGGGTGAGACTGCCTTCTGCATATTTTCTTACATTCTATTCCTCCACACTTCCCTCTGTGACAAACACTGGAGAGGTCACCCATGCCACCACTAGATACCTCATTTCATTCATTTCAGAATAAACCAATATTAAATCACCCTATGAGACCTAACACATTAAGACTCAATAATGCCTTTGGAGATGTGAGATAGCCCCTTCAATGCTCACAGCAGGGTAACACCTTGACAACTCCACCAGCTAGAAATCAGCTGTGCTAGAGCTGATGTTATGGAAAAGTTTCAACACATGAAGTTTTTTGAATCAGCCTCATTCCATGGATTTTACTGTAAGGAGGAGTGATCTACAACAATATATTTTCCCAGTAGACAAATTCACGTATTCATTTATGTTTAGAAACTCGGGAAATTCTAATCTATATTTATTTAGATGAATACATTTTCTTTGGATGTTAAGGACCCTCAATGACAATATTTATCATGTGTCAAGCAATGCATGTTGTTCAGGAATTACCACTGATTTCTGCCTCACCCCCCAAAACATTATGTTGATACTAACTTGAGCAAAAGCAAGAAAACACAAGTATGTTTTTCACCCAGATGAATAGGATTTTAAATGCATTTCTTTCAAAAAGGTCTAGTAGAATTTGAAAAGCTTTGGAAACAGAAAGAAGAAAAATATAATCAGAAAGCTGTCATTAGCTGATTTCACTTGGTAGGCAGGACTTTTTTAAACCCATTTGAATTATTCCAAGTCATTCTATTTGCAGTAAATATCATAGCAGCTCCTGTCAAGGGTGCTTGCAATTCATACACCTAATAATGAGAAGGCAATGGATATATCACTTGAAATAGTTTGGAAGTTACACATATATTTGTACAGGTTTTTGTGCAAAGATATGGGGTTTTGTGATAAAATGCAACATTGCTATTTTTTGCCCCAAATACAGAAAGAAAAGGGTTCTATCATACCTAAATGCTTCTGAGCTGGAACAGGTAGATTATTGTGGTTTTTTTCTTTCTATCTGTCTCTCACAGAGTTTACTTCTGCTGCCAATTACCTTCTGAAGACATATTCCTGAACAGAATATAATTTCAGTGATCAGCACTGATATTATCATGAAAGCACATAAATGAGGATCAACACAGCTCCATTTGTTGCCAACAAAATTATTTATGCAAACATCATAACCTGGTCTGGTATGTGAAAAATTGCAGACACAGATGCAATCACTGGCCCAGTGGAAATATGGACGTAAAATCAAACATGCAAATCCTCTTTCATTACTGATTTTCTCTATTTTTTCCTCTCCACTACAAACAGAGTAATTACCTATCATACTTATTTCTGAGGATATTGCTGGTGGTCAAATGGCTAGCAACTACAGTAGTCTGAATAAACTGAATTACCCTAGTAAAAGTAATTTTTTGTGGTTAATACATGTAATTGTACAGTGCCAGATAATGGGCTGAAAAACTATTAAAGCTCCATTGCATCACCACCTGCCAGAAAGTATCTTTCACAAAGTCTAACAAGACATGCTACAGCAAGAGTATTTCAGTTTATGACCTGCCATTCTGCCCTGGTAGAACAGTATGTGACAAAGGAAGAATGTATATAATAAAAAGTACCTAATAAAAAGTGTTTGAATTTGATTAGGTACATTCCAGTGGGTTGAAGTAGGTCAGGGACTCATTATAAGTCATTACTTTTAATTATACACAAGGGATAGTATAGAAAATAATGATGATATGATATCCCAATCTCAAATCCCATAACAGATGCAGCATCAACAAAATATATTCACCACTACAGGAAGTATGGGGTGCACTTTAGGGCAAAACATTAAAAGAATATTTATGCATTAGGAACAATTTTACAGCTGAAGTATATCTTGTCACACTGTGCAACACTGTGTAACTCCAGAAGGATGAGAATCCATCTAAGGGGACAGCTTGAATTGTCATCAATATTCTGTGCAAGGGAGTCTATTGATAAATGTTAACAAAGGCATTTTCTCAGTATGGGAGTTCAATATCAGTATTTCCACATCATGTTAAATCCTGGGGTTTTCCTCTGAAAACCGAGCCAAGCAGTTGCACATTCAATTACCCACCATCTTTAGGCAGGCTCTTTCTAAATATTTCAAGCCCAGCTGAGGTCCAGGCACTGAATGATATACTGAAGAAGTAGCAGATCAAATGAGAAATATTCATACTGAGATCAAATTGCAAGGAGGGGGGATGGAGGGGATCTTAAGCTTGGGAATTGCTGGTAGCTCTTCCTTTACAGAACCCTCTGTTCTCCAATCATCAGATCAAACAGAAAGCCAAGGATGGTCAGATAGCTTTAGGGACTTCTTAAACTATTAAAATTCCCTTTCTACTTGTCAGGGAAACTCACACTTAACTATGTGTATCAATACATTAGACTTGTGTCAGACTCTACTGAGCACAGTGTGAACTCTGATATTTCAGTTTTTCTAGCTCTACTTTCCTCATTAGAGCTTGTCATGTCAGTGTCTGGAACTCTGATCACTTTTGATGAGTTTGAGAAAAATATACAGAAAATGTGCATTCCTTTTAATCTGAACTAGGAAAGCCAACTTTTTATTATTATTCAGCAATAACAAATTTACCTAGTAGGTCAGAGTATCCCTCAGCCAAAATCAGGTTTCCTTTACATTTATTTGATAATTTGTACCATGGAGAGCACAGCAAGCAATTTCAGAGACTTGCCCGTGGGGACATGCACTCATTCATGGAAATTTTTCTGATTATGGAGACCATCACTATGGAAGGAAGTATGAGACACAGGAAGAAAGAGAAAAGCATTGGAAAAGACTGCCCAGGGAGGTGGTGGAGTCCCCATCCCTGGGGTATTCAAGACAGAACAATATGGCACTTAGTGCTGTGCTCTGGTTGACAGGGTGGTGATCAAAGGTCGGACTGAATGACCTTGGAGGTCTTTTCCAACCTTAATGAAGGTTGGAAAGGGAGAGTGAAGGGAAGAGTGCTCTCGGCAGGATGCAAAACGGGATGCTCTGCTAGAGGAACAGCTCTGATCTTTGCATTCACTTTTACTGCTGCAAGGCCACTCCAGCTTACACCACTGCCTGAGCAGCAGGGCTACCCTTTTGCCACCCATGCTGCCACCTTAACATCATGAGATACAAGAGATCAAAATATATCATGAGGAGGAAAAGTAAATTTTGTATTCCTGACAGCTCTCTCCACCGTTGTGGACAACATGAAGCTATGTAAACAGGGCTCAGCTGGACAGACAGATATGTGCAGTGCTCTAGTGGGTGCCTTCAGATGTTCTACAGTACACTGCCTACAATTCAGCTATGGCTCAGAAAACCCAGCTTTCCAGTAACCTCTCTGTTCCATGCTAAAGACTTGGATACCACGTATCAGAATGCATTAAGAAAATCCCCACTAAGAAAATCCATAGCTATGGATTCCTTTCGCAGCACACACAATTCATATGGGATTATAAAGCATCATCTTAAACCCATATACTACAGACTTAGAAGAAGGGAAATTAAAAGTATCTCTGTTTTGTTTGCATTCAGACAAACTTTCTTTCATTCTTAGAACAATCAGACTTGGCTGATAAACAACTTTACCTTGAGTTTTTTAAGGTTAAAAGTTATAAAACATTAGCCAGTGCCAAATGATTTCCAAAAAATTCAGTATCTCCTGTATTAACGCAGTGAATTGCTAAGTCCAGTTGCTGCCAGTAGAAGAGTTGAAGAAAAAAGCAAAAACATTTATGAAGGAGAATGAGGTGGAGGGGGAGGCCAACAAAGCAGAAATACTGATTACTTTAATTATGTGATAAAAAGTATTCAGATAGAAGGAATAACCTAGTGTTCTCTTTCGTTGTGCCTAACAGTGGCAGTGTCTTAACTCTTCCAAAGTACAACCCGGCTGTCAAGGGGTAATATTACTTGTCCCCTTTGAAAATCCCAGGCTTGCAACACAGAAAAGCAAATGTAACTAAATTATCCACCATCTGGGGATTGTTCAAAATAATAACTATCCAATCTTAGACTAGAAAAAAGAAGCCTTGTAATTCGAGCTCAGAAGTACATTGTACAAAGTACAAAAACATGCCTTGTCCTCTACCCCCATCAAAAAGCTATATTCAAATCTGCATATCCAAGCACAGACAGGGACTTCATGCCTACAACCTCCACTGAGGTATCCTGCAGACAGACTTTGGGGTCTTGATGATGGACATGGGCATCTGAAGACTGCTCCACAGCCAAAGAGGCATAGCAGCACAAACAGCGCTAAGATTAGCAAAACAATCAACTTTGACAAATACCTGTATTTCATAAATTTTGCCATTCTGATAGAATAGGTGCAGCCTTACAAATCATACTCAACACACAAGAAGAGATCACGACAGAAGGAGGCTGTGCCCATGGTCAGAGGTATAAGAGATACCTTTGAAGTTCGAACTTATCCACCACATTTTGTTCCTGTCAGCAGCCATGAGTAAAGTTTCCAAAAATTAATGATTGTCATAAAAGTCAGGAACTCAGAAGAAATTATTATATTTTTATATAAAAGTACTTTATGTATGCATAATATGCATATGCACACACATATTCCATATGTTGGACCATTTTTCTTTCCTTTCTTTTAGAGTAATTAGTGGTTTATACTCCCTCACTGAGGAGGCTACCCAAATTTTATTTCTAAGCTAATATTGTTACTGACTCAAATTGAACAAGATGAGCTTTAAGAAAAGCACAGCCTAAGGGGAATAAGATCACTTGAAGAAAGAGAAACCTTGCGGAGGTTACTTACTTGTACAGTAATACATTCTCTATTTAAAGGAGATAATTGGAATATGGACGAAATATTTTTTTATTAGTGTTATTTCTTATTGAATTCATCTCTATATATAGTTACATATACCTGACATTTTCTCCTTGTTGTTTCCTAAAGAGTGATTTAGGATACTTGGTTTGAGCTCTGCTTCTCTCCTTTGGCAGCTCATATTCAGAGATACTAAGTAGAAAGGGCAAGGTCTTCTGTAAAATATGGCTGGACAGGGTCACTCCTCACTCTCATCTACCAAGGCTTCCTTTCCCACAACAGATATTTTTGTGGACATAGTCTCAATGCAGTCAGAGAGCAAAGTCAGCAAAAGCAGCATTTGATATAGGAAAAAAAGCCTATATTGGATGAGCATTTCACAATTTCTGCAAATTCTCCTTTTCCTTATTTTTATTCATTGCAATTTAACTACAAATCAGTTTACTGTTATCACCACCATACAGCCTTGTTTGAGTGTGTTAGCCTTAGCCTTCCTGGCCAGTGCAATAGAGATTTCCTCCCTAGCTATGACTCTCCAATATCTCTAAGTCCAAATACAGAGTGATATATAAGTCCTTTTGAAGGTTCTTAAAAAGTCCCCCTCAGTTAGCTTGATCCTGTAAGTCTGGCCACACCATCAACATCCTACTTCAGCAGCTCAGCAGGATGATGAAAAAAGAGGGCCTGAGGAGCTTCCAAAAGTTCAAAAGCCCCCCACTCAATTTTTTTCCCATTTCAGCAATCCCAGTAACAACTCACATTTCTGACAGCATGTCAGTAGTCAGAGCAGAGCTTACTGATAACCACTTTCAGTACCTTGAGAAGCAGCTCTCCTGCCTGCCTTCCCACCTGCAGGGATCTGCTCACCTTTGCCATTCAGCACGGCCAGGGAGCACTTCCGTCGGCAGCAAAGGAAACCTTGGCTCTGGGGCTGCACATAAACCCTTTTTCACCCACCTAAAGTGGTTGAAATACCCATATCAGACCACAATGTATTTCACAGAAATTCACAGAATTTCTGTATTTCTTTAGCAGAATGAGAAACCAATTGGTTCTGTTCTGCCCAAATATCAGTAACCTTAATACTCATCAACTGCTGAAGAGTTTTTGCTATGGCTGATGCAAAACATTGCTATTTAAATCCAGCTTTAGTACAGATAACCCCCTGCTTTCCTGACAGCGCTTTAGTCTGCAGCTACTGTATGCAGTGCATCAGTGTAATTTTTGGAAACCTCTCCTATACTGTGCACAACTGATTCGTATTAGGGACTAGAGTACCACTGCACTACTTCTGAATACTACAGCAGCTTTTGATGAGTGAACATCTTTTATTTTGAAATTGTCCTCCCTCAGTCTGTTGCTGCATATGTTAAAAGACCCCATCAAAAGCAAAATTACACTAAACTAGATTTAAAAGTGTCAAGTGCATTGAATAAACATTGGAGACATCAAAAGCCTGAGTGGATGCTCCTGACAACAAGTGGTGTGGGAATGCCAGCCTGTGCTGAGCTTGATAAAATTCCATTCTGTCTACTCACTGAAATTGCTTCACAAATATATTTCTGCATATCAGTGTCACCTATCCAGTTCCAGGCACTAGAAGAATTGGTTTAAAATTGCCAGCTGAAAGATATCAACACTTTTTTTTTCCCATGGAGTATCAATGTCATCTACATCTCTTTCAAAGAAGAAAAAAAAAATAAAAGAAAAAACAACCAAACAACCCACACAACTTTGAAGCATTTGTTTTTGATGTGTTTAAGTCTGTCTTCTCTTTCACGGTTTGCAGTCTTACTTTTTAATCACAAAGGCTACAAAGGACTGAGGTTTATTGAAAGAGAATTTGGGGGTTCTGTCAACATGTGAGTTGCCTACATAGCAGAAGTTCATTACCTTGGAGTGGGATTCATATGATATTTACTGAGCTAGCCAACTGAAATACCAAGCAAGAGATGTGTCCAAGATCATATTTCTTTTGTAGCCCGAAGTCATCTTCAACATGCCAGAGGGGTTCAGATATCTTTTCTAAAAAGAAGTCTGAAGATGAGGATAATGTTGACAACTCTATTTAGTTTCTCTTAAGAAATGTTAGTTGCCACTAAGCCCACATTTATACACTTGCATCTTCACTTGAGATGCATTTCTTCCGTGTAGGGCTAATGGGAGATCAAGTTCCTTTCCTCTAGGTCAGAAACCAATACAGACAGAGTTTTAGCAAAAGCCAAAGTGTGAAACATGGCTCTTACATCACCTTTAGCATGCATCCAGCCAGAACCAGATCTCCCAAAGGATTGCTCTGAGGCACTGGCCAGACTGAGATAGGAAAGATGCTCTCACCCTCCCATGGTAGCAAGGCCCTGGATGGATTGGTTACACAAAGCTGGAAGACAAGTGCAGAGTTGCAGAGCACCAGGTATATCCGACCTGGTGCCAGGATCTGGCCTTGACTTCTTGAGGTATGTTTGACATTGAATACAATATTTGCCAGGTATGTAGGAAATAAAGTAACGCTCAAGGTGGCAGGCCCCATGGGGAAATACAGTCACAGAATAAGAGAAACTCACTGGCCAAAGTCAGACAGCAGAAGTTTCACAGATCTGAGAACATCTTTACTGATCCCAGACTGAGATGCCCCTTTAGGCATGTAAGAGGGTTCTGTGAGGTCTTACTTTTTCCATCTGAGCTTGATAGTCCAAATATAACTCTTCAGATCTATGAAAACGATTAAGGGATACAGTTCTATTATGCAATTTCAAAATGAACCTGCAGATCTTCTGTGTCAGATTTCTAAAGAATGGCAATTTCACTCCCTATTAGAATAAGAGAATTTCTGTCTGACAGAATTCCCCATATAAGGGGAGTAAATTATCTTCTACATGTTTGAACATTAATCAGTTTCTTATCTCTGAGCATTTTTCCTTTCCCATTTTTTACATTTTATAGTAGATATCCTTTCCACTTACTTGAGACAGCTGAGCCAATAATTAACAAAACTTCACTTAAGAGGCAAAAGTTTTAGCTTATATACACAGGTGTCACAACAATCAGATTCTAACAAACAGTGAATTGTTTCAAATGAACTTCTGCATGCACAGAGAAGAGTTTTGTGCAAAATATACAAGAGCAAAAGCAGAGATGTTTCCAGTGCCTATGCTGGAAGCCAGTAGCTCCAGATCCCTTCTACCGCCCTGGTGTCAAAGCAAAGGGCACCTTCAGATCCGAGCCTCTGCACAGCCTGGTGGACACCAGCCTCAGGGCTGGAGTCTCCAGAGCCTGCTCTGCTCTGCAGCCAACTGCAGAGCAAAACCTGATCCACAGACAGGCAGCCAGCTGCAGAAAGCCAGGCCGGGGTGCCCTGTGCTCTGCCCTGCTGGCCAGCAGCTGGAGAGCCACGGATGGGAGCAGCACACGGTCCCCATCCAGCAGAGCCCGGCTGGGGCACAGCACACCCGGAGTGCCAGGCTGGAGCTGCAAGGCTCCCCCGCTAGAGTGCAGGAAAAGGCTTTGCCTTTCTCTTAGCACCCTGAGAGTGAAACCTCCCTCTGAGCTGCTGCCCTTCAGGGAAGGTGCTAGGGCTGTTCCCCCTGCATCCAGCCCAGTGGGATGGCAGGCAGGAGCTGCACACAGGAGAGATTCGCTCTGTGGGACACATGGAGCACCTCACATCTGCAGCCACAGAAAGAAGACAGCACTTCTGGGATACATCCTTCCAGTCAGAATGAGTCTCTAAGTGCACAGGTAGTATCATTGCTTTAAGGCTTATAGACAAAGTTATAGGGACACAAAAAAAAGCTCTGCAACTACTGGTAGCTGGCTAGACAGGAGATTATTTGAATCTTTGCACAGGAGCTAGACCAACCATATTATACAACCACTTTTCCACACGGCAATTTTTATTTCCTCCCTCCCACAAGAGGACTCCTCACTTCAAACCACAAATCATTGCTATTATTAGTGTTATTTCCACATCTTTTCCTGAAAGAAAAGAAACAAACAGAAAAGCCTTCTTCAGACCTCTGTTTCAGTTTGGATGCATCTGGGTCACAAAATAAGAAAAGCAGAAGCAGCCTTTCTGCATGGGGACTATTGGGTTGCTCCCATGCTACGATGTCATCATAGACTGTGGAAATCTCAGCTCTACAGTATAAACTTCCAGAAAGACAATTAAGAATCAGGCTCCCATATGATGTAACCATTAACCTCTCCATACTATAGTTTTTCTGAAGATATAAAACAAAATAATGCTATTTCCTATATTCTAAAGAGAATAAGATGCTCAAGTCTCAAACTACTTAATTTCACTATTTAAGTGTTTATTAAGGTCAAAGAAGCTTTTCACAGATGTGGAACTTCACCTGAAAGCAGCAGTTAAAAAAATCAAAATAAAACAAATTATCAGAAATGTGATCGTCTCACACACCTTTTTTTTAAAAAGGTTTCTATATCTGCACCTACATATTGCAGAGAAACAGGAAGCACTTGAGATTCTTCTCACACTACATCAATTTCCACATCTTATCTTTCTTCAGCTCATACCTGCTGTAGAAATGAAATCTAAGGAAAAAAATTAACATGTTTAAACTTACCAGTTAATAATAAATTCTTGATATATAGCCAGAACAGATTAATTTGTTTTATCTGTTTAGAATGCAAAAAGCAGCATGTTAAATACTGAACTCTGTCTCAGAATGTGAAAAAATATATTGTCCTTTTTATTAACTGCAAATATTAAATCTAAAGAACAGCTGGAAGGTAGAGCCTGCAATACCTGCTTTGATTAGTCAACAGATGTTCTACGGAGTCCAAAGTTCCGATTTTTCTACTGATTGTTCTACTGAGTCCCTGAGTTCCGATTTTTGCTGTTAATTCAAACAATAACAAAATAGAAACCTAAGTTTCCCCTTCCAACAACTGACTACAGTAACAGTAGCTCTCTAAAACCATTCCTCCTCTACTACTTCATTATATCTGCTTGAGGGAAAGATTCCTATAGCTGAGATAATTTGCACCTGCTTGTATGAGTCACCTGTTAGTACAGCTGCTTCTTAATGATAGTGCCTTGCAGCTGAGATAAGAGTAAATTCAACAACTAAAGATCAAGAGGTGATTTGAGAGTCTAATACATCAGTTTCTTCCACTGAAGAGAAAACTTATTTTCTTATTAAAAAAAAAAACATATTGCATGATCCAATAGCTAAAATGAGGAAAGAAAAAACATTAGGACTAGAAATGAGATAAAGATATTTAATGTTGAATGCAACTAATAACTGCAAAACTTTGCTGGGCTGTACTTGATATGTAATGTAGAACAATAGAGTACAGAGTCCAGACTGCAGGTCAGCAGACTTTAACTTACTCAGGAAACTGTCAGGTGTGATCTCATGGCAGGTCTGAAAAGTAAAGGAGTTAAGGGAAGCTGGCAGGTCTGTCTGACAACCTCCTACAACTGCAAGAGCAGTCCTCAAGGATAGTCAGGAAGTCATCAAATTTATCAGAAAATCTGCATGACTGAAGAGGGAACTTGCAGCACAGAAAGATTAAAAGTCAATACACAGGAGGAGGATGGAGGGGCCAGGAAGAGGAGTTTAAAAACAAATCATGCCAGACCACCCTGCTATTGCTCTAGAGTATAGTGATGGGGTCTGTTGTCAAGGATAGAGCAGAAGATGTCATTTACATTGGCTTTAGCTTTTGACTTTGTCTCACACAGTATTCTTGCGTCCAAGTTACAGCTTTACAATCTGCTGGTGAACAAATAGACAGGTAAAAATCCAGCCAGACTATCTGGGAAGGGTCACAACTAAGCGGCCATACTCCCAGCTGGAGGCTGGTTAAAAAGTTGACTACCACAGGGGTCTATTCTGGAACTCATCCTGCTTAGCACACTCATCAGTGATCTGCAGGTTTCTGAGACAATGGGGCGCATTTTCACACCAAACTGGGGGAAACAGTGGACACACTGCAGGACAGGGCTGTCATATAAAAGGGCCTATACAGGTTTGAGGAACAGGCTAAAAGGATCCTTATGAAGTTTAATAAGGGGAAAAGCAAATCCCTGCATTTAAAGGAAATGGTCCTTCCAACAATACAGGCTGGAAGATGATGCATGGGGAGACACTCTGCAGAAAAGACCCCTGAAGGTATCAGAATGAGACAGCAGCACCCTGTCAGCAAAGAGGATGAGAAATATCTTGGGCTGTAGTGACAGAAGCAGGACACAGAAGGGATTATCACTCTCCATTCATCACGGTGGGTGATGATGCACACGGGAGTACGGTGCCAAATGCTGGTTCCCCAGGTACAAGACAGAAATGGATAAACCAGACCAAGTTCAGCAAAAGGCTTCCAAAATGTTTGGGAGCTGAAGTCCTGTGAGGAGAGGTTGAAGAAGCTGGGATTATTCAGCTTGAAGCAGAGCTGGCTCAAGAGGAAGTAAACACCAATCCTTCAACATCAGAAGATACAGCTAGACTTCCCAGCCATGAGGTGGCAGTGTGAAAGACACCAGGCAAAAAGCTGAATCAATAAAGGTTCAGACTAGCGTTAGGAGAAGCTTTTACACCATAAGAAGACAGTCAGACAGTGCAACATACTGCCCAGGGAGTATCTCTCCATTCTTGAGGGTTTTCAAGACCCAACCAGATAAAGACCTGAGCAAGTGGTCTGATCTCACAGCTGACCTTCAGCAGGAGCCTGGGTTGTCCTACGCTACTGTTGACTGGACTGAGCTCTAAGTGTTCTCTGAAGTGCATGAAGAGAGACAGGAACCTCTGCCTCGGGGCTTTTCACTGGTCAGAGTGACCCCGAGAAATGTTGGAAAGTCTCTTTTCCCAGCCCAGCACTAGCAGAAGGAGTCAGAGCTCTTCAGTTCTGGGTCTCAAGGTTGTTTATTGATCCTTATCTATAAAATATTTTCTCCTGTCCTGCCAAGGTCCGCTCAGCAAGACAGTTCCAGGCACACTGCCTGCCCCCGGGGCGGTGTTATGTCTTTATACTAAATACTACGTATACAATGTTTACAATTACTCTCCAACACCTATCACCTACGTTAGACAGGGAGCTTCTACTCTAAACCAATCTATAAGTGCCAACATCACAGCAGAAGATGGAGGCTAGGAAGGAGAAAGGCTGGACACGCCCAGATCCCTCCATCTTGTCCCCTGAACCCCCATTCTAAAAACCCCAAAATCTACTTTTTCACCCCATGATAAATTCACTGTCATTCTACTTAAGCTGTCATGGCTTGCAGATCTTCATCTAAAGTTGGTAACTTGCTCCACAGGTCATAATCAAAACCACAGGCATCCTGGATTGTGTGCCAGGGTCTCTGAGCCCCCTAGCAGGGGTCTTGGCTGCTCAGGACAGCCAGAGGGATGTCCTGGGTTCCAACAAACCTTCATTGTGCAATTCTCATCTAAATGGACTAATCAACCTCTATTGAGACCTATTTGTCTCCAGTAACTGCAGAGATTAAAGTCACAGATTCAATAATATTCAAATATATTTCTGTGTACCAAAGAAGCAGCAAATATTTGCCTTGATTCTCATTTAAATATAGAAGTTAAATGGAAATAGACATCATCTGACCTAATTTTAGTCCTTTGATATGTCCTGACAGAGGAAAGTAAATATAACACAGTTACTGAAAACATGCAAGCACCTAAACCTATGCAGATTTTGTTGCTACCTTAAGAATTGCAGCTGCACAGTCAGATTTTGGGGTTACTTTCTCTAAGCCTTCCTGTGCAGAAAAGAAAGTATATAAAATTTCATGTAGTAAATCATGGAAATAGTAAAAGAGATTTACAAAATATTGCTGAACCTTAAAAATCAAACACACATGGAAGATTTCATAGTAAATAAAGAGGCTTCCAATTGTACGGGCAAGATCAGCATACTGTGACAGCACAAAAAGGGAAATTTGCATTGAACCAAGAAATAAACATCCATGCTTCTTTAAAATATGCCTATATGCACATGCACATAGCGTAGGAATAGACCAGACCAAAAAGTGAGGTCCAGTTCCTGTTGGTAAGAATGGTAACTGTCTCTGCAGCAGCCCCAGTGGCATTCCTCACTAGCAAAATGCCAAGGAACTGCTTGGCTTCTCATGCATCCTGATTTTGATACTATAACACGGGCAGTAAAGAAACACTAGGCACATGCACCTCTCCCTGCTAGGGTCCAGTTCCCAGAGGTACATGGTGTTCTCCCATGAGTGAGGGGCACCACTAGCCCTAAAGACCACTAGAAATGTGAAAGATGACTTCCACATCTTCCTTCTCTTTTTCATATACGGAAGCAGTGTCCTACTGAGAATGACAGTCTCCACCATACAGAAAAATCAAGATATTTTAGCAACATGCTCTTTATGTATTTGGAAAAAAAAAAAAAAAAGGAATTTTTTTTAAAAATCCACCAACTAGCTAAAAAGGTCAATTTCACTGCAGCAAAGGGATGAAAAACCATATCTGTATTTCTGCCCTTTCCTCATCATTTTGAAGATGTTCTTTGTAAAAAATGCCCATCTCATATAATCAATTTCTTTTTCTTAAATACTGTTACATTAAAAAGCTCTTGAAAAAAATCCATTAATTTTCATGTGCATTTACCTCTTCCTCCAGAATACATAGTGTCAGATTTACTTTGCTTTCCAATGTCATCACATACAGCTACCATTCCAGCACAAGTGCCACTTCAGCTCTAGCCTCCTCGGCATGATGAGCCTTCCCTTGTGCTCTGTGTCCTAGACAACAACAAATGTTCTTTGGCTAAGCCATTGTGAAAATAATTGGTCTGATTGCTAAATATTCCTGCAGGTACGAAAGAGCACTTACTTGTTATCATGCTTGCCATCTATAAAGCAAGAATAATCTCATTAAGATATAATGTTCCCTTTGCCCATTGTCCATTTTTCAAGAATGATAGAATTCTGTATCAACAAAATGGTGTCAATTTTTTCCAAAGGAAAATATTTTAAAATACATGCTTTAGTAAATCATCAGTCTTTGTAATTAGAAATCAAACTTCTATAATTTCTTTAATAAAGCAACATACAAACTATGCTACAAATAAATCAAATAAATTACCATTTTTAATTAGGCATAACAAACAATTAAACAGATGACATTTAAAACTAATTTTCTCTACTGGAGAGAACATGATTTAAATCGGTGCTGAGCTTAGCACTCTCCTTGTGGATATTCCTTCAAATGCAGTGACATTCAAAATCATCATAACATTTTCAGAGACAAGTCTATTTCCATTTTCCAGTATTTGAAGTTTCACTTTTAAGCCAGGTTTTTTCAATTACCAAACTTCCGTAGAAATGCTTCATGTCTTAAAGTTTCTGCTCAGCTCCATAGTATGTAATTGCAGAACAGCTGCACAAGTCATACCAACCACTGATAAAAAGGCATTACAAACTTCTAAGCAAATCATATTTATAATGCATAATATTAAAGGCCAAAGAAAATCAGTAGTACTTCAAGGGAAACTTTGGAAAATAGGGCAAGAGCATCTTGGGAAAGTGGTAAATACTGTGCAGCAGTGAAAAGATGCAGCTGTCTAAAACAGAGCTCCCGTACAGCACACTGAAAAGAGAATTACCTTACTTTTGGCTGTACTTTGTCTCCAAAATTAAAGTATTATCTACACTTAACTGCTTCAAGGACTAGAGTCAAAAACTCTTAGGAGTCCAGTCCAGGAAAGAGTAGGCACTTGCACAAGTTACACTTGCACACAGGTCCTCTCCCAGACACATATTTCAATATAGGAAAGATCTGCCCCTCTGAGCTATTTCAGGTGATCCAGAAGGCACAAAAGAAATGGCCTATTTCCTACTCTGAAAGCATTCTGTAATTCTTCATTTGTGATGGTGTAAGTAAAGAGTGAGTCTGTAGGAATCAGTGGATTAAGGCTCTGTAAAGGCAGTCAGCAAGGAAATATAGCAGGTGCACATTTCACTTGCAAACTTTGCTTAACAATTGTCATCACATATATACACACTTTTGCAAAGCATCAAATGGGAAAAACACAGCAAAGATGTTTTATATTCACTAAAAGGTGACAGACAAGTTTCTAGAAAGTGCAAAATGCAACTGAACATTTCACCTAGATAATTTTCAAGAAAAATCAGAAGCCCAAAATGATACCACGAATTTAATTTTTTTTCTGTTGCCTGAAACAATTAAATGTAGTATGGTATCTTCCTGCTCGGACTGTATGTGTGATTTGCATCAGCATAAATGAGTGCTGTGTATGTGAACTGAGGGCAGAACAAGTCTGGCTCTGTATCTGCCTTCTGGAGTGTGAGAAGGTAGCAGTAAATTTGCTCTAAATGAAAGAAGTGGGAAGCTGAAGTGGCCATTTTTGTAGCTAGCATATCACTATTGAAAAGGTAGTTGGAGAAACCTGTTTGTGACACATATTACATCCATCAGTTTAAGACTATAGCTAGTCTGTTTTATATTGACATATAGAAAAATATATATTAAAAAATACAAAAATAATAAGTTGTTAAAATCCTTGAATTATGACATAAATAATTCTTTCTGCTTGGGAAAAAGCCTCAGGGGAACAGTTCTGCAGACAAGTCCCTGCAAGGGAAATGCTTCCAGGGAATGCCTCCCTAGACAAATCTCCTGCAAAGCAGAATGCCTCTGGCAAAATGCTTTTGGTAAAATGCTTCTGAAAGGTGACGACTGTCTTGACAAAACCTGTGCTCTCTCTCTCAGAGTGCCCAAAGCCAGGTTTTCATCACAGCAAGGTGCAGCCCAGGCAGTGGGATGAGCTCACTGTCTCTAACCAATCAAAATAAAAACTGGAACCAATTACTGCCTGTATCCCATGATTATAAAGCCAGAGATTTCCATAATCACAGTTATTACAAATATTTATACTCTGATTAGGTAATAGTGACAAATAACTGTCAGAACTAAGGGATTTATGTGTGATAGAGCTACTGAGAAATAATCATACTGGAGTTATGCAAATTACCCCTCATCAACCAATCTAACTGTAAGGATTTGCATATGTGATTACAAATGTGGAGTAATATACATATAACTCTGAGCTCTGCCTGCCTGAGAGACAGCTCCTTCTGAGGAGTATATAGTTATCTGAAAAATCCTGACATTACTCTAGTACTGAAATTTGGTCTTGTTTTTTACAGTCATTGTGTTATCTGATAAAAATATATCCGTTAAGAAATTCTTGTGCCCCAGAAATCTTAAATCATATACTCACAATAAACAAGACTACTGTAGTTCCCCTCTTCCTCACTAATCTATTTAATCTCTCACTATCCTCTTGCTGCAGCTACATCTCTCGAGGACAGCATTTTCAGTCCCTGTGAGTGCTACCTAAGAGTGAAAAAGCAAAAAGTAGGAAGTGACCATATTTACTAGAGTGTAAAATAAGGAGATCGGAGCACACAGACAGATAAGCATGCTGGACAAATATTCAGAAAATGTCTTTTTCTTTTTAATAGAATGATCATGTTCCAAACATACTGCCATAAGTAAAATTAGTAGCCCTGCTTTTTGTGTTAAACCCTTTAGGGCTAGAAAACAGACACCTTTCTAGCTATAGGATCAATTACCTCTATTTCAGATTCCTTATCTCTTCACAATGGTCACTATGATATAAAGAGCTTTGCAACACTAGCTTTTTAGTATTGCAGTAAAAGGCAGGGTGGGGAAAGGAGTACAACTTGACAAAAGATTAGGCTTTTTCACAACTTTTCTACCTAAAGTGCTTGTATATCTGTTTAATGATCAATCTGAATATATTGGATACATGGAATTTTCTGCACATAATCTTGAAAATGTTAATATATGCTGACAGCCCAGAATCTCTGGTCACATCATAGTTTAGACCTGAGGCCAGATCCTGTTTCCCAAATCCTGCCAGAAAGCAAGTGTACTAATACACCTTGTACTTCCAACAGCAATCCAGCCCTCCAACCTGCATGCCTAATCCTTTAAGTATTTTTCTGCTTGCCTAAAATTTTATTTGGCAGTTGAAGCATGTCTTCCATAAGAACATAACTATCATTAAATAGTTTTTATTATCTCTGATGACCTTGTTTGGGAAAATCACATTTATTCTCATAATGCAAGGAACTTTGATTGGTAACATCAGCTTTACAACACTCATATTTCCTAATGCCACTCCAAAGTGTGTTATTCTTACATGGTCACTGTCTATTTGCTTTTCTGTATATATTATGCCATTCTTTTCTGTTGTTGGTGCATAAATACAAGGAAGAAATTATCTACACAGAGATCTTTGCAAATAGAAGTATCATTGATGACACTTGAAGGTAATTACAAAAAACCCAAGGAAGGCACTTTGCAATACTAAAGACAATGAATACAACATTTTCAGACACATGGTTATTCAAATAGTTTATAATCAGGTGCTATCAGAGCTGAGTGGGAAGAGGTCTCTCTACCCCAACAATAATTCCAAGATTTAAAAATATTTTCTATTCTGCATGAGGATGGAAACACAACATGCCCAGCTTTTCCACCAAAAATAAAGCAAATCTGTATTTTAACATAGGCAATGTTTCTAAAAGGTGTAAGATCAAAATTTAAATGTTTATCTAGGAATCAAAAAATATTCAGTTGGGACTGGGGGCTATCTGGGGGTTATATGTGTTTGTAAGCACTGAAACTGCTTAATAGGTCTGCAAAACTTTACAGATTAAAGTTTTAGTAAAACTTTACACTTGCATTAAAAAATTTGATTCAAGTAGTTATAATTTTCAAAGAAAAAAGGAAATGATCATCATAAAATTCCAAGCAAGGAGTAGTTGCTAGTATCCAAATGTTGATGTAGTACTCATTTTATCCCATTTTATCTTTGTGGAGTTTTTTATTATTATTTTGTAACAAGTGAATCACTTGTCAATCAAAAAAAAAATTACAGTCAGTTTCAGACTGTGGTGCTCACTCAAACCAGATATCTAATTAGATGTAGTCAATGTTATGACTCATAAACTAATGGGATTCTTTGAGTCTTTCAAAAAGGAATAGGACTTACCTCACTTGAGAATCATTTTTCCCACTTTGAACATTAGACCATAGTAATAATGTCATCAAAATTAATTTATTAAAAGAGTCTATTCCATATGTATTGTATAAACATAATGCATATTATTCTTTTAAGAAATTGTGAGTTTTTATATAATACTGGAAAAATATTCAAAAATCACTTACAGAATTGCTCTTTCATTCATTTCTTACATTCCAAACAAATAAAAACAGGAATTTAATCCTTGTCAAAGGCTAACTTGTTGACACAGCAAAGCTCTTTCTCACAAGACTGAAAAAGTTACAATTCTCATGCCTATATACCAAAAATATAGTGGGGATAACATCAATTTGCCATGGCTTCTTGGCATCACCAATTCCTGAAAACAGATTTTAGTTCAAATTTTAGTTCATATTTTCTATCATTAAAATGATAGGAAAAATTCCAGGAATGCATGAGGGTTTCTGTGTTTTTCTTTTTAGAGAAAAGCTTTAAGCTTTTAAAATTAAGCATCTAGAATACTAATGCATATCTCATAACCTGAATCTACTTCTTTACACTGGTTTATTTTAATCTGCTCCTTTTTTGTTACAGAATGTAAGCCCACCCCCAGAATGACTAATTCAGGCCCTGGTGTATCCATTCCTAGCACCTGCTGAACTCAAGTGTAATCAGCGTGACTGGGTTTAAACACACCTTGTACATGAAGGTGAGTGCCCTTGTCACCCAGCACCAGGGCACTGACAAACAGGAGAGGTGGAGTCAGCAGGCTGTCTGGTAGGGTGCAGATCAGGATGGTAGCTCCTGCTCCTGGAAACCCATATTCATTTTGCTTGACATTACCATTGGTGAAAAAATACACAAAAACAAATGCAGCATCATCCAACTCCTCCCATTAGAATCAAGCTGCCTTTGCAGTGGCTCCTTTTGCTTCATGAAACTGGGACACCCCACTGCCCAAAGGACCACACTCTGATGTGCTGAAACACACTCTGATGGCTTTGCCCCATACAATCATAGAATTGTGTTGGAAAAGATCTATACGATCACCAATTCAAATTGCTAACCCAGCACTGCCAAGTCCAGCATTAAAACCAAATCCCTAAGCACAACATCTACACATCTTGTAAATAACTCCAGGGATAGTGACTCAGCCACTTCCCTGGGCAGCCTGTTCCAATGCTTGACAACCATGCCAGAGGTTTGGCAACCACTAAAGATGAAGAAAATGTGTGGACAGCTCTGACCAGGTTAAGAACAGACTTGTGGTTCCCCATCTTTCATGCTTGTAATCCCACCAGGTCCCATCCCCAGGAAAGAGTGAAAAAAACTGGGATATTTCAGAAGTTAATTTGTCATAATCACTTCTGCCTACAGTTCTCTCTGTTCTCTGCCTGCCTACTTTGCAGCAGACCAGGGCACTGATGTTTAGTACTTCCAGCATCATGGGATGGACCTGTAAGCAGGAAAACAGCTACATTCCAGGAAGAGATTTCCCAGCATTTGAGGATTTCCCTTCCAAGTATTTGCTAAGTGTTCATTACTCCTTCGTTAGCTTTCTGCTGCAGTACCAGGGCTAGTGCTAGTGGGAAAATTTATGAGTCCCTCTGCATAAAATTATTTCAATGTGCCCTGAGACTGAGCACAGTCTGGCTGGGGATGACCCAAACAGTGTTACGCTGACTTGAGTCCCAAGGTAACAAGAGCTAACAAAGAGGGCTAAAGACTCCAAAACTGACATGTCAGCTACAAACTACTCTGTTTGGTAAGTCTCAAAATCAGTAATAGTCTAAA
Source organism: Camarhynchus parvulus (assembly GCF_901933205.1). Lineage (NCBI taxonomy): Eukaryota > Metazoa > Chordata > Aves > Passeriformes > Thraupidae > Camarhynchus > Camarhynchus parvulus. The sequence continues at coordinate 50,307,194 of NC_044586.1, forward strand.
TGCTTACTCTCTTCTCTTTTTTTAGCAATCTTTTATGCTTCTATACAACAAATACTCTTCCAAACCTCTTTTGGTATCACTGATGTTTTTTTGGAATAATACCTATAAAGAATCTCACAAAGTATGTTAGCTGCAATCAGTACTTCCTAAGTGAAAACTTTTATGGCTTTGAACTCAGGAACAGAAGGTTCATGTGACAGCTCAGCTTGATTTGTAATTAATAAATCCACAGGTCACTCAGCAAGAGTTCCTACTGCAAAGGATTGTTCTTTCATATATTAGGACAGGACCTGACTCCAGCAAGGTTGAGGCTGGTGGCCAGCTAATTTGGGTAGCACATGATGCTGAGCATCTGCTCTGAAACAGATGCTAAAGCTTTCTAAAGCTAGACACACTCCTCTGTCTAGAGGTCCTGGTAGATGGTGCAAATACAAACAGCAGGGGCATACTGGTCCTATTTATATCTATTCCACATATCTCAAGATCATAATTCCAACAAAATACTACGGATCTGTATCAATATCATCCATATATGTGTTCCACTTCAGACAAGGAGTCTGATTTGTGGAATCCTGGTCACCACAATGGGACAGCTGACCACCCAGAAACTCTGCAAAACAGGCCAAGAAAAATAAACATTGGTCAAGATGAATCCATCAGTCGTGCATGCTCTAAGACTGTCTTCACCCAAAATAATTAAAAAACCTGAAAAGGCTGCAAGTCTGTTGCCCCAGCTATTCAGCTTTGTGAGCTTTGTGGCAAAAAATTCAGAAGTCTTCAGGCAGCTTGTCCACTAAATCTTCATTTTGGCATAAAATTTGTTTGCAAGACAGAGATAATACCCTTCAGTAGTTTTGTTCTGAATAACTTCTAACTTGCTCTGCTGAAATTTTAATCTTAAGTTATGATAATGTCTCAAAATCCAGTTAGAAAATATAACTCAATGGGCAGCATAATAGGGATAAATCTTATTCAAAGTAATTCACATTAAGACATCAAAAATGAAAATAATTTGACTAAGGTTTTTAGCAAACATTGTGTCAATTCAGTCTAAAGACAAAGAGCTTAGATGTTTGCATGTAGATAGATAGATAGATAGATAGATAGATAGATAGATAGATAGATAGATAGATAGATAGATAGATGGATGGATGGATGATATGGATGGATATGGATAACAACAGATACAATAGACAATAACGTACAGATAGATAATAGAATATAGATAGATTAGATAGATAGATAGATAGATAGATAGATAGATAGATAGATAGATAGATGTAAGACCTAGGGATAAAGGAGACCCAAGGAACATAGAGACACACACACACACACACACACACACTTTTAATCCTTGAGTGTTGAGACACTATTTTTAATGTTATATTTTGCCTACTTTTCCCATAAATGTTTTCAGTTGATCTTAAATGACCTGCCAGAACGGGGGCCAACTATCAACTCTGTGTTGTAGACATCAAAAAAAATGAACTGAAAAGACCATAGTTACTTCACATACACTAATTAGCTACCACAAGTGAAGAATTCTGAGTCACTACAAACAGCAGCCAGTTTTGAACTTGGAGGTGAAAGTGCACATACTACAAAGCTCAAAAATGTCAGGGAGTTATATTAACATCTGACTCTCAATTGAAATAGATTACGTCTGGTGTTGAGGAATAGAAGAAATCATTGCCCTCTGGTGGCCAAAATGGCATTTTTAAAGCATCAGAGTTTAAGCAGAGTATATAGGGACAATAATCCACTATCCCATACATACAATGAAAAATCTTAAAGGATGCTAATTTTATTGATATTGATTAAATGGAGAATAGTATGGTCCTTTCTTTCATAGTTTCAGGATAGACGCTCTTATCAAACCCTTAATCTAGATGCAGCTTTTCTCCCCTTACCAGAGTTTACTCTAGTTCAAATTCAACTTGTACACACATACACCCATGAAATGTACTACTTTTCTTAATTCAGTGTCAGGAGCAAAGCTCATTTCCAGCACCTAATCACCTCTATCAACAACAGTATAAACATAGCATTTAAACATAGCCATGCATTATTATAGCTGTGTCTGAGAATGCTTTTTTTCTAGACAGCCCTACAGATGGCTTTGAGGTACAAACTCAAGCAACAGAGCCAATCTAACAGTGGTCCTTGTACTGGGAACAACCGTGCAGGCTTCCTGCTGTCCACACACAGGCAAGGGCCAAGTACTTTGCTGATGCCTGGGATGCTGGGGAGAGAAGAGGGAATTGTTTTGCTACAGGAAGAGAGAAATACAACTCCTTCACTCTGCTGAGGGCATATGCACACCCTGTCCATATGCCATATGAGTGGGTTCAGAAAAGGCACTGCCTTCTGTTGCACAGGGTGCCCACGTGCATGCTCTGCCTTTGTGTTAGCAAAGACTGGTACAAACACACAGCACAAGCACACTACTGACCACCATCTCATATACCAGAAGGCTTCAACCAATCTTTAATATGAGCTCTGTCATCTTCACCAAGCATCTGTTGATGTCATGTTGCTCACCATTTGACAGACACTTTAGCAAGAGAGACCCTTTAGGTTGGCTCCTTGTTAAAGGTCACAACTGTTCTGTAGACACAGCAAAGGAGAGGAATGATCTGAACCTCTCACTTCTCTCACAGCCCACCTGAACAGGTCCCACTGCAGCTGAGTGCACCTTTAGGTGTCACTGCAGGAAGTGGGGCTTCCACCCACCCTTTTATGTCTCCAACCATTCCAAGCACCATTCCTGCACCTAGAAAACTTCCAGGGAATCTGCATCCAAGAGTGAGTTTAGCAACATACATCCATTTTATCCATGGGAAATTTTAAAGACTCCTGCTTAGAGGCTGGTTTAGCTCACCAATTTTCCTGGGAATCAATACTTTCATTTCATTACTTTTTCTCTTAACTTCATTCCATCACTGTAATTACAAATTTTTATCACTATTTTAAGCAAAGAATAGAAATGGCAGCTGAGCAAAAGCATTTTACAAGAAGGGGGGGAAAAAAAAAAAAAGAGAGAATCCTAGCCAAAACAGAGCAAATACAGATAATAGATCATCTAGGAAGCTGCCTGTGTTAGAAAGGAGTCAAATTAAGCCAGACAGAGTAAAGGTTATGGTCTTTCCAATTCATTGGGTGGCTTTATTGAATTCTTAAAGGAGATAGAATTCAGGATGGAGAACTCCTTGGTAAAGGAAGGGTTAGGTCTTTATTCTCCAGTCTTAAGGCTTATTCACATAAGCAGTTACTTATTTATGTCAAAGACGCTTTTTGTGTTGCACAACTGACTTCTGTGCTCACACCACTTGTAAGCTTAAGCTGTTCTCACTACCTGTTTAAATTTGGGTTTCTTAACTAAACGATCCTTGTACCCAAACCTGTCCATTTTATCTAAGCCCAAGTACCAAAGAATTAAACTTCATATACTGCACTAATTAGAGATGTGAGGTATCAGCCTGTGCTTTGTTTTTGGTCTAAAATATGTTCTAAAATGTGACATATATAAATTGAATTGCAATTTCTGTGAATGCAATTACCTTTTGAAAGAACACTTACAAAGGCTAACAACAAACACAGAATGACAGAATCAGATAAAATTTATCAATATTATATTGCCTACAACAAATGAATATTATTTTTTCCAAGTATATCCTGAAATATAACAATTGTCATCTTGTACTATTCATTTCATTAGAGAATGATAAGTTTATTGCACTTTGGAAAGCACTTTTTAATTTTACAGCTAAACAACTTAGATGGTTTTCTTCTGTCATTCTCAGCAATCAAATATGCTTTAGTCTGGCTATGCCAAACAAGTCCTAAGTGCAAGCAACGTTCCTATTGATTGCAGTGCATAAAAATAGAAATCAAGCACTTCAGGATGGGATCCAGTATCTGGGGTTTCTGTAATATTGACATTGGAGTAGATGTTATGGAATGGTTGTGAAACCACTAGCATTTTTATAAACATCAATGCAGTTTTTAAAATTCAAATTATTTCCCCTAATTGTCATGAAATTAGGAAGTGAATGAACAACTATTTTAAATTTAAGGAGGCTATGCTAAAACATAAGCATGTATCTTCCAAAAATGGAAGCAGTGTCTCTTTTTTAAATGTTACCCACAGCAGATATACACAGAGACCATTTTTTGAAACAGTATATTTTATCTTTATTCCCAAATACAGTCAATTTTTAAATATAAACACAGCTATTATTGAAATATTTTCTGCAAGCTTATAAGTAATTGCAAAAATCTCCCTTTTTTGTGGTCTGATCCTGTATGGGCATGTTTCTTATAGTAAGTATTAACAGCAGCTTAAAATACCCATAAAGTTATGACTGTGATCCCATTCACATCATGTAAGTTTTGCTCTGGGACTTTCTTTGCAAAGTAGTGTTAATTCTTTGCCTCACGGTGAAAAAGAGTGCCTTCTGCTTTAAAACCGTGGGAGATGCTTGTGCTAGGGAAGACTCAGCAGAACAGAACTGCACACATCAGCAGGACCCTGAGCATTTCATCAGGAAAGTCTCCTAGGGAAACAAGAATTTCATCTGGAACAGCAAAGGCAAGATGGGGCTTTAATAAGGGGGTGTGTGCTGGTGTGGCTGCGAGGGGCCACAGCTGCAGGGTGTGCGGGTGGCACAGCCAGAGCCCTGGCAGCTGCTCCAGCACCGGCTGCCCGAGTTTATCTCAGGTAACATTCTCTTTCTGAGCATATTGCAGCAAAGGCAGGCTTTAGCAGGTTCATCAGGCCAGACGGTTTGCCCCTCGGTTTAAATGGATTTTCTTAAATACCGTACATCACAAGCAGGTGCTGTTACACCCAAAGATATTTTGTTTTGTTCTAAATATAACTCATAAGGACTCCAAAGGAGTTCTCATGAGATTGTTCTAAAACTTCAAAAGATGAGCCAATTTTCAGAGCAGTCTGGCACCTTTTAACTGGCAATGCTCCTCTTGCAGCAGTGCTGAGTCCATTGCACACCATGTGGATGTGGATACTCTGGTTACATCACCCACACACTCTCACAAGGAGCTGTTACGTTACTTAGCGTAGAAGAGGTTAGCTGAGGTCCCTGGTTTAGGTTATCTACTTAGAGGTGGCATCACTTCTCTCTACATTTCCAAGTTCCCTCACAGGCACCTCAAAATGAGCCACTTCATTTAGCTGGACAGAAGAAGTCTTAGTTGAAGAAAATCCAGCTGGTTGCAGATGGTTTGTCTACGATGGCAACGCCATAGAAACACAAGGCACAATATTTGATTTGAAAAGTTTAGGAAGAAAATACTCTGAGGGGACAATAGAGTGAGATTTTAGAATCCAAGGCTCAAATGTCATCTGGGTATTTATTTTAAAAGTATCACTGATTATGAGCCAAAAGCCATGTAAAATGCTGGGTATCACTCCTGAAACAATTGAGTTAGGATTTCTTCCCTCTCATACTGGAGTTTTTTGTGATCAATAGAAAGGTTTCTTTTCAGATTTTCCTTCAGCTTTTTTTTCATTATATACAGAGTCTACAGCCCCTCTGATTAGGAAACTTAAAAAGCTTAGACATTAGCTGCTTAAGAATTAACTTCTTAAGATTTAACTCCTTAAGACCATACAAATTTAGATCCTCTCTGCTGTGACATTCATCCAAGAATTCAAGCAAATGCATTTCCATTAAAAATAAAAAGAAGAAATTAATGCAATTCATGTAATTATGCATCTGCAAATACTCAGCACTGTACTGCCTAATTTCTTTCTTTAATCTCAAGTATATAACGCATATTTATTTCCAATAAGAGCTTTACTAGCAAGGTGTACAACCTCAGAGCAAAGCTGATCAACTCTAAGAGTCTTCCAGACTTCATGTTTCAACCACAGCTCTGTTTGCTGGGTCATTAAACCAAAAGAAGTGCAGAGCCAACAGTTCCTTTGTCCCACATCATGACCCACAATTGTTTTCTCTGATCTACTACTGACAGGTATATATCTTCTGTGAGAAATAGACATAGCTCTTCCAGGAGACTGACAATGAGCAAATATCAGGTGCAGTTTAAAACTCAAAAATTGCAAATAAATTAGCCCATGTCATGCTGTTTTCAGATACTGAAACATTTTAAAAGAAATTTGGGGTTCATTGAAACACTGATATTTTAGCCCACTGCCAAATTTTTGAATGCATTTTTATTTCTTAAAATTGATTCAAAATTGATCACTTCTGGATCTAGTGCTTTCAGACAATTCTTATGTCCAGGTTGAGAAGCACATGCCTGAATATGATTGAATTTAAGCACTGTAAAAACTGAGACAGGTCCCTAAACTGAACAAAAGAAGCAGGATAGAATAAGAGGGCCTAATTCTGTCCTCAGGATTGCTTGGGCAATCCTCTGCTACTTCAAGAGCTGTGTTACACTGAACTATAAGACTTGGATAAATTAAAAGCAAAAAGAGCTATTATCTGTTATAAGCAGATCATATATCAATACAAGTATTACTATTACTGTCTATCTAGTCCATCCATCTGTCAGGACAGGATTATTTCTTAAAAGGGCATTTTCTACCGCTTTGCTCAATCCAGGTTAGACATCACGTGAGATATGATATATTCCTTCCTCAGAAGGCCAGCTGGTCTCAGAAAATATTGCAGACATAGAAAAAGATAGTCAAGGTCAATGATTATTTACTTCAGTTCATTTAACTATCAGTTATAAACTCTAAGGCCACCCTAAAACATTCAGAATCATTTTTCTGCAAATATATAGTTAATGGGATCTTATCTTCCCTGTTGATAAAGAAAAAGGGCCAAAATCCCATCCCATCACATGGATTCAGTCACAGGTTTTCTTGGAATTACTGCTGCATCCAACCAACTTCAATATAGCCTGCAATGACTGACTTTTTTGACACACATTATTCAGGCCTATAAACTCTTGTAAAATTTAATTTCAAGTTGATCAGCCTTCTGTTTCTTTGATTTCTCCTGTTTCCTAAGTGGGGCTTCTGTGTGGGCAAGTCTCTTGTGAAGACAGCCTGCCTGGAAAGGCTGCCAGCCACGCTGCTGAAACAGGACCAGAAAAGGAGACATCATACTCCCCTGAGCTATTTGATGCTCTTCAGTCTCACGTTGTACAGGCTGCTTTTGCTCTTTTCCAACACTGCAATCACTCATCAGATTTGCTTCCTGTTCCATCCTTGTGTCTTCAAGGATATTAAGACTTGTAATTATTTTGTTTTGCATCAAAGAGAATACTAGTATATTTCTCTGAACTGGAATCCATTAAATTTTGGAAACTAGGGAAAGAAGCCTAATTTTCCTCACTTCCATGCTCATTTTCTGGAAATAATATCTCTGGCCTTCTGCTGGACAATTAACCCAAACTTATTATGTATAATTATAGAAATATATGTATTATATGTATTTCTATATTTTATTGGTTTTCAGATACATTTGTGATTTATTTAAAACTTTTATATATTTATTATCACATATTGTTGTTGTTTTTATTACTATTTACTTATAATATTTATAACTCATAGTATAGTATGACTATAAAAGACTCTTTGAATAAGCATGAAAATCAGGATTTCATGATACATTGTAAAAAAGCTTACTAATACCTAACTTCATTGTATCAGGCTGTAGTTCTGCCAAGATCAACAACTGCTTTTGTGAAGCCGTCATTACAAGATCTCTTAAACTTTACAGACCATTAAATAGTTTTTTAGGCATTTAAGCTGGTAATTTCAGATCTGCTGTGCAGCAGAGATACAACAGTCTTCACTGAGACACTCAGTGGGAATGAGATAGAAAGTGTCTCCCTTTTGGGAGTGCATATGGATTTCTCAGCTGGGAACATGAACCCTGTCTGTATGTGGTTCTATCTGACTTCATCACACATAGAATTTCTTTCACTCAGAGACACCCACAAATTCCTTCCTTTTGTTCCCCAAGAGTCAGGCAGTTACATGACACAAAGGGTGCCCAAGCACCATCCAAAGCCTGGATGCTATTATGCCAGTTCCTCTTACTTAAAAGCCTTTTTGCAGCTTTTGGAATAAACACAAGGCTAAGGACAGATTTGTCCTGGCATACAGGACATCATCTACATGGTAGAAACCACAGCAAGTCCTGTGGCACAATTTTGGCTTCATTCAACAGCTACCAGCTCAACCTGGGAGCAACACGGGCCAGGTATTGGCCATCCAGAGCACCATACTTCACAGTACAAGCTACTGGCACAGAGGAGAAAGATAAAAATAGAAAGGTTGAAAAACAGAGACAAAATAGTCCAAACCAATTTTGTACATATTTTATGAGTAACAAGATCATCCAGTTTCATTCACCATCAGGATTTATGCTTAATCCTGATTTCCAGAGGTCTATGATATTATTTACTAGTTAAGCTGAACTATATGTTGACAGATCTGACCTACTTAAAGTAGGGATGGCTGAGATTTATGGAATTTCCTTATCTGTTTCTCAGCCAGGACAAAGACTCATGGTAATGTTCTATGACCTTATAAGCTCCTATAAGGTGACATACCTCTGTTCTTCTTTCATCTCAGTGTTTAAATTTTCCAAGTAGTAATTTTTTGTTTCTTTTTCTTCTCAGTCACTGTATAACTGCCATACTACTTTAGCTCTTTAAATCTTTCCTAACAATGATTTCTCCAGATCACAATAATTTCCATTGTTCACCTTAGAAATGTTGTTCTAATTTGTCCACATAGTAAGAAAAATATAGGTGAACGATCATAAAAATTTTGATATAAACTGCTGTCTCTTATCCTCTGTGTTGTGATCCTTTCATAAGAGCACAATGAAATCACCCTGTTCTTTTCTATAGCTTTATCACACAGCACACTTTATCTATTTGCTGCCCTTACTGGATAGTAGTTGCTATTGTCACTCATCTCTTTCTTTTTACTGGGCAATGCCTTTTCCTGAGTCTCTGGTGCCATCCCTGTTGCTACTGGTCTTTTTAAGTGGTCAGACATTTAGAGAGTCTCAGTGATTAAGCATCATCTGTAATGATTGATTTGTCTCTGTATTTTCCAAGTATTCCCAAATCTGTTTTTTTAACAGAAGCTGTTGTTACATGATTGCAAATGTCTTCTAATTGCCAAGCCTTCCTTTTCTTTCCATTTCTCGCTAAAGGCAATACTAAGAAAGGACTTCAATCCCCTGAGTCTTTTTAGGTCACATTTAATTTTATACGTATCTTATTTATTTTTTAGCTCTCTTTATCTCTAATCTATTTTTCAAGTTATCTTAAGTTTCTTCTGGAAAACCTTGTATAACTCTGAGTCATTTCTGAGAGTCAAACTGCATAGTTACCCCTTCCAATTCTCTACTTTTTCCACTTCAGATCATTTTTAGGATCTCACAGATTTGAAAATTGGAAGCAATTATGCTATTTGGAAGGAATACATTTCTTGCTCTACTTTTCATGTGTGGAGGCTCACCTGCTTATCTTTCAATGCCATCCTCAGCTCAAAAGCATTCCCTTCTCCAGCTTGGCAACCACTACTCCAGATAATACTCTCTTTTTATTTCACATTTTACTTATTGTTTCTTAGTACTGTCTGTCTCCAGTCTGGGCTTTTGTGCTGCAGCAATCACAGACATGTTGGCAAGGGTGAAGGTAATAATGATGCTAATGCAATTTAATATAGCTCCAAAATAGATGTCAGAGACTTACAGGAATTTAGTAACACATACTATTACCCCTATCTTATTTGTACAATATCTTAAGTCAAAGAATACTTGCCTACAATCTACCTTTCCCTTTATTTTGTCTTTGTATTGGTGTTTCCCAGAAAACTTGATTGTAAAAAAAAAGCAAAAAAAATGTTTAAAAACAACTTCATCTGAGAGACCAGCAGACCAGGCAGATCAACATTGGAAAATGCAGCAACTTTTCCAACTGCATGCAGTAATGCAGGTGCAAACCAGTCATTTGACTAACATGGTAAGTGTAAGGTTATCAAGTGATCTTTCAGGGGAAAGGATCTCCTAGGGTAGGAAGACTTTTTCATTTGATTAGGGAGAAAAGTATAACAGAACTAAAACCAGAGAAGAACCAGACATTGCATTAAGCAGACCTTGCAGAGTTCCATTGTGCTTCTATTTCAGAGACAAATTCCTTTGACAAGAAGAGGCCCAGACAGTTCAGTGAATAACATTTCTCGATGAAATGATAAACAAGTTACTGTAATAACCTCACAGTGTCTCTGAATGCTGTAGGATATTAAATCTGCTTTTCTACTTTTGCAGAGATAAAATCTATTTTCAAAAGGGTACCCTTTAAGGAAAAAAATTTTACTCATGTCAAAGACAGCAGTAACTTTAATTTCTAAGCTATGTCATTTGACACAGTGACACTTTTCCCATTTAAATTTCATCATCATCATAACATTATTATTATTATTATTACACAGGAGGAAACCAAAAATTATCCTCTGTTTTCTAAGATCTGGGAATTTGAATTTGTTCTCTCTTCTTTACTGCTACACCGATGTCACCATTTTCACCTTTTCTCACCCCTTTCCACGTTTGAAGCTATGTCACCCAGAAAATACAGACCATATCCTTCAGCAGGGTCCTGTGATATTCACTCATCTGCCAGTTGCCACCCAGAAAGGGAATAACAGCTCATTTCAGTCCAGGACCCATGTTCTAGCCAAAATCCCTATTAGTACCCATTCCTCAAAGAGGACAGCATCTTTGCTTTGTACCTTTCCCAAAGCCATCATGTGAACTATAAGGCTGAGAGAAGATGAAAGCAAAAGTTTTCAAACTCCTTTCACATGTTTGACTACCTGAGGCTTCCACACTACTTTCAGAGCTGCCAACCCCTTTAGCATAACCCCTGCTGATGACAGAGCATTCCCAGCCACACCAAATGCCCTTAGAGCATCAAGCCACAAGTTCATCCTAAAAGGACTGTTACTGAGTAGTGAAAACAGAAAGGTACCTGAGGCAAGGAAAAAACGGGTTTGCTTATTAACAGCGTGCGACTCCAAACCTTTCCCACTGATAGTAACCCATGAACTGCAGTATTGCTCAAATGCCACACTTAAAAATTTGTCTCAAGAGCACAGAAACCACCTGTTCAGAAGTACTCACAAGCAAATGACCACCACTGTTTTTAATCTAGGCAGAGAGTCTTCAAGTAGTCAGTCTCACTCCCTGCCTGTGGCAAATCTGACTTCATTGCCTTGTTTTGCAATGGCTCTGACCAAATTTGAATTGTAGGTCAAATGCCTGTAATTGACGATTTCTGAATTTTTCTAATGCTTTCTGTTTAAATCTTTTGACAGCTCGGCCCAAGCAGTTATTATCAGATAATGAAGCACTCACCACCAGATAATAAAGCACTCTGGACAAAAAATACCTGAATGAATTTTTGCAGGTACTTAGCAGGTCAGGTGTTCTATCACATTGGGTAATTCATAAGTTAATTTTACTTAAATGGATCTGCTTTAAATGCGCACAGCCAAGGTCAGCACATGAAGATAAATTTTTCATGTTCATGGAAGAAGAAAATATTTTGGAACTTAACTTTTCCCCCAAGACAGCTGAAGCTAAAGCTTCCTCTCTATTAACTAATATGGGAATATTTGAAAGGATACAAGGATACCCATTTCCCATGATGCCCAAGGAACTATTTCAATATATTGTAAGAAAAGCACACACATGTTAACTGACAAAGTACAAATTTTACTTGGAGTGTGGCTCTAGTAACTACTTGGTCTAACACTTTGGATACCAACTCTCATAAATTCCAGCTTCATACCAAACACAAATCACCCACAAAAGATCTACAGTTCCTCTTATGGAAGCATATTGGGACAAACCAGAGGTCTTTCTTTGGCAGTGGTCAGTAACAAATACCTCACAAAAATGCAAGATAATCAGCACATCTTCTGCCTTTGCATCTCAACAGATCATCTCAGACTAAGCTATTCTGGGGAATAAATGGGTTTTGGAAATACCAAGGAGACATATACTGCATTTTGCTTCACCTCCATTAATGACTTTAAACACCACTTTGGAGGACAGGATGCAGCCAAAAAAAGAAATTAACAATTAACACTTTGCCTTCTTGAGAAAAAAAAATCCTTACAGAGAACAAAATTCACACAAGGAAAATCACTACTAAAGCTCTACCTAATTGTGCAATTAATGTTTCCTTTCATAAAGCCCTGATCTGTTCTTCTTATATATATAGCTCAAGACATTATTTATTTGGAATACCATAATTGTACTACCTTCATCACAGAGTGGACATTTACTTGTTTCAATAGAATTACTGTAACCAGTAAGTTAATGTAAGCTCATAACAGAGATGCCATCATTACACAGATTTATGAGAAGAGCACTAAACATAAAATTGAGGTAATTGCCTGTGTGCTGCCAGGCTATTTTGCCAGTTAATATAAATAATATCATTCTCAGCATGAGCTACCAGGAGGACATCATCCTCAAAACTAATTCCTCACCTGCCACTGTCAGAAATTTTCACTATAAACTTGATGAAGAATGTGTTGCTCAGTGCTACTGAAAATCATATATTATCAGAGAAAGGTGGTTACCTCAAGTACCCCAAACAATCTGTTGTTTTGTTATGTTATCACATAAAATTGATTTAATGCTGCCATTTTCCATTTCTCTCTGGACCACAGACTGCTAATTTATTAGTCACGTACATTGAAATTTCTCTTTTCCATTCATGTATAAATTTCCATGAGCAAACTTAACAGACAGTACTTGTTTGGTTCATTTTTAAAACTTAAAAAAATAAATCACATGCGAGGTTCTGCTACTCAAGCTATTCAAATGGGTCCTATGAAGCAAGCAAACATTAAAATCCATACAGAAGATCAGAGATAGGAAAGGTTGGTACAGAGATAATAAAGATTTATGTGTTTCCTTGGCTTATGAGAAAAGTTAAACAGAACAGTAGTTTGTGCTTTCTTCGTAAAAAGTGCAAGAGTGAACTTGAATGGATACTCCAGTATGTATTTGATTTTTTTCTTCAAATTTAATTCCTAGATTCTTTACTTTTTTGAACTGAAAAGGAAAAAAAAAATGAACTGCATGTCTGAAACAGCAGGCCTGGAAATTTTTGACTGCCAAGATGTGCACAAGAGCAAAAGCAGGTCCCCCAGCACACGGGAATGCTTGTCTGTGACCAATCTCCTCTTTACCTAATAGCCTCAATGTTTATTACCATGAAGGGTAAACATTGTTTTAGCTGAACAAATGAGATCTAAAAGCCCATCATACACCAGTGCCTCTGAGTCCTTTGAAACACAGGACGATGTTCTGAGCACAATCACCGGATCACTGTCATGCTCTTGATCGCAGTGAGACCCAAACTGTGGCACATTCAGATTAATCCAGGACTCATGTCATGGACTTCTTAAAAGTATTTCTGAGGCATACCACAGGTGTAGCTGAGAAAGATCTCAAAAGCCAAAAAAGCAATGAGCCTGGTGGCAAATTATACCATGCCCGATTGCTCTGCAACCAATTCCAGAGTGATGCAAAGTACTTTAAAGCCCAACAGCTTTTAGGAGAGCAGCTAAAGAATAATGAGTAGGCCCTGTAAAGCTAGGGATTCCCAAAGCAAATTTTGTTTGTTCCAATAAGGTTCATGGTACTGGAAAAGGGCTGATATTATTATCTTACAGGGAATGTGCTAAGACAGCCACATTAACAGTAGTCATTCCCTTACAAAAGAAAGCTGCCGAGGTGCAAGAATCGGTGTATCCCGGGGCTGTTGTATGGGTCCAATCCAGATAGCTCAGACCCTGACCCACACGGTCTTACATGAACAAAGTTAAAGACGAGAAGCGCTCCTCCCCACGTGGGGACGAGTGTCCTGTTCATTGGCTTGGCCACCTATTGAGCCCACCAGCCAAATAGAAAAGAGAGCATGACGCACGTGCTGTGGGGAGATTTATACCCGAGGAGGCGGGCAGGGAAAGAGGACCGCAGCCAATGGGATACCACTGGGGTGGGGCGAGGGGAGGGGTAACCAGGGAACAGACCACCAGGGTGTATAGCAGGGGGGTGGATGAGGGAGAGACCATGTGATGGGAGAGGGGAAATAATTTACATGACATACCATACTCAGTACAAATTTCCCATCACCCAGTGCAAAAAAACAACTAAATAAACTATTTAGTACAATACAACACAGAGGGACTGTGATTTTTGCAGTTTCCTATCTTCCCATCACCCTGCATGTACCAGAAACCTCCCAGGTGAAATGGATAATTAAATGAGACGCTAATACCCTTCTCAGGAATAACTGTATTCTTGAAAACATTGAATAAATGTAGAAAATTTCAGATCAAATAACTTCCTGACACCTAGTACATCTGTTCAAGACTAACAAACAATTATAATTTATAAAGAAGCATAGTTTCTCTCTGTTTGGGGAAGTGCATTGTTTCCAGCCCGAAAAGACATTTCAAGTGGGAAGAAGCTTGAGACTTTGTCTATCTGAAAGTCAAGCAGCAGAGATAGATTTGAGGTGCTGAATGCTTTCCAGCCAATTAATCTTTTAAATGGTCCTCTGGCTTGGGACCCTGCAGGCCACAACATTGCAGTGGTAAGTTAGTATTGCTCACATGGTGGTTGCAGGCTGAAACAGATGTGTCTTCTGTCCTCAGCCTCCTGCTGCAATAGCAATGCCCTGACAGTACCATGCCCTGACAATTTTGCTTTCTATCCATTGAATTTCAAGGATATATTCTGTGATTCTATGACTAATTTTCACATATTCTTGCAGGCTACTCTTTTACAACTTTGCATGTACTACCAATCATAAGGATTAAATCACAAACTAAGCAGTAGCTGTTCTCCTAATCTCATGATAAATTATCGTGATTTTGAGAAGACTTGCTATTGGACAATTTTAGCAACAACTTCTGGATCAAGTCAGTATTTCCTAAATTACTTGTGTTTTTAGTTATAGAGACAGAATTTTATATTGCAGGATACATAACATGAATAATCTTGACCCACAAATTATATTTCTTTTGTCTCAGTGTGCGTACCTTGAAATAGCTTGGGTGACTGAACTAAGAGGAAAACAATACATTCAAATGATACAACTGCTATCATCTTGCTAAGCTGATGACAGGAATGTAAGATTGCAACCAACAGAGACCAGGTATATTTGCTGTAATTTTCTCTGTAGGTTTCCTCCCTGACAGTCTCATTTTCTTGCCTTTCACATATTCTCTCCTTCTTCCTTCCAATCACTCATCTCACTCGAAGGCCATCAGAGACCTGGCTAATACAGAGATTTCAGCTCCCACCAGTATGCTCTGTTTATGTCTCACAGATATCCCTTGAAAACCTTAGAAACAAGCTGGATATGTAAAAAAGGTTCAAGGAAAACTGGCTGCAGCAAACCTTCAGTTTTTGGCTCATAATCAGGAAAGGAGAGCCCAGAGTGGCTGTAGAGGAGCACTCATAACCTGGCAAGAAAATATTTCCTTAACAGAAAGAGGCATTGGCATAAGAGCAATAGCAGCAGTAGCTAGCAGAGAAGGACTTTTCCCTGCAGACTTTCCTTCCCATCCCTGAGCATAAGCTTATCCAGATAAACCCCAAGCTACCTAATTAACTACCAATGTAAAGAAATATAATTGAAAATATTAAATATATAATTATGATGGTCTTATTAAATAAAGTGTGCTTAAGGTACCTCACAGAATGACATGTGATTCTGAGATTTACAGAAGTCAATGCTGTCATCTTTACAACTCAAAGTCTTGTTAAAAAGATATTCAAGTTTATTTGGCAAGACCTATTTTCCATCCCTCCATGTGGGCTGGCATTCAAGATACTTCATTATACATTAATATTGGTTTATATCAGTTATGTTATTTTGCCCCTGGCAGGGACTGGTTGCCAGACTCGCCTTCTTTTTCCCTCCTTTTCAAAATATTGGCTTATTCTAGTTCCCTGGCAGTGCTCATGGAATAAAGCACCACTTAGCAGGAGGGATAAGGCAGATAAAGACATTTCCTGACAACAGGAAATAAAAATCAATTTTACAATCTACAAAATATTAGCAACCCCACTGCCTTCTAAGCACTGCAGTAAGCCAGGGAGTGTGGAAGACCCCAGCTGGGAGTCTGAGTGCCCAGCCTGCTCCCATGCTCACACCTGGGAGTATGCCTAACTTATACTGCACCAATCTTTTGGGGACATCTCACCCAGCACGTCTCACTCCTCTTTTTCTGCTTCTCTTCCTAGCAGGATCTCAAGTGAACAAACCACCAGCTCTCTAGGGCTTGAGCCTTTTTAGTCAGTTTTCTAATTTAAATTGCAGTGAACATTAACACAGAGTGTAAACAGGTGAAAAAAGGGCTGTTGCTATTTAAGTCCTGTATATTAATCACCTGTGGGAGATTAATAATAATAGTAATAATATTGATGACTATGATAATAATAAGGGATAATAATAAGTATGATAAACACCTACATAACTACATGTGTGAAATGTAACTGAAAATTAAATGTTAGCTGAGTGCATGTATCTGATGCTTTGCTTTGCAAACATGCAATAATTGGAAAGTATCTGCAGATGTGCTGTGAGTGCAACTCAGGTATTCTGACTGTCATACTGAAAGAAAGATTTTAATGAAATAAATGTCAAGACGATTTCTTGGATGACTGCTTACACTAGGATTTGATCTCTTGTTTATACTTGCTTAATATCCATAAATTACAGCATATGTTTCACAAGCATGTAATTACACTTGTCATTCTGTGTGTTAAATTCCTAAGCACTGCAGACAAACTGTGCAGTGATAGATGGCCAGTTCAGACATCATTTGCAGCAAGTTAAATCATTTTCAAAAAAACCCCCACATGTAGCACTGTAAAATGATCAAGGATACATAGAAGTAATGTTACTTTTGGTTATATTAGCAGCAGAATTTTACTAACTTTGCTTTTCTACTGGTGTTTACCTGATAATCCTTTGCTTAAGAATATATTAAATGCTCTTAAAATTTTCTAGGACAGGTCTGTAGCTGCATTTTGCAGTATTACTATCAAGGTTTGTTAGAGAGAATTTTAAGTCATTCCTATGCTCATCATCCATGCCAAAGTGCTGCACTGACCCGTGTGATGAAAAGACCTAAGTATGCCTTTCACTTTTTCCTAAGGTAACAATAAAGGCTTCTTAATTGACACCATCCTGTAATGCTTTCCAGCAGTAACCAAAGGAAGAGGACATGTCACATACCATTTTGCACTAAATTTCAGTGTCCATGTCCTTACACCAGCTCCAGGCATTCCCACTGCAGTGGAAGGAGACTGAGCCTATACCCACAAGAGAGCCCTTGGCCCAGGGTACTGAGATGTGCATCCTGCAAAGCCAGAGCTCAGCTGCCGCGGGCTTTCCTGGCACAGGGGACAAACTGCCACTGTAGGCAGGGTGGGTGATTTTTAACTCTTTGGCTAAGGGTAGGCTGCTCCAGCACATGGAAGATCACACATGGCTGGTTTTTGTAAATCAAAGCAAATATTTGATACATTGCCCGTAAAATTTGATGTTAATATCAGTGTGTGCATTGGGTGGTTTGAGGCATAGGGCAGCTCTAGCTGTCCAAATGTATAGCAACTTCAATCAAGTGATATTGCATTTCTCATCTCCTCAGGTGCCCTGGTGCAGTGCCCAGGGGTGGCAGCTGGCACTGCAGAACACTGCCTGTGCTTAGTGCTCAGACTCCTGCCATCATTTTTTGTTCTCCTTGGCATGTGACATGGTGCAGATAGAGCAGAATTCAGCTCTTACAAAGTGGGAATAAGTATGTGTATAATGTTTTTTCACTTTTTTCCCCATTAGTGTTTAGAACAGAATCTTTTAATAAAATAAGGAAGATTCATATAGACATCCAACTCCATAACTTCATTATTTTTCAGCCAGTGGATCTGAAAAATGTCCCAAATAAATTCTACTGCTGTATTATTCAATTAGGACTTGCAGAAATATTGGCTGTATGCTGCTACCCTTGCCTCCTCCTGACCTCTCCACATCCTGAGCCTTCAGTTAAGGAATGCCACATCACTGCTTAGAAAGACTAGTATGTTAGATTCAGAAAAAAAAAGCTTTCATCATAGAAAAAATAAAACAAATAACTGGACTATTTTGCATTATTTTTATGATTCATTTTCTATGTGTTTTAATATTTGAATTGTCTGTAGTGTATTACAGGGAGGAATCTGGAGCACTGCTGCAAATAGGGCCAGGGAAATTGAATACATTATTTATTATTATGAATCAGTCTGCCTAAATAACTGTTGTAACTAAAATATTCACAACAGTCTGAAGAATGAAAGAATGACAAATATCACTGTCAGTAGCTGCTGTGGGAGTGTCCTCCAATGTTCTCTACTCAAAACAAAAATTTCTACACTCCATCTATAAAGTCCTACGTGTAAAACAAATCAAAAGTAATTACAAGCCTATATGCCAAGAACAAAAACCATCTACATTTTATGGGAGTAAGTAAATAGGACAGGTCATGGCAAGGGTTTTGCACTGCAGAGATATCAGCCCTAAGTGCTGAGGGAGCTGTCTGGCATTTAGACAGTTCAGAACTGAGACGGTCAGTGCCGTGTGGCAGGAGGTGGTTAGAAACTCCCAGTCTTTGAAAATCACTGTGTCTTCATCTGTGACTAGCAAATATACATAGGCACTTGCAGAAGTCCACTTCACTTCAGACTCTTGTGGGACAATTCAGTGATTCAGACAAATCCAAGGGTCTGTCCTTGAGAACTATGTAGCTGAAGATGGGGGTGAGATGAATTTTGTGTTACTGCTCTGGCCAAGACTTTCAAGCTTAGTCTTTAAGAAAAATCTTGGCAATCCCTGGCTAAAGCATATAGAGGAATGTTTCATATTCAAATGTACTTTACTCTTAGGTCTCCCCATGGCATTTATCAGGACTTCTTAAAAGGTTTTCCTTTGGTTCTGGTCTCTGTCATCATGTATCTGTCATATTTTTTTTGTACTTTATCCTCTCAATGAACATGTTCCAAAAGGAAAAATGAGGCTGCAGTAGCTGCCTGAATTGTACTTAACAGCCTGGTGGTTTAAGTACTCAGCTGGGAACAACTAACCATTGAGTTATAGGGGGTTTGGGCATGAAAGTCTCTCCTGCTGAAGCTGTTCATGTTTTCACAAACAATTAAACTTCCATTGGACCCACCTGAGAGTAATTCTCTGTATAGTCCAGTATTCAGTGAGGAATGGGAATAGCTAAGATCAAATCATTACTCTAATGAACATTTAATGAATTTTAGCATGGATGAAGTAAAATTTTCCCATTGTGAAAGCTTATCATCAGTGAGTAGACAGCATCTGGCAACAGCAACCTTCACATGCATCCAGCTGTCTAGAGGTAGAGGAGCAGGCAAGAGTTTTCAAGAAGATGCACCATTAGAGACCTGTTTTAACAAACAGCTCTGAGATTAGAGCTCTCCAGGGAAAGTCCTGCACACAGAAGAACTGGTGAAAAAAGACCTGCTCTGGCAAAAGAAAAGTCACAGGGTAGAAGTTCATTGTATACAGCATGCCCAGGCAGCCTTTTTTCTGCAGAGTTGTCACCCTCTGTGTCTAGAACTCATAATTTTACCATAAAGCACTCTTGTCTGTGTCTGTGGGGCATGGAGTTGAGCTATACCATCTCCTCAATTTTATTTGATATCCTTCTCTGAATCCAAAAGAATTTGCCCAAGAACCTTGTTCAAGTCTTGAGTAAACAGTGGGGTAAGAGGGGCACCAGCACTTAATGAACAGTACCAAAGATTGACATTTCAAACCTATCACTTTTATTTTGCATTATAAAATCTCCAAAATAGAAAGAAAACAAACAAACAAAAAAAAGAAATGAAAACACAACCTAAAAATAGAAGCCCGCAAGTTTCACTAAAACAAGATCATTTTGGTGCAGAATCAAATGAATGTTTATTTTCAGTTCAGCTTTATTTGCAAGGCCTTACTCACAATACTGTATTCATGCTTTGGGTAGATTAAAAACAACTGAAAAGGAGGTAACTTTAAATTAGGAATCACTTTTTCTAGAAGGTGTGGGATCTCCTCTTAGCTCCTGGTAAATAGGTGAGGCAGTTATTCACCACAGAGCTGCCATAAGTTGCCTATTCTTAGGGATTTTTACTCAATTTAGAGATATGCAAAAAAACTTCTAATGAAATCATCATGAAAAATGGAGGGGAAAAAAGGGTTCCTGAGACACCAAGAAACATACTGGCATAATGTTCAGCTGGCAAGTCTTTTACAAAACTGTTTTGATTGTTTCTCTTCTCAAACATTTAAGAACACAAGTCCTCTCAGCTTAGTAGAACATACATTTGCACACACACCTATCCTTAATTTTCTTTAATCCCACACCATTTCATGCCTTGTCATAAAAATGGCAGACATTCATTTTTTCCCAATCACCCTAATATAGGTTGCAGATATTAATTTTAACAATTTTAATATTATTGGGCAATGATCCAAATACCTTTTCCTAACTCTGGAGCTCTGTTTCTTTGACTGCCAGGGTTTCCTAAGGGAGATGTACAGCCTCTGATTACAGGTCAGGCAGGCTTCCCCACTTGCTCCTGAGACTGATGACTTGCATATTTAAATCATACTGCAAGTTGGATAATCTGCTTTCATAGCAAAACCCAGGGGAGAGAACTGAGTAAGAGGATACAAGGAATCCCCTGTTAAGGACTAGCTAGCTGAAGTATTTATATGCCCCCACCCCTCACTCTTATATCTGATTATCAAGGAGCCTTTATCTTTATGTTCACAAATCCCTCCAGCCCCAGAAGTGCTCCAGCCAGGGAAGCAGGGGCAGGGAGCCTGGACATCAGTGCCCAGAGCCCTGGGGCACTCAGGCGCCCTCCCTGAGGCTGAGGATTCGCTGCTGTGTCACCGCCCAAGGTCACGGAGAGAAGCTGTACTGGAGCAAGACAAAGGACGTAAGGCTTCAACGAGCACTACCACACAGCAAGGGAAGTCTGTCACACTCACACAAAGCTTTGCAGCTTGCCATTGAGCCAAGTGATTATGTGATCCATACCAAAAATACCCTGCATTCTCATCAGCTTTTTACATCTTTACTCTCATTCTTTCCTGCGGGCCAGAAAAATTATTCGGCGTGCATGCAAACACACAACAAAATAGATATAACTAGAATGGTGAATCTTCATTCCCAAAGCACAAGTTCTTTGCTATTCAGCCCAAAAATAGAAATAAGGAGAGGAAAAAAAAACACCTAAGCTTTGAAACTTGGCAGGAATGTCAGGAAATCATACCTTGAGTCACAGGGCACTCTCAGCATCTGTTCCAACTGCAAGCTTTCCATTCTCCCATATACAGCACAGCTACCTTCCTGTCTTTATTCCAGTCACCAAAACTAGCACCAGAAATATTGTTTTTTCTTTGCAGTCTCTAATATCCTACACATCCAGTTTCCAAAATGCTGTTTAGTTAGTACTGAAGATGAAAACTAGTTCACAGATGATGAGTTTTTGTTGTTCAGAAGATATTTGGCAAAACAGTTCCCAGTGGGTTGAAACAACAGCTCTGACTGCACTTAGGATTTCCAAGTGGAAGTGTTTGCAACATGCACAAAAGAAATGCTAGTTAATAAGACAAATGCTTACACTTAAAACTTTCTAAGGGCATCATCAAATCCTATCCAACAAAGAAGACATAAACACGTTATTTTTCTCTCATGTTTCATGCTTTTTAATAGCTTTTACTTTCATTACAAACACTTCAGTTCAGCCTGAACTGAGCACAAAGAGAATCAGCCCTTTAATCCTCAGGACAATACATGTTTTCTTCACACTTTGGAAAGCAAATATAGCAGCTGGTAACTTTTAAATCCTGTGCTTTGTTGTGCAAAAGATGGCAAGCAGAACCATCAAATTTAGGAGTGGAAAACACCAGCCACTTTACCTAGATCATTTTCCTACTGGTATAAAAATGTATATTTTTATACTTCTATCCAACCTAATTTTCAGAAAGCTAGGAAGTAGGAGGTTTGGCACTTTTCTCATCATAACACAACTGGATTAAACTTTAAACACCATGCAAGGGAGTACTTCTTGGCAATATTTTTTTTCTAATAATCAGCCCATAATTTAATTCCTGAAACAATATCCTAGCTCTAGCTATAAATGGCTGTGCTCTACTAACTCCTCTTTATGAGTGGAATTTGGAGTTTTAGCTTTGTAGTTTATCCATATTATAAAATTATTATTTGGAGAGGCATGTCTGTGGAGATTAAGTTGCCAGCTCCCCCAAGATCAGTATTGTCCCATATCAAAAAAAGAAAAATCTCTTTTAATTGAACATATTCCTATCTATTTTCCTATCTATTTATGCTACCAATAGTACATAAATATGATTATTTCTGAAAATTACATAAAGCAATAGAGGACCCACGTTCACCTTTTCTATGTGCCTGCTGGACAAACCCTACTCAAATATAAAGCCTACTAACAGTGATGACAGAATATTTTAATAGACATAGGACATTATTTTCCTCTGGACACATCCAGTTTAAGAGTGGTATAATTTACTGGCTTCTCTGGAATTCATTGTTCTCTCAGGAATTCTTCCTCACATAAGCAAGACTAAAAGTCACACAAAAATCAGACACTGTTTCCCTTTTGAGTAAACAGAATTCAACAAGTAGGTCCTATCCTGCCAGCCATAGAAAAACTACTATGCTATAACTATGTACACTACTTGTCTCATCTCCTCAACACAGAAGACAGAAATTTGAATCCTAAAACAAGTCATGCCCCTGCAGCAAGACTTCCATAGTCTTGGGATTCCAAGGCCTTTGCACTTTCTATTCAGTGTATGATATCAGCCCTGACAGCCTATTTGTCTCTTTCTGTGGTTTTGGTTTGGTCCCAGACACCATAGCAGTGAGCACAGTCTGAATTCCCCAGGTTTTTTTATGCTGCTCCTAATGATAAATTTGTTCCTGTCTCAGATTGCCGAGATATATTCTCTTCTCCCACAGCACTGTCTTGAAATGTTGTTTGGACTATGTGGTTCACAGCCAATGAATTTACAGTAATAAAATAACAGCAAACATCCTTTACAAAAGCACAAATATATATGCTGTATATTCTCTCCCTTCTATTATTGGCCAATAGTGCTAATATAGTGCTGAATTTCACCATGCTCCACTTTATTTAATAGTCCATTTACATATGCTCCAAATAGGCAGGTCAGCCTGGAGACCTCCTGCAAACTCACCTACATTCATACCACACACCCTCTAGACTGGTAAGTTCTTGTCTAGATGGCAGCCCTCAGGACACTCAGGAAGGAAGCAAACCAGCTCTTCTAGGACACTTTCTATGTTTCAGCACTACTCATGAAACCAAAGCATACACAGGGTACCCAGACAAGAAACCAGAATGGCAAGAAAACCAGCCCTTTCTTCAGTTCCTTTCCTGGGCTTTGCTTCCAAAGCATCAAGCCTAGAGAACCATTGTAGGATCAATAGCTGCTCCAATGAATTGCCTAAGTAAAACTGTGGTCATAAGTTTTCTCTAAGACCTTAATATTTCACAGCACTTTGCAAGCAAAAAACAAAGAAATTTTATATGAATAAGAGTAACTATCACTTTAGGGGATCAGTGGTCCTGTAAAGGAATGGAGTTCCTTAAAAAAATTGTGCCCTGCCTGCAAGGCAATTGCAGTGGCATTTTAAATGTAACAGAGCCACTCTCAAAGTAAAAATCTTATGGAAATTGTTAGGCACTTTTCATAGAATGATACCCAAAATGGGCTATCATAGTTTTGCTACTTTCCAATTTCTAGAACAGCTATGTGCAACATGCACAAGTGACTAAGGAATAAAGATTCTGCCTCTACAAATACTATTACTACATAACTAAATGCTGGAGGCACCTTTAGTGAAAAAAACTTAAGCTTAAGCCAAAACTTAAAAGATTAATTATTCCAGCTCAGAGAAATCACTTTTGCTCGTGTCCTATAGTCTCAAGCTGTAAAAGAAATACAATAGGAAGAGAGATCTCACAATACCATGGAATATCTCAGCATTGCTATCAGAAATAGTCTACTTCAGAGAAGAGTTAGAGCCCAGTATCTATCTGAAGTGCCAGACAAGAAATCCTACAGGGAGGGAAAAAAAGAGAGACCCTTGTGCCTTTAGAGTTCAACCTTTCAACAAGAATTTCCCTTTTTTCCTGTTATCTCCATAGATAGATCCCTCTCATAAGTTTCCTAATTTACAGCTCTTCCTCCTGCTGACACACTCATCCTCACAACCTGCAGAAACTGAGACTCAGTCAGAGTCTTATTCAGCGTGGCTGAAAAAAATTTTCTTTGAGGACTATGGAATTAAATAGACATTTGAAAAATACTGGCAATACCAGTCAAAAAGTAGCTCTTAATTAACCTAGAGAAAGAAATAAATGTGTTGGAAAAAAAAAGAGAAAAGGACATGAGTAAAACTCTTTCCAAAGGAAAGTGAGGAAGGATTTAAGAAACTGGCACCACCCTTAGCAGTGTTTGAAATCTTATAAAACCTCCTATCAATTCCATCAAAGGTTTCCAAAGCCTTCCAGTGAGAAGAGCTTCTATCTGATGCAAGTACCAGCATGTATCAACCCATAATCTTTCTGTAAACAAGAAATATGCATCCACTCTCATAGACCTGGTCCAGTCTCCTTCTGAAAGAATTTCATTCTTTCTATTGAGGACAGAGACAGCCAAGGGCCAACAGCCTCCTAATTTAAGGCCTCACTTAAATGCTTAGTTGTCCTGTCAGAGAGATAGGGGACATAATATCTTGCTGGGAGTACATACAGATTCTAGCCCAGGGGAGTGTTTTGCTCTTGGCTATTTAATTCATTCCTGTGGAATTTGTGTCCTCCAGTAAGACTTTTGTTCTGATGACTACTTCTCTCTGATAAATGCTAGGAAGCACAAGGATATACATTGAAGCACTCTAAACCAGTTTAATCCTAAAAGCACAATATGCTTTAGGGGAAATAATGAGAATGGAATAAGCACACACAAAATCTACTACTTGGCTGTAACACAATAGTGCCTGGTTTCTGATGACAGTCAGAATGGAGAACTATTCATATTGCCCAACTGCTACTGTACTGAAACAATTAAACACCAGGGGGCAAAAATCATCTTAATTTGGTTCTCATTGTAGCTAATAAAACTAACATTGCTGGAGTAAAGCACTGGAAAAGCATCAATGGTCCTTGCAGTGTCTTGGCTTCTCGTCAGCGTGACGTATCAGCAGAGCTCTGTCCTGAGAGATCAGCAGCAATGTCTGTGCTGGTAAATCACATTATTCCAGAGCACATCTCTCAGCAACAGCTCAGCTGCCTCCACTGTCAGACTGTCAGGACAGTCCATAACTCGGCCATGACCTGTACCAGCCAAGTCTCCCCATTTTCTGACAGGCTTCAGAAGTCATCATGGGTCAGGAATCATCCCCTCCTGGTAATTTGCATGCAGATCCATGATTTGGGGGAATAAAGGAGTATGTGACATGGGTGTGGATTGTCTGTGTCAGCCAGGAAAGGGTGAAATCTTTTCTCTGCATATGCAGCTTCCTTCATATGAGAGAAACATGTGTAGATATATATAGATATATATTCCCTGCCCCCAGGGAAGTAGAAAGAAAATCAGATTGTTGGTCTTTAACAGCTACACTCTCTTTGTAAGGTGCTCATGTATTGTGCTTATGGAATGATGTAAAACCCTCAACATTTTAGACAGTCTCAACATGCCTACAAAAGCAGGGGAGACATCTCAAACATTTAACCACTGTTAATCAAGCTTCTGATTGTTCCTGTGAAATGCTTAAACACGAGCAAATCAAAATGACAAAAGAGAAGAACAAAAAGGTCAGAAGATGCTTCTCAAGCCTTGTAGCAAACCAATGACAAACAAATGAAAACAACACAGGAAAGCAGATTACCCTTTTGCTTTAACCACAGGTTATAGTTACATCTAGGAATGTGAGAAACCAAAATTGTTAAACTTTTAGAGGAGTATTTAAGAAACTAATATACTGAAAAATAATGAATG
Organism: Camarhynchus parvulus; assembly: GCF_901933205.1. Classification (NCBI taxonomy): domain Eukaryota; kingdom Metazoa; phylum Chordata; class Aves; order Passeriformes; family Thraupidae; genus Camarhynchus; species Camarhynchus parvulus. Next base: position 50,333,369 of record NC_044586.1, read on the forward strand.
AATGCATCAAGTTGGTTCTGTACTCTCTTGCCTCAAGCAGCTTAGCACAAATAAAATTTGATGCTAATCAGTGCTAGCAGTTTTCACAGAATCTGAAAACCTATTATTTCCCCTGGCTGCAACTAAAAAATTTGGCAACTGTTTCATTATTGTTGCTAGCAAAGTATCTCTTGTATCTATAATTTTATCTTGGTGTTGACCTGGTATTTGCCTCTCTTGACCACACACATTTAACCTGGTAATGATAGAGAATCGCGGTTGAGTTAAAAGTGGTTTTCTGCATAATCAAGCGTCTACTGCCATGGAAATATAAAGAGAGATGAACTTTTCTTCTATGTAAAACAAGTTCAATTATGAAAAAAATATAATTACAATAAAGGTATTTTTCAGCCAATAACAAGACAAGATGCTCAGGCACTAAACCGATACATGCATGTATTAAGCTACAAAAAAGCATTGTAAAATTAAATTAGATGTATTGGTTTCTTTTATAGTTAAAAATTATTCAGAAAGTGTGACTATTATCTAGAACAAAAGTACAATAAATATGTTCATCTTAAGACCTATTTCAAAATGTTTTAGTCATCTTCTCCCTACGTACAATAATTTTTCTTCACACTTCACAAAAAATCTTCCACATATGTTTTAACCACCAGGAAAAAAAAACTCATCCTATTACATATTTCAAATGGTATGCAGTGGAAAATATTGACAGATGTAGCAGGACACAGTGAACAGAAAATGGATATATTTTAATCAGTGCAGCACATTTTCTTATTAATGAATGCCAATATGTTGGGTAAAATTCTTGAGCCTCTTCTTTACCTCTTTAAAGTATATAATACAGCTTTTCCATTATGGAAAGGGCCTGCAGTCACACATGGAATAGACTGACTCCTGTGTCTTCCTAGAGCCTTTGAAGTCTGTGATGCTCATGAGGTGCAAATATTTCTGTAGATATAGAGTCTAGACCAGAATCTGTGTATGCCTCGGGTTGCCTCACAAAAATATGTTTGTGGTATCTGAAATTAGGTGGTAAAATGTTATCACATTTTATTTACATCATATTCCTTTTCATGAGATGCACTCCACTGCCACAATTTAAATTCAAAGCCCAGCATTTATGAAGTTCAGTGAGATAAGCCTCTCTACTATGGTAATGCCCTCATTTCTGGGAGGCCTGTTGTCTGCTGCTCTGTGCAGGTCTAGAACACAAGGCAGCAAAAGTGCCAAATGACAGCCAAACATAAAAAGACCTGGAACTGAGCATAAAAATAGCATCATCCAAGTATAGCCCTTGTAGCTGTGTACAGCTACCAGGCAAAGATGTACACTAAAACCCAAAATGAGGCAATGAAACAACCAAAGTGGATAAGCAAAATGCTACAGGAACTAATATATTCACTTCTAGATTTACTGAAAGACACTCTGCCTCGCATTTTGGATGGTTGCCATAAAGTTGAAAGTGTTACTCCGTAATGTCATTTGTACTTGTACTTCTGTAGAGGTAAACGTGGATGAAATGCGTAAGGCAAATGTGCATGAAGTGAATATTAGTCCCTTCAGACAGCACCTATTAAAGTGGATTACAGCTCTGCAGCAAAAAGGAAATTTGGCCAAACAGAGGAAATAAGTAATTTAGCCTTGGGAAACTGGTGAAAACAGAAGGTGAGACAAGGAAAGGCCAGGCAAGGTAAAGTAAGTCAAGGAAGGAATAAAGCTGTTGATGAATATTTGGCCTTATACACATGTACATAAATATATACACAAAAGCTTGAGATCACAATTCACCAAGCATACTGTCCACCCATCTCAATTTGCATGCAAACCATCTTCCCTAGGCTGCTCCTAGTGTGACACTGGCTAGAAGATGTGTGAAGGTGACAGATGGAGTGTACCAAGGAGCTCAGAAATAGTATGTGGGTTTGGATGTGAGGACACAAGCATCAACAAACACCTTTCTTTTTCCAGCAGATTTTAACCATTGACATAAGTTATTCAGACATTAAACAAGTAGAAGCTTTGAATACAGGGAACATAACACATGAAGTGAGCTAAGTTACACAGTCTCTTGTTTCCTCCAGGCCAAGTTTGGGGGGCCTGGGAAACAACCCAGATACTCCTAAGTGTCACACAAAACAGATAAAAGTTCCCATCTAGTCATGCCTAAGCACCCTACAGGAAAACAGAATTTCTTTGAAACAAATATAAGGAAGGATGTAAGAGTAATATTTTGACAGATTGAGTCAATAGAAAGGTTTCCTTTGTGATAGTGAGAGCTGCCTAACTGAGACAGCCAGCTCCTCAATAGATCCTACCAATCTAAGATCCCTTGTCTCTGTTTTCTTTGTGAAGCAGCCCACTCCTGATGTTTCCTGATAAAAACAACTTAAAATTATGGAAAAACCAACAACCTTAAAACAATCAAGAAATAACAGGTCCACTTTCACACAATTCAATGCTCCAGTGTTTCCTGTATGTAAAGTGCCTCTGGAAAGTCTACAACCATCAGTGGGTGAAATTTAGTCTGTCCAAATTTATGCCTTAATGTTTTGGCCCTACTAAGGGTAAGACCAATGGAAAATCACCTGTTAAGCAGCAAGACACCTCAAAACTCACAGAACAAAAAAGGAGAGAAATGAATTCAAGGCAAGCCATTTGATCAGGAGAAAGGCCATTAGGGGTCATTTTATGTGGTGGCCTCCCTCTCCTCTTCTCATGGAAACACTTAGATAAAAGAATACATTTGCTATCAGTTTGTGCTATCCACCAGATCATCAGGTAGAACTATTGACCTGTATGTTTTCTGTCATAAAATCAATAAAAGAAAGAAAAAAATAGCAAAAAAAGAAATTGCAAGAAAAAGAAAAATAGCAGCATAAAAGTTCAAGCTGCTGAGAGTAGCACTTCTTAGACTTTGTGTATTCACATTGAGAGATATAGTATGCTTCTCACAATTTCATTCCAAATTAAAATTTTGCCAGATAATAATGTTCTCAAAAATATGTAGTCCTGACATTTAGGAACTTCAGAGCAGGTATTAAAGCAATACTGAACTTCAAATTACAGGTTCAACTTTCTAAATAGCTCTGTTAAACAGAAATATGGATGAATCACACTCATTCTGGATGAAATGGAAATAGGCATTTGCATGATGGTGATTGCTGACTTCAACGCAAGTACAGACATTTACCCCAGCTGAGGGTCCCACCTCAACACATACCAAGATAGAGTAAACACAATTTCATGCCTGGAGCTTCTATGAGCACAGGCCAAGGTCCAGGTCCTCAGCCTCAAAGTCGTGGGGATACATCAGCTGAGAATTTCAGCCTATGTCTTTGGTCTGAATACAACCCAAAACGGATTATACATCTAAGTTTCTGAAAAATGACCCCTAATTTCCTAATCTTCTTGACTATAACCATTGTGAGTGGTTTCTACTGTGCTTCGAACCCGACGCCTTATCCAGAAGCCTTTACTTATGAAGAGATTCACTTCTGAGAGGAAAGTGTAAAAACAGATTTCACACGCTAGTCCATCATCAGACATTAAAGGGTATAATTTATCTTTTTTTTACATTATTAAGAATATTTGTGCAGGATCCGTATTTAAAACTAAAAGAGATGTCTCCTCCTTTCGCCAGCAGCTGTGTTACATCAATTAAATGGGTAAATAAGATCTTTCCCCAGAGGGGATATCACATGACCCTCTATTGATTAAGACTGCAGTAGAATGTTATTTGCAATCTTATTGCATAATGTAAATCAGGAGGTAGCTGTCAAGGTTTCAGAAGACAAATTGCTGCTATCTTAGACAATTCATAGACCTCTTTCCTTCTTGCTGCTCTTAATTCACAGTTAATGCATGTCTTACCAGGCTTAGTTTCTTAAATCAGTCTATAGAACCCTATTCAACTCAAAACTGGGTCTAAGTTGTAGTCTACATGGCCCTGCATTACAATGGGTATTAAAGTGACCATTCCATTTATCATTATTTCATAAATATGCATTATTTAATAGGATGACACAACTTCAATAAAGGATGTGAACTGAAAAATAGACACATCCTGCAACATGCTGATGATTCCCAGGACAGATAAACCTCCCCACCAGGCACAATTCCAGAGGTGTTCTCCATATAGAACATTTTTTAAGTCTTAGCTCTGTTTTGTGTACTTGATTTTCACAAGTAAAACATTTGGCTAGAACTAGTCCTCTACTCTCAAACCTGTGCAGTAACTGCAGCTGAGCATCAGTTTTGAGACTGAAAGGAACACCTGACCACAACCCAGCAGTCACTTTGCTCCTCCACTGAACTGTATATCCATCATTATTTCCTTTGAGGGAGAACCAAAAGGAAGGACTAAAATCTCCATTCAAATGACTGAAATACACTTTGCTGAGAAACCATTAAAAAAGGGCAATCTTTCTCTACTACAAATCAATCTCAGTTACAACAATTAGGAAACAAGTGCAACACTTTTCAAAATACGTAACAGCAATATTAAACATTATCAGAATCTTCTGCACCAAAGTCAAAGAAATGGTCTTTAAGTGGGTTTTGGCGATTGTAAAGTTGTATGAAATAAGGCAAGATTTCTGAATGGATGAAAGGAACAGTGGGTGGTAGGACAGTAAGAGATTCAGACATAAGTTACAATTGTTCTGCACGTAGAAAAAAGTGCTCAACTTACCATCATCTGCTTGCCATTACAAAGGATTAAAAGTTAAATATCTGCTGCCTGATCATTACCATCCAAGCTGATTGATTAGAATGTGCTCATCTTCCCATCTAATTTAGCAAATTTACAGGTGGTAGGTTTACTTTTCCATTACCTAGAATGTCTGAGCTTCATAAAGTATTTGGAAACAAATGCCGCTAGAACTGTCGCCTCAAAATAATCTCTCACAAGGTGATAACAAAGTCTGTAAAAAATATCACTTTGCAGAAAATACGGAGGAGGTAAAATTTCAAGAAAATTCAAAGGCTTTACAGTACATTTCATTTGGCTAGACATGCACATCAGCAGCACTAGATTATTACTGGCATATCTTTCTATGTAAATAAATTATCTGGTCCTCAAAAAATTTATTTGTGTTAAAATCTAATTTTTCATTCTCCTGGAAATTTGGGAAATTAATCCTAACCCAGTCTTGATGAGCATAAATGCTTAACATGGAGCAAATTTGAGTAGTATAAAAGTAAAGATACAAATGCCTAAAGAGTTAAAATGTGCACAGATTGCTCAGAACTTTAAGAGAAGTGCTGGGTACCTTAAAATAGGATCTGCAAACACTGCTTTTATGTATTTTCCCCCCTCTGCTTTGAAAGGGCAAACCAACCATTTCAGATTTTTGAATGTGAAAAGTGTCCTTTCTTTTCTGAAGGTATGACAACACAACCACTTCACTTATTTCATTGTTCTTGAAATTTAAAAAAAAAGAAAGAAAACAAAGAAAACATTACTTACCTTAAAGAGTCTTAAAATATTTGCAACCATAATGGACACAGAACTTGCTGCAGCACCTATCACACCTGATATCTTGTCTGGCTTAGTGAAAATAGGTGGGTCACCGTTTGCACACTTGACGTCTGAACCATCTTTTTCTATCAATGCTTGCACAAATGTTAAGGACTGCTCCAATGCATAAGTGTCCCTGGAACACGTATCAAGGATACGGACACCCAAGGTGATATTGGCAAGAAGATCAGGGTCTTTATTAATTTGATCAACTGCATACAGCATTGCCTCTAGTCTGTGGATCCCCTTCTCCTTCTTGAGCTCCCCACAAGCCACCCCTCTATCCCCTTTTGCATGAACGGGGAACAGTCCTCCCAAGATGATGTCCCCATCCAGGCGAATGGAGTGGGCATACTCCTGGCCGTGAGTCCTTTGCATCAGCGTGAGTATCCAGTAGAACTTGGCTGTTAACAGGAAGAAACAATGGCAGGAAACCAATCGTTTGCCTTCGTATACCATTTTCTCTGAAGACGTTGTTGCAATCCAGTATCCAGGTTTTCTTCTTGCTAAAGGATGAGGCTGACCATTTGAAGCTGCACTTTCTGGAGGCTACCATCAGTGCCCAATAAGTAATATAGAACCATGCGGTGGGTAGGTCAAAAAAAAGATCTCAGCAGAAGTACATAAAATGTGTTTTACAAAAGATGTCCACTGATGGAACGGGTTGACCAGCTTTTCTGAGGTGGTTTTTCAATTGCTCTTAATTGATGGTGAGGAGTAGGGTAGTATGTCTGGTCCTGATGCTAAAAGGAGGTCAGTAGCTTATGTCCTTGTATTTTGCCCTACAGCTGAGGTACTTCTGAAAAAAAAAATTAAAAAACAGTGAGAAATTCCATTTATTTCAGCAGTTTTATACCTGTCACAGTGTACTTACTTTTGAATAGCAGTTACATCACCTAGGTTTTACTTTCAATGTTCTTTAACTTAGCAAATCTTGGCCTTCAGTGAATTTGAACACCTGGCTGCACTGTACTATAAGCCAGGAAATTGATGATGCCGGCAGAGCAAGAGCCGAATCAGGGGAACTAAACTTAGCTTGGTGTTCAGATTCTGAGCAGTAATTCATATTTACCTTCATGTTGCATGGCACCCAGAAACAGACCTGATCCATAACACACTGTATTTTCTGTTTTGCTGCATGATTCTGTTCAACTTTATTATTCTGCTCCAGCCTACAGAAGTGCAATAACCACTTACACTCTCACTCCTGGAGAGGTCTCATTTATGACAATGGAGTAATCAGGGCGCCTGAATTTAAGTACACCCTTCACCCAATGCAGTACAAGCACATTCAATTCATTTGGATGTGAGACTGATTATTTCTCCAATGGAATTCACTTTGAGGGGGGCCTAACTATGTATCTAATTCTCCTTCAAGATAATGTCTAACACTAAATTATTTTTATGAAAAGGTAGCTGATTTCTCAAGTAAAAAGAACACAACATATTATGTTAGGAAACCAGCTAAACATCCAACGTTCCTTTTTCAACATTTGACTTGAGCTGAGGCTTAACATTAACAGGGTCTATTTTCTCTATTCCCTGCTTGCATTTGGACCACATTAAATAGGAACAATGTTGTGCCTGCACTGACATTTGGAGGGATCCCACTGATTTTAACGAGATGAGGATTTCAGCCTACATATCTAAACACCTGACTGACTGTTATAAATATCTCCAAATTGCCCACACTTTAATTCTCAAGTGAAGACATTTATTTATTTCAATTCTTAACAAAATTATACATGCCTGAATAAATTTTTAAACCTCTGAGGAGAAGAAAGTGAGAAGTAATTTTACCTGGTACTAGATGGGCACACTGTGGGCAATTGAATCTGAACCAGTCTCTCAATACAACTGTTACAGGCTATGGAGAGCAGTGGACATCCTAGGGTACAATTTATCTTATCCTTTTTTTTAACAAAAGTTTTACTTACTATGGAATTGATCACACTGAACAAGTGTCTATATCACTGCCTGTACAGAAAATCCAGGCATCAGGCTCATCTGTAAATATTTACTTTTTCCTTAGTGATCTGACTGGTTACTACCAAAAATATGGTCACACTGGAAGACAAATACAGACAAAACCACAAAACTTTTATATATCATGTGGTAACAAAACTCAAAATGCACTTTGATAATGCTTTAAATTGATAATCCTCTTCTTACACTAATTTTGTTACATTATTTCCTTCCATTATAACACTAAACTCACAAAAGTTGAAGTAGTCTTCAAATTATGGCTATTTGCAGACCTGAGAAGAAGATTCACAATGGAAAGTCGTTTACTGAATGTGAAACTACCTCACTGTGAAAATGAACAGTTGAAAATTAAACATTTGATGAGTATGAATAAAATCACTGCACCTCTTGACATTTAGTTTTGCTTGAATTTGGCTCAGAGTTCAATCCAAGTGACACAAAATCTGTGCTGTTTTTTGTGATAATCCCATCATTCTCCCTTGGCTCTTTTTAGACACACGGGTTACAAAGGTGCCTGGGCTCCAGCCCTGTGAGCCAAACTCAGAGTCATTCACAAACTGAACAACTTGACTCACACTACAGTGCAATTTGATCCAGGCCCATGGGATATTTCTCATATGGTCCACACTATAGAGAAAAGATTGAACTACTAACTAGCCACAGTTATCTGTTGTTTCAATTGCCTTAGTAGAAAAAAAACAGTTATGGGTTCAAAATAGTAAAGAGTAGCCCTAAAATAGGTACAGAGGTAATTTGCTTTATGGTTCCACAATGAACTCAGTGGTCCATGCATGTATGTACAAACCAGACACGGAGAAATTCACTAAGGCAATAAAAGATAAGACTACTCTTATTTAACGCTATATGGAGAACAAGAAAGCACCACTGACAAAGGGAAAATATTCCTGAAGGAAAGAAACACTGCTTTTTCCCTTTTCTCAGCTGCAGGTTAATTCCTCACAGCCAAAAAATGCCCAGAAATTAAAGCAAGTGTCAGTCTTCATGCAACAAATAGTGATGGATTCAGCTATTTCATTCTAAATTCTAACAACAACAGAGAAGCTACAGAGAGCCCAAGATCATCAGTCTTATACTTTATCTGGAACTGACTGAAAATCAAATGAATTGGCAATTAGCATTTTTCAACATTATAGCCTTCATAAGCATTAATTGCTTTGCCTCAGCTTGCATGGTTTCCTGAAGGAGCATGTTTCTTAGCTGCAAGTGTCCGCTGCTTGTCTATAAAACAGAAATAAAATTTTAAAGTGTCCTTTTTAAAAATTTAAGACCTTTTAGTCTTTTTTTTAATGTTACCTAAGAAATAAAAGCTTCTATTATACTGCCTAATTTATTCATGGCACACTGCTTTTTATATATTGATTAACATTACCTTTTACAGAACATTTCAAGTCTGTGTAGCTAAGCAGAAAGCATATGATCTAAATTAATTCCATTTTTATCAATGAATTTTAGTGAAAAAGCACGGGCCTCTGGGCTATAAAGCCTGAATGAACTTTTCTCTTGTGCAGAGATTTCATTTGAAGTAAAATGCTGTCCTTTTCCAAAAGACAATAAAAGTTTGAATTAATGCAAATATATTCTTGATTTACCAGGTTCCCCACTGTAGTAGCTGGTGTTCACTAGAAACTTGAGTTCAGAGAAGAAATTCATATATTTCCCCTGCACAGCCTGAGAGTAAGTGCACCACAAAGCGTCTCTTCCAGTCACCTTGTAATACATGCTTCTCTTGGGTTTATTTCATTAAAAATATCTGGCATTATCAGAACATATTGCTATTTTTAAAGTCAGTATTTCAGCACAAACCTCCACTTGTTCTGCTAGAATATATATTTATTTTTAAACCTAAGGAGGCGGAGTACTGCAAGACAGGGGAGATGGAAACTTGTGCATGTAGTGTCTGGTTCTGAAATTACTTCCTTCATAAAATCATTCAGCTTTATCAGATATTTGGTACTCAAGGTTGTGTATTTTTGTACCACACTGCCAGAGCCAGTGCATCAGAATGAACCCAGACCAGTCGTTACACCACAGACTCATTGCACTAAAAGACAGGCTCATTATAGAACCTCTTTATGTTAATGAAAAGGTCTAAATAATGGGTTGAGTGACAGATAAATACTTAAATAAATATAGGAAATGTTTCTATTTTGTTAACGAGGTTCCTGAAAGAACCTCTTCAGCTGGCACTTAAGTTTTCACTGAAAACATGTAGAACGAGTCAATATGTTCATCAGGATATACAGTTTTAAAAAATCTCACAATTACAGACAGCATCAGGAGCAAAGAATACTCTCTGGAGCATAGGCAGGAGGGACATTTTACAGCTGGCATTGCTAGACAGACATACATGAACCCTCTACTGAGGGACAATATAAGCTATCAAGTGAGGGGAAAAAATACCTCAGAAAAAATGTTTAAAATTTTGTTTGAGCAAAAAAACCCTAATCTCTTATTGTATTTAAAGCATGGTTGGAACAGTACCAAGATAAAATAAAGCAAATATTCTGTGAATTGGGATACAAGAAGTTCTAGAGTGAAAACCCATTCACAAAATATCAGATTGTCCAGTCAATACAAAACTGATCTGATTTTACTGAATGAAAACAAAACAATGGCAAATTCCATTATTAAGTTCTGAGGAGGAAAAAACCCCCAAATTTTATTATTTTGACGTTTTACTACTGACGTGTCTGAATTATGAAAGAATTCTCTTGTTAACGTTCATTTCAATGTTCACAAAAGTTGCTTCTTTCTCCTGTACAGCATTCCTCAACGAGCAAATAGCTGAATTTCCACAGAGAACAGGCAAAGAGTTGCCACCTGCACACAGTAGCCTGACACATATAGAAGATTAATGGGTTTTGCTGACAACAAAAGGGAATTTGGAAAACCTTTGGCCTTGACATCGCAACTCCTAACTTGCAAGAGAATTCTTCACTGATGTAAGTAGTCTTATCTACCTCGGCTCTTCTGTAATGGTTTGCTGTGCCCCTGCCACAGAGGTAACCTTTACACAATAATCAGGACTTCAAGGCGAATCACTCTCAGCATCTCGTTTACAGGAACTATTTCTTCCCTGTGCAGTCTGATGTCTACCCTCAGCCTGATCAGCCCCTTTTCAAATACTCTACAACACCTGCCTTCACCTCCTACCCTGCAAATATCCATTTACCAAACAAGCTACCCTGTGAAAATCCAACACAGGTCCTTCTGCTGGGGGGAGACCAAGAAGAGACTACAATTTTTAAAAAGAAAACTACATTGAGTATTTTCCTCTGCCCTTGGTTGGACTTTTAATGAACCCCATCAGTATTAACACCTTCAGAAAAAGGCTTCACCTCTGGTTTAGCAAACGATGATCAAGATTTTCCCAGGCACCCTAGGAGAGCTTTCTGTGTTGTTTCTGCTTTCATTTGACCCTCTTTCCCACCAGACTCCCGCTCCAGTCGGCACAGCTGAGCGGACTCATAGCAGGCGCGGCTGGTGCAGTCCGGGGCTCTGCAAGAACGGCTTTGCCCCCAGAAACGCAGCCGCACGCCGAAATCGTCCCGGGGCACCCGGCAGGAAAGTCCCCCACTGCGTCCACTCCCGACCCCGGCGACGGCTCCGGCGAGCGGGCGAGTGCCCCGGGCGAGCATCGCTCTGCATCCCGCTCTCCATATCCCGCTCTCCGTATCCGGCGCATGGCGCGCCCGTGCGTTCCGCACGGCGCTCCGCGAACCGCAACCGCACCTCCGCACGGCACACCGCAGCGAACTCCGCGGACCTTGCACCGCACCCGCGCACTCGGCACCCACCCCGCTCAGCGCCGCGCTCAGCACCCCGCGCCTGCCGCCGCTCTCCGCCCCGCGCCCCTCTCCGCCCGCCGCCGGCGCACACCGGCGGGAGCCAGCAGCCGGCCACGCACCGGCTTTCCGCGCCGCTCCTCCGTGCTTCCCCGGCTCTTGGCGTGCCCGGCACCTTTCCCGGCCCGAGGAAGGGCTACCGCAGCCAGGCCGGCCCCGCCCAGCGGAGGGGCCCGGGGAGCGCCCCCGGGCTGGGCGAGCCGGCTTCCCCGCGCAACTCCGCGACCATCGCCCATCACCGCTGCGCTTCTCCCTTGAAGGGAGCCCCCTATTGTTCTCCACTTTACTTAGCCGAGCGATTTATTATGTTTTGTCTCTTCCCAGGCGCATCCGTACCCCGGCTGGCGTGTGCTGTGGAGGGATTCCGGCACAGCCTCGTCGCGGCTCTCCTCGCAGCCTCGCTCCCTCCAGCGAGCGGCCGTAGGACGGGTTTGAGCTGCCTCCTCCGCGGCTTTGGAGCCCAGGCGGCCCGTGCGCGGGGGACGGAGGGCACATACGGATTTCCCGGCTGGAGCCAGGGCTCCGCCGGTCCCCTCCGAGCTCTGGTCCCCGGCCGGGAGCGCTGCACCTCCGTCAGCGGCGATGCAAAAACAAGCGTCGCCTTTTATTTCCAGCCACCAGTGATTCCTTCCTCTCCTTGCATCAACTAGTCAGCTTTAATGAGCTTCTGCTCCCCCCTCGATGCAAACCTAAGTCTCTTTTAATGAATCCCTGGTCCCAGAGGTCCGAAGCTTGCAAACTCCAAAACGCCAACGCCGGATTTCCATACACTTTGGGTCACTGATTGATTTTTACTACTTGAGTTGTGTTATTAGGTTTTTGCGTTTCATTTTCTTATTTATCTGGTTTTTATTGCTGTTGCTTGGCTTGTTTGGTTTGGGTTTTTTAACCGTGTCATACATCAACCTGCCAACACCTCGCATTCCTGCGATCAGCACATGCCAGCGCTGGGGATGCTGTTCCACGCCGAGGACAGTAAAGCCCTTGCCTCGTGCCGGTACAGCCTCTCGCCTTCTTCCTCCGGGGAAGAAGCCCCCGGAGCTCGGCGGGGATCCTCCTGCCCCTTCCGTCCCCAGGGACGCGGGGATGCCCCCGGCGGAGTCAAGGAAGCAGAGCCCACCCGGCAAGGAATGGGCGGGCGACCGGCACCTCGCCCGACCCTGGCCCCGCAGAATTTGGCGGCGGTGGGCAGGGCTGGCCCGTGCCTCCGGGGCGGCGGAAGCCCCCTCTTCCCTCCTGGCCAGAACAAGGTGGCGGGGAGCGCGGGGGAACCCCTGTACCCCCCTTCCCCGGGGGGTGGGAGAAGACCCGGCTAAGTCGGTCGAGGGGAGACCTCGGGAGCTCCGAGATTCTCCCTTTTTGCTCGCTGCTGTGACGGCACTGTGTCCGGGATCTCTTTCGTTAGATCTGATTGGGGGAGGATATCGACAATAAAAATGATAAATAATTAACGCAAAAAAAAAAAAATAAAAGCTCCTGGCGCCACGAAGCAGGCAGAGAGGATTGCCCGGGATTCCCAGCCCAAAAATCTTAACTAAGGCAAAACGCGCATTATTTGCCTTCTCCCGTCTGCTTAAATTAAGAACTAAAGACGACACACATAGATACACAAATACCTTGATCGAAAAGAGTTGCATATCCATGTTACTGTGGAGGTCCCTGGAATTATACTCGGTGTCGATCGGGAATGGCATGAGGTAATTTCTGTACCAGCCTCGTCTCAGACAGCTTCCCTCAGCAGCGTCAGCTTAATATGCGAGAGCTCAGCCTGGGACAGGTATCCAGGAGAGCGGTTTCAGTCGTGCTGTTTAACACTCGCGAACAGCCAAGCCGAACTTGCTCCACTGACTCCCTCCTCACTTCCCTTTCCCTACTCTAAAACAAGAACACCAAAAAAAAGAACAATCCACAAGGTAACTTTTTGGGGTCAGTGGCCCCCGTGACTATACCAACCCTCCGCTGTCTTGCCGCTCAGTCACAGCAGCGGACACACGCACCGGCCGGCTGAGCCGTTCACAGCCAAGCAAGAAAACACCTCAGCCCCCGCCCCCGGCCCGGCCCCCGCGCCGGCGGAGCGGTCCGCACCAGGAGCCCTCGGCTCGGAGCCCCCGGGCGTCGGCGGGATCGGCACGGCTCTGCCTGAGCTTACCGCGGCTCAGGCGGGACGAGCACGGCACGGAACGACGGCACGGCACGGAACGGCTCAGCGCGGCGGGGCGCGGCAGGGCACGGCTCGGCTCGGCTCAGCGGAGCGGGCGCGTAGCCACACTTGTAGCTGTTCTTGGTGCTGAAGGAGGGGACAGTCCGCGGCAGGACAGAGCACGGCACGGCTCGGCTCGGCACGGCACGGCACGGAGCGGCTCCACGTGAATTCCCAGCCGGTCGCGGCTGCAGCTCCGGGCCCGCCCGCCCGCGCTCGGCACCGCCCTCCCCGGCACAGCCGCTCCGCCCGGGCGCGGCGCCGGCAGACGCGGCCGCGGGATTTCTGAGCAGAGGAAGCCGGTGAAGGCTGAGGCTGTGGAACCAGGGGAGCGGAGCGAGGAGAGGGACACGGAGGGGATCACCGGCGCGGGCCGGGTCTGTTTAACGCGGTCTCCCCGTGGGTGCGGAGCCTCCATCCCCATCCCGCCTTCCGCGGGCAGCGGAGTCGTGTCCCCCGCCACAGGATCGATGACACGGGATAAGATTCCCGACGCTCTTTGTCCCGTCCCCGGTTTTGGCTCGCAGCTCGGATGCCGGGTGGCGGACTTCCCATTTATCCCCCGACACCAGGGGGGTTTCGGCAGCGCGGAGCCGGGGCCATCCCGGAGGCTAAGGGCCACAGCCGGGAGCACCTCGCCGGACGGCTCTGGAAGTTTGCTCCGCTCGCAGAGGCTCTGCCCAGCACACGACCCTTGCCCGGGGATGCCCCGCGCCGCCGGGCGGGAGCGGCCGGGCCCGCGGAGCCGCGGGAGCGCAGCCCCGGCGCGGCCGCTCCGCCCGCCGGGGAGCCCCGCTCAGCCTCGGCCAGACGGCGCCACCTCGAGGGCGCTGCCCGCAACTGCACCCGCGGCGCCGGCTCGGCAGCGGAACGGGGCTCGGAGCGGGGGCAGCGCGGCCGCGCGTCCGGCTCCGGACAGCGACCAGACCTTCTCCATCCTTCCTTTCACGCTAGTCTAAACTGCTTTCCCTTAAAGGAACAACATCTTTCTTTGCTTTGCTTTGCCCAGGGCTGTCTCACTTAGAACATCATTGCTGCAAGGAGGAATTCCAAGAGTGCTTAAATATGTCCAACCAGCGTTTCCATTATCATCTTTGTTGTGTGTTACTACTTTTGTTTATGTTAAAGGTCTGCCCCAGGCAAACCACGGGACTCAGACAATGCTCAATGAGTCGTTCAAGCCTGTAACTTCTCTTATGGAAAAGGTCTCTCACAATTGCAAAATGGCACTGGGAAAACAGCCAGGTCTTAGGCAGGATATATTATCTCATGTTTGCATTGGTTTTTCTCAAAACCTTCCATGACAGAAGATGGAGGAGATGTGGTTTCAAAGATCTAGCTCAGAAATCAGGAATATAGTCATATAGGTGACTCAATGTCCTGATGTTCAACCGTGAGCAAAATTTCATTTAAAAACATATATCCTCCCTTACTCCCATCAGTAAAATTAGCCATGCATGAGTTCTCATCAGTGTTAGATAGACCAATTTCCAACTGCATTTATACTTTGCCTCTCCAGCAGCTTAACAGAAAGTTCAGCAAAGCAAAACCAAGTGATATCCTGAGGGCACAGGTGATGCCTGAACTCTTGTGTGAATCTTGCAGCTGGAGACACAAGCTGAGGTCAAAAGGCTAGGATACAGAAACCTCCAATGTGCTTCCAGCTTGGCCACCAACCTGAATGCAACCTGATGCCTCCCCCTATTTCTTCTAGCCACATATTTTCTATAGCACTCTTTTGAGCGCATTGAGGGTGTATCTTTTACATATATTTACAGTGAGTACCACAATGACTTTTTGGTGGGAATATGATAAATAAATGATAACTGAAGTTTGCTGTGTTTTAACTAAATGCAAACAGAGAAAATTAATTGGGGGGGGAGGGGGGAGGAGCGAGGCAGGGAAGATAATAAGAAGCTTCACATGAAAATGGCCATTCTGTGAGGATAGATGACACAGGAGAGAGGCAAAACACATCCATGATTCTCTGAGCAGGATTCATTCTGATTCAAACCCAACAGTAGCTAATGTCAGCTTCCACAGAAGGCTAATGTCAGGGCTGGTGACAGCTACTACCAGCACAAGTAACTTGGAAGGCAAGAAATCCAGTTCTGGAGACCAAGCTGTCATAAATGAGATCTTAAATTATGTTTTTTTGTGAACTCCTGAGTGTCACAGGCAGCATGTGACATATTACCAGACTGGCAGGACCATGCTAAAATGGACCATAGAGATAGGGCCTGGGAGGCTGCAGCTTTAACTACTGCCTGGAATAAATGCCTCCTGTAAAGCTCTCTTTAAAGCCAAGCAAAACCAAATCCATCAGTGAATCTGTGTGCCCCTTGTACTCTTACACAGCAGATGTTGAACCACTGTGTATCCAAGCAGTGATTTCAGCAAAGAAACTCATGTTCCATGGCCCTCTTCCATAACCACAATCATCAGTACAGTTTTTAATGATATTCAAATGGAACTGATTTTTTCTTAAATTTGAAATGGTGTGAAGACACTCTGAGTTCTGGATGAGGTTTTTGTTGCTGCTTATGTGAGAAATGTGACTTCCTGAGTTATTCAAACATGGGAATTAAACCCACAAAGGCAATAAAACCTCTTGAATAATCACTGTTCAGCAAGAGCCTGCTGATTAATAGCCATTAAAGAATACAGAACCACAAAGTCACAGACTACCATTAAAGTGATAGTGGATACTACTGGATTCTGAGTTACAAGGTGCTACAGAAAAAATGTGTTTGAATTTTTTCAAGAAACATAATCATTAAAGAAAATAACTTGAAACTTGGGTGCTTTTTGTGCACTTCTTTAAGACTAATACTTTTTTACAAATTTTATTATGTGAAGAAAGAAGAAAGGTGGAGAAAAGGCACACATCAGTAGCTATGAAAGAAAGCATTATCTGGAGGCCAAAGAAAATGTGCAACCATTTGTTAATAGACTATACCTTTAGAAGGCCCCAACTGTGGCTTATTCAAATAAACATTTCAGCAATGAATAGGGGATGTAAAAGCTTAAACTTTAAAAAGAAAGATAGCCATCATGTAGGAAAGGCAGTCTGGTTTCCAGGCAAGATATTTTCAGAATCAGAATATTTTCAGTTTCTAATTTCCAAATCTGTCTAACAAACTCCAGCATGCTAGAAGATTTTAGGAGCTGGAAACAATTGTTCTGCTGGAAGGAGCAGCACATGAACATTGTTTGGTAAATGGGTTTTTGAAACAGCAGGGACACTAAGTCCCACCAAACCCAAACTATGAAGCAAAGCAGAGCAGAGCAGGTCTGGTGGCAGCAACCAAAGTCAGCATATCCCAGAGATTGCTGGACAAGTCACAATGCTAAGGCAAGTCTGAGGTCAAGCCAGGAAGTCAAGCTGGGAGATCAGAATCTTCATTAGATTCTGGCAAGGCACAGGCATAGCTGAAACAGCTCCAGGAAGGGCAAAGAAGGAATATCAGACCTGACCTTAAAACAGCTTTGGGGAGCCCAAAGGAGATTTCTCACAGCTTTCTCACAAAGCTCTCCTCAGCAGCCTCACCCAGGATCACACCATTGCCTTGACCACTGGCTGCCAAAGCCAAAGCCATGGGAGCAGAGTAGGGCTCTTGTCCCTCATTCATATACTGGTCAAAGTTTTGTGTCATATTCTCTCACATCTCCTTTTTCTGCACAGAGCTAGAGGATTACAGTGACACATCTCTCCCAAATATGTCATAAAATATGACAGATTTTCTTAATGCACAGTATAAGAATTTGCCTCTCAATGTGATTGAAATGTGAAGGAGACACATCTGGAAGTCAAAACTAGTGGACATATACTACACTACATTTAAGTAAAGGATATAGTAAATTTAGGAATCAAATACAGTGTTTCCAAAATAGAAATGGATGATGAGCTGGCAAAATACTCTCCCACCCCAGCCAGAACACCAAAGTCAGCAGAGAGGATTGTGAAACAAAACATTTGCTAAAGAGAAGAGACTTGATGCTAATTAACCAAAAATTACAACACTCCCAAAGGGAGTTATCCATTCTTACACCATTATAATGGGAACAGTCTCCACTAGCATATGTCCTCTAGTATAATGACTATATGGTTTTATATTGATCAAGTGTCTATAGAGGTACTAAGTTCAGCTGCTTCTAAACTCCTAGTCCTTCATTTTGTCCTTCAGTAAAGGAAAAATGAAATCATGTTTAAGAGTACCTTTCACTCTAACCCACTTTACAAAAACTGATAAAAACCTATATATACTGATTACTTCACTAGCCTTTGAAATGCTGAAATCTTTGAGGTGAAGTACAAAAAAGGTTTATAAATCAGAAAGCCAAGGCACATTACCTTTTCAACATGTGAACTATAA
Source organism: Camarhynchus parvulus (assembly GCF_901933205.1). Classification (NCBI taxonomy): domain Eukaryota; kingdom Metazoa; phylum Chordata; class Aves; order Passeriformes; family Thraupidae; genus Camarhynchus; species Camarhynchus parvulus. The sequence continues at coordinate 50,351,318 of NC_044586.1, forward strand.
CCTTTCCTCTTAAATGACAACAGATGGATACAGGTATTTTACATAGCTGCAAAAAAACCCTCATATTTATATACCCTTCCAAATGAGTTATTTGCATACAATGTCATTTGCCAAAAGGCAACTGGAGCTGATCAGGTTCTGCCTTGTTCCAGACACCTTGTCAACTTTTGGCAAAATCCTCTCAGTTAGCAATGCATGGAAATAGCTAATCTTCAGCTCTGTATTCCTATCATTTTTGTGGACAGCAGAATGGGGCAGAAGAATGTTTTCTGTGGGGTTTTTTTTGTGCAAAATAAGCGCACAAAATCTCTGTGTACTCCCTAGATTAAAAAAATACTCAAAGCTTGTTATAAAGTAATCTTTGATTCTACTTTTAATACTGCCAATTAGACAACAAGAAAACAAAGCATTGATCCCTTGTCTAGAATTCAAGGCATTATTTTGCACAGCCATTTCTTTTCACGGTTTGTTGCAGAAGTAGCAAAACTGTAGCTCTAGGAATTGTCAAAATCATGAACGAAGACTCACTTGAAGCAAAAAAATGTGGAGGGATGGAATGTAAGAAAATAAAGATAGTGCAGAAGGTAGTCTCACCCCTGAGGAGTTGCAGCTGTACTAATCACCAAAGATTAGGAACAGGCCTGCCCTTACATCTGTGTCCAATAAAGAAGAGGAGTGTTACAAAAATTGGGTTAGCTGGTTGAGGAGAGAGCTGGAGTTTGTTGGTTGTGCTGTGAAGAAGAAGGAGTCAGTGCTGTGAGGAGTGGCCCATGAGAAATCCCTGAGAAGGTATGAGAAATTTGCAATAAGATAACAACAAAACAATACTGTTTTGAAATGTGATTGTAAGTTTAAATGTTGCAAGACTCACCCTCATGCACCAGGGAGAGCATTTTTGATGAGGCTCTGAGAATTCCCCTAAAACCACGGCTCCCATACAGTGCCACTCAGGCAGCAGAGAGATACCCAGCCCAGCACTTGGCCTGAAGTTATTCTCTGAGTGGATATGGAAGTTCACAAGGTTGATGTGGGGTACATTATAGTGTCACTTGGTGTACCCAGATCCATCAGAATAAGAGTGTGAGCATGCCCTATTAGCCAATTCCCCTTGAAGCTCTTCTGTAAGAATAGTATAAATACATTTTTGGGTTCTCAGAGGTGATTTTTCTTGGGTAAAACACATAGGTCTTCAAGAGATTTTCAAACATCTAAGATGTAAACTCCTGTATTTAAAACATTCCTCTAGGCTCCCTGTGTAAAATAAAAATATGGAAATGGAAAGAAATAGCTGCTTTCCAGGCAGTGAGTCACCTGATATTAGCATAGACATCTAAATAAAACATGTAAATCATGCCTCAGAAGTGTCTTCTTCTCCACATGAACTATAAAAAGAGTCTAAACACCTGGGTCAGATGTAAATGTCTGCAGTGTAGATGATCAAAGCCAGGTGAGGCATATCCACCACTGGAGCATGGGGAGGTACAGACAGACAGACAGACAACAGCTCAGGCTCTGAGAGCACACACCACCAGCTCATGACTAGTTTCTCATGGTGCCTGTTCTGGTGGTAGCTCATGCTCCAGCATTAATGAGTCCTTCCCCTACCCTTCCCACAGTGAGTTGCTGACAAATAGTCAAAATGGTCTTAAGAAGTCAATCAACTCTGTGCCAAATACTTAAAAGTGGGAAATACTTAGAAAAAAATTGTATTTATTAAGAAGATATATATTTATAAGGAAACAATTGGGGTTTTTTTCCTAAAACTTAATTGGTACAAAATTAAGCAATCATTTTAATTGATTGCCTGTGGAAAAAAAAAAGTCAGGGTTCAGTTTTTTGCCAACCTTTACATGAACAAGATGTAGTTACACTGCTACTCAAGATTCACACCATGATGACTTTTTACATCCATACGGTACTTTGTGGGGGGGAGTTCATGTTTACATGAACTCCTCATCATGAACACACTTTTGAAGTAAATCTTGTAGCTGTCCCTTCTTATGATGTGCTTTGGTTAATGTAACAGAGCAGCCTAAGGGCTCATGGACTGGATTCCTCTCAAGGAAGAACAGAAGCTGAAGCTGCCCTGCAGGACTGCATGCAAAGCATTACAATCGCTGGCAGACCAAGCTGGACCTAATCTGAGGTGATCCACATGTGATGTGACCATCAACTCATCAGCACCAAATATTTTGCTCTATAAACCTGTGCTGGCCATGTGACTTGTTAAAATACATATGGCCCATGCCAGATTGAGGTTACAGTCTTGAAAATTGTCCCAGGAGTGCCCTGAGGGCCAGGGCTGAAAGACTGCACTGAAGCTGTAAGAGAGCTAGACCTTGTGACTAATTAAAGGCTAGCATGATGCATGGCATGTTTCACAGGGAAGTCTCACACTTCATTTAAGAGTTATCAGCTGTAAATAATGTACACAATTCAATCTTGTGTTTATAAAGTGAAGGTAGAACTTTTTAAATAGATTGGAGGATCAGAAAATTTGTGTGTAACTGTATTTGCTGTAGGTTCTGTGCAACTATTGGTGTTGTTGGGAGGAAGATTAAGTGTACAATGACACAACATCCATCCAGTGTTCTGCTCTGCATCTCTAGTTTGGGAATTACATTAATTTGTCAATGATCAGGTCATCTTAATAAAACTCTTCATTGTTTAAGCTGTAAGTAAAGTGCAAAACAATGAGTGACCAGAGAAAGACCAGTTGTAATGTACTCTTATGATAGTGGCATTTTCTTGTATTAAAAAAATAACCTAGGACATCTAAAAGCCATTTAGTCGTGTAATTGGTAATAAGGTTAATGATTTCTTTTCCTGTGCTTCACTGTTTAACTCTGACCTGAAGACAGGTAACCACAAATGGCATAATTAGGTATTTTACCAGACACTGATGATGCTTCTGCAGCAGAAGCACTTCCAATTCTTAAATGCTATCTCACTGGTCTTGTTGGGCAACTCAGGAATGGCATAGAGCTGTTTGAGTGTGAAATACAACTACTACATCAACTATACTTGTAAAACTTGATCCAAAAAATTGTGTATTTATTAATGTCTCTAGCTGCTTCTCCCATATTGCCTTGTGTTTCCCGTCCATATTAACTCTCAATGTTAACTCTCTTCTGCTGCAGAAGCATCAGTAGTGCCTGGTAAGAAAAAGTGTTACTACGAAAATATATGTGCCCATTGCCCAGTAAAACAGGTAAAATTGTAGAAAAAACATTTGAGCTCAAACTGAAGCCCTTTCCCTCAGTAGAAGAATTAATTCAAGTACCCAGCTAAGAGCTTTCACGAAATAAAACATTCTTCTGGCAACATAGTATCTCTGTATTTAGACTGAGGATGATCTAGTTGGAAAGTCCATAGTCTAAATCTTATTTGGCAGACTAAATTAGAAATGCTTGAACATTTGAAGGAAGATGAAATAAGCAATGAATGACATGAACATAAAATAAATAACTGAGGATCAGACAAAAAATATTTCTTCTTCATTATTATTTTTACCCTAAGTGCTATTACATTGCTTTGTTATTGGTTTTGTTGGTTTGGGTTGGTTTTTGTTTGTTTTGGTTTTTTAGTTTGTATTCAACGCTTTCAAAAAAGAAATTTGAAAAATAATGGGTTGGAGTTATGTAAGAGGAGAAACTGATGGGAGCTCCAACCCTGTAGCTGTGCTGTTCATTTGCCATGACAGAAGCACATGAAGGCATCCTTTTCCTGACTCCTTGCACCCAATGATTGAAACCAGCACTCCCTGACATCAAGAAACTGCCCTAATTTCAAACAAGCTCCAGGATGGCTTTCACTGCACATGTCTATGTCCGCATCTTAGCTTAGGACTGATATTTTGATGCAAGCCTCTTTTCCACCTCTGTTCACCACTGGGATTGGAGCACAGAGCTGTCTTGGGCCAAACCAACAGGATCAGCCCCTCGATGAAGCCAGAACAGAAGTTGTGCCCCAGCTCCACTGGGCAGCCACACCTCACCACCGGACCAGTCCTGTTCCCAGGAGACACCCCTGGAGCAAGGACAGTGTGGACACAGGGCCCAGTGCCCACGCCATGGATCTGCTCCTGTTGTGCTAAATTACCTGTTCTACACACCTTATCTCCCTTTCTTGTGCTTCAGGTCAAAAAACACCCACTGGGGCAGAGAGTGTATTCAAGAAAGGGTCCAAACTGAATTGCTAGCTGGGGCTGATATTCTGTTTTTGGCTCAAGCAGCTCTGGAGACTGTAGTGATAATGCCCCAGTTCCCTTCAGTTGCAGGAATGCTGCATAAAATTTGAGAAAATAATGGAGATTTGAATCAGTTTCAGGCCAGGAGAGATATTTTATCCTGTAACGATTATGCATTGAGGTGTCCCTAACATCTCTTTTCATTATTTTTGCTTCACATAAAATTTAATTTAAAATATTGTACTCATTCCAAATTAGAAAAAAAAAAAAAAGATGTTTTAGAATATCACTCATTTGTTTATGAGATAAATACACATAAGCCAAGTGTTGAATGAGAGCTCATAGAAGAAACAGCAGAAAATCACTTCTTCCACTTCTATTTCCTAATATCATGGGAAAAATCTTATAAACAGTACATAGTGGTATAAAAATACTAGTTTGTTGATCTTTCAATGGATTTACGAGTCAAAAACTTAAAAATTACTTTTATTTTCTGCAGTTGTACTGTATTCCAGTATAAGTGTAAACTGTGCTCACTAAAATCTGAAGCTGTGCTGCTACAAAACTAGTACTTCAACATGCAATGCTTCATGTTCATTTTAAAATGCAGTGAGATTGGATTAAAATATGTTAAGCATGCTAATGTATCTTTATTACTTAGGAGCTTTTAAAACCTTAGCACAGACTCTTGTTTGAAATTTCAGACATATGAAGCAATGTGCAAAAATAAACTCCAGTAGCTTTAGCACACATTGAATGAGCTTGTCCATATTACAAAATAACTGGTTTCACTACATCTAGCTAGCATGTGTTGGTTACACCAGTGGTTTGCAGGTCACAGGTGATGAGATGCTAAATGTATTTATCACTAAGCTGAATAGTGCACCATGATCTGTGACAAGCTTTGGAGCTTGACAGTGATCCTCCAGGAAGTCCAGGAGCCACGATTCACGTGCCCCATTGGATTAGGCATATAGACAGTAACCCACTTCATCCTGAAACAGGTGACTTAAAAAAGGTGATAGATGGACTTACGGATGTCACAGTCTCTCTCCATTGGTGACAGAGGGAGTCTCAGGAGACTGACAAGGGGGGGCATTAGCTTTAGCCTAGACCTCACTGCCCTCAGTGTCCCCTCCATAACCTCAGAACAGACAGCTCAGATGCTCCTGCTCCGAGCCTTGGTTTCTCTGCCTCTTCATGTGACAGGGCTGCCTCTCCTCCGGGAGCCTGGGAAGGAGGAGGAAAGCACAGTCTCACACCAGCACCCAGGACCATACCTGGGGCACACCCAGCCTCTCAGTGCAGGAGCACAGTCCAGCAAAGGGATCTCAGCAGGTATTGGGGCTGCCAGTGCAGAGGGGGGCTGTATGGGCTCTGATTGCACAGCCATAAGGGTCTGTGCCAGGGTGGGCATCTCATCTGACCACTTCCACCTAAATCCAGCCTCTGCCCAATCTAGATCACTGTCAGCACAGATATATTGGTACTCACACATCTGAAATAGAGGAGCCCTGCAGCCTCACATACTCTGGGGAAAGGAAATACCAACACAAAACTTAATTGAAAACAGGATTTTCCCTGATTCAGCACACAAGTTTTTCTTCCCATAAGCCCACAGGGGCCATGAAAATCTTGCACAACACCTTCCAGAGAGTAGTCTAAAATTGAAGCAAGCTTGTGCTGGTGTACAACACATCCATATTCTTTAGAAGATTTCCAGAAGGAGGTCCATTTGGGCCCAGGTTTCTCAGTGCAATACAGCTGTATCCCATGAACTAGCTATTGGATAAAAAGGATTTTAAGGCTCAACATTCATAACTGCAGCCTTGTGGAGGAACGGTTGACTCAAGCACACCTCACTGGGATTCTGAAATGCTTCTGCTTCTGAACTGAAATATATAAAGCTGTCACATCAGCCATGAAAAGAGTTTAATTGACTGAAAGGAAGTTAAGACTAAAACATATATGCATTTGCTAAAAAAAAAAGTAATTTAATCTGGTATTTTCCAGTTAAAAATATTCTTTTACAATTAAATTTAAAATCTCTAGAGAAGTTAATTTGGCTAATGTAGCTAATTTTTAAAGCTCTTTCTCAGTGGAGCCAATTTTAATTTTGAGATTAAATGAACAACTAATAGAGACATTCAGATTTTTTCCTTTCATTTGATGTTTGCTTAAATATTTTTTTCTTAACAATCACGCCTTCAAAATAGCACTGCCTTCAATGAGTATTGGGAACACATGCAACTTATTAAAAACTTAAAATAAGCCCCAGGTTATTACATTTGCATCCATTAACAACCTTACTTAGAGAAATGGCTTTGCTAAAAGAACATGTTTTAATCGGCTGGTACTACTTACTTGCATAAAGACTAAAAGGGTTGAACAATTTTTTTTAACATTTAAATTATGCAGTCATGAGCAGCTATTGAGGACATACTTGGTAGTAATAAGATTACTACATCTTGATGCATTGTATTTGATATCACCAGTGCCTGCATGTGCCATGTAACACAATAATTCTTCAGTATTAAAAAACATTAAATGAAAATGATGTAAAATAGTGTGGGGGAAAGCAGAAAACTTTTCTGTGGATGTTGACTCCTTGCAGGAATCACACTAAAATAGTCTCTTAGAGTTAAAAAAGTTAACAGGCCTTTTAGGCTTGCAATAAAGCTTCATTTAAAAGTTTTCTAGACAGTAGTTTATATATGATTAAGTGACCTGTAATGCCAGGTGAATGAATAATTGATCTATTCTGGAATGACCTGAGAGATTTCTTGTTTTCAAGCTTGATCAGTCTGGTACCCACACCATCCATTTACTGCTTCTAATGTTCAGCAGGCTGTTCTATAACTCTGCCAGGTTCAGTTCTGCAGCTACAATTCAATCAAAAAGTCATGTCAGGGCTCAGAGTTGTATTAGCTGAAATTAGGAATGTTGGTCATTTATTACACTTGGAGTCATATTTATCTTCCGGGCCTCAGCTTTTCACTGAAGACAAATTCTCAAGGCTTTTATACCAACTAAAGAAAAAATTATTTTTATTTTATTTTTTTTAATGGAAACGTGGTGCATCCTGGTTTTCATCCACCTTCCAGGTCTTTACAAATGGTCTCATATTTCACAAGTTATGGCCCAAATCACAAGAGCTGTCAGCACTGACATTTACCCATCAACATTACAGGGTGCACAATTGCAAAAATACATATGAAATCATTAGAAGTATAGAAGAACAGTTCAGATTTTTTTTTTTCTATCTTTTTGGGTTAGAGCCAGGGAAAGATTTAAAGGTGCCAACACCTAACTTTCAGGCTGACTTCCAGAATGAAATTCAGAGTCAGATACCTGAATTCCTTTCATAACTCAGTGGGAAGAAAACTCCTGACCAGCAGTGAGAACCCAGCTCTCCCCATTCCACTGCATCCTGCCTCTTCACAGCTAAATCCTCGTGAGGCGGCTGAGCCACATCCTCCTGGTTTCACCAGGAGATTTCAAACTGCCCCATGGCTACAGTGCCTTGCTACAGCAGAGGGACTGTGAACCTGAAGCCCCTCAGTTGGAAGAGCACCCCATGCATGTCTCTGCCTCCTGGGTGAGTGCTACAGGTATAAGAGATCCATTAGAAACACTTTACATATAATTACTGCTAGGGAGGTGTGGGGGGATAGAATGTGAGAAAATAAGAACAGTGCAGAAGGTAATCTCACCCCTGATGAGTTGCAGCTGTACTAATCACCAAGGATTAGGAACAGTCCTGCCCTTAATAGGCCACAGCTGTGTCCAATAAGAAGAAGAGTGCTACAAAAGAGTGGGTTAGCTGGGGGAGGAGAGAGCTGGAGTTGGCTGTGTTGTGAAGGAGAAGGTGCAGTGAGGAGCTACCCATGAGAAATCACCAAGAAGGTATGGAACTTTTGCAGTAAGATGACAACAGGGAAGGACATAGTTTTGGCAGTGACCCAGGCAGGCTCATTTCAAGGGATTTTGCATGCTCTTCTGCCTACTTTTGGGATCTACTGAACTTTTGATAGGGAGGCAGCACTGCAGACCGAGTTGAAGAAGCTTCTCTGAAGGCATTTAGAAACTTTCAAGGTTAAGCAGCCATTGGGCAGAATGTTTGCATAAAAGGCACCAAGAGCTTGGCCCAGTTATCCAACCGTAAAGGAATGTTTGCCCTGTCCAAGGGAGGTGCAAGTGGGAGATCACTACCGGCCACAGGGGAGACATTCACTTCTCTGGAGTGGCAGCAAGAGGCCAGCAGGTACACAGTAGCATCTTACATGGAAAGAGGTGACAAAGTTTTAGCAACTGAAATAAGCCTATATAATAACCAAATCCCACATTAGGAAGAGCAAATTTTACCTTGCTTTTGGATTTTGGTACACTGAGAAGATACTGTCAGCAGCAGTAAATACCAATTAGTTAGAGGTGACAATCAGTTGAAAACACAAGTTCACCTAGTCATTCTACTACATTAATAAAATGCTATGGAAAACATTCCATGCCAAAGCATAGACCTAGTTCTGCAGCTGCACATTGTGAAGCATGTGGGAAGTGGGAATAGAATAAAGTTAGATGTGGCTGCCTCCAATTTCAATCTTTTTAAGGTCATTCAGACCATACACTACTTTACAGCTGTACAGACAGAGAAATCTGTTCACGGGTCTTTCTGAGAAAATCCACTACTGGAGTGAAAGCCCACCCAATGAGATTTGTAAGCAAAATAAGCATCTAAACAATGACATGACTAAGTGCTTACCATAGCAGGCTGTTTGTTTTGGACACAGGATGGAGAAGGCTTTTGCCAGTTTCTGTTTAGCTTGGCAAATCCCATGGCAAGTGTAGTCACAGCAAATATAGTCCCAAGCCAGATGACACACACAGTTCCAGAGCTGATACAAAATGGGCTGTGGAAGACTAGAGTATAATAAAATAAGTTGAAATAGTGTGTGACAATGATATCTTTGTATACTATTGCCCTCAAAGTATCAAAAGAATCTCACATTTCCTTCAAAGATAACTATTAGTGATGTAGTGAAGTAAAAGATGAAATTATATCCAATTTTATACATAGAAAATTTGATAATTTTTTTATGTCACAAAGGCTGATATTGCACACATTTGCTACAACAGACTCTCAGAAAAATCAAATGCAATCATAAAACAGAAAGCAATACATTATTTTTTAATGACTGCATTATGTAAGTGGGAAGAAGGAGATGATATCAACCTGCCAGCTGGAAATCCATAGGAACATGGCCAACCAGCCTAAGGCTTTTTTTTCTGTTGTCTTCAAGGGGATCAGTTTACTAAAATAATAATTTAATCCCATGTGCTTCAGGAACATTGGATGTTTGAAGAACGTTTAAATCCTGGGCATTGTGAAACCAACATTTTGTGCACATTCTAAAGTCCGTGCAATCTTTATCTGGTCAATCATGCTTTCTGTCATTCATGTGCAATAAATGGCACTATGATCAATTCAGACACTTATGACTAAAATGGATTTGTTTTACTTAACAAACTTTCTTGTTTGTGGTTTTAACAAGTCACAAGTCCAGTTCCTCAGGCCAGAGAAGATTAAGAAACATGTATATGTATGGCTCATAAAAACAGTAAGAAAACTGGAAAATCATTGTAAATTTCTGGCATGTGCTGACTTCATGCTGTACATGTTTGGACTTTAGATATTAACATATCCTTTCTGATACTTGAGTCTAATAGGGCCATCAGCTACCTGGTACCTTTTTAGTGTCATCTTCCTACCAATCTCAAATTGCAAGTGACAGTAAGTATACCTTAACTTACCACACCGAAGATCCTTGCTGCAGTAGGTCAAACCAAATTCAAGGCTGCAAAGTATCAAAAAATTTATCAAAACTCAAAGTAAAGCAAATTCCTCTCCCCTACTGTCTTCAAGCCTTTGTTGTGAAAGACAATCCTAAGCCAGGTTCCCCCAAGCATGCACATACATTTAGTGACTGCATGTTTTCCCTATTTCCCTATCACAGCTGAGGTAGTGGGCTGTAGCTCAGAAGCCTGACCAGACTGAAGAGGTAGATATAAAATTTTACCAATTTTAAACTCTAAAACTGTTTGCAAAATTGTCAAATTATTTATGAAAATCTCAACTATTTGATGTATAACAAGCACAGATGCCATCCTTTGTTTTTCAGAAAGGGAAGCAGCAGGTTTGTTACCTGCAGGGTACACAAAGTCCCAGAGAACAGGCATGGCAGAGTGAGCTGGGACATGGGAAAGTTCTTGTTTCCCGGCTTGGGACCATGCTCAGGGACTTAGCACATGCTGCCTTTGATGCTGTTTTATCCTTCTGTCCGGCTGACCACATGCCATCAAACACGAGAGGCAAACATGCAAGATCTCACCAAGACCACTCTAAGATTTTAGAGGTTACAGTCTAACCAGTTTCTCCAAATTACAGTCAAACAAGTATAGAGTTTCACCTGAAACACCTTTCCCCATTGTATATATTCAGGTGTAATACAACTTTAGCTCAAACAGCCTCCCAGCATCTGAGAATAGGATGTGTGAATAGTTGAGACAGCCTCAGCATCTCACAGGAGCTCGAAGAGCCTTGTCCTTGAGTTTCTTCAAAAAACAAGAAAGTCTGGGAGAAGATTAACATTGATTTTTAAGAAATATTGTATAATGTGGAAGGAAGAAAAAATTGGTAAAAAGCTAATTAGGTATTAAGAAGGTTAAAAGGGATGACCTAAAGGGATAGACTGGTATTGATTGTTCACAAAATGATGGAAGGCTGATAGGGATGCCATTTGCCATGAGTATGGTAGCATAATTAAGTCCTTCAGTAAGAATTATATAAAACTGGCTTTGTCACACAAATACCATCACTGCAAGAGATTAGAAATTTAGGTGATATTGTAAATTATACTGACATAACAGGCTTTGGCAAACCATTTTACATCATGGGGAAGGAACTTCTGTTCAAAAACAAGTACAGAATTATATGAAAAAAGGATGAAAAAAACTTCATACAAGTATCTAGTTCATCACCCATTGGCAGATTCTTGAATATAAAATGGATTTCAACTGAAAATTGAGTTTATACATTTCTAAACAGAAGCATTTCAAATGGTGTTGCACAGAGTTTCTATTCTTCGCTCAACTATAAGAAATACCTTCATTATTGAACTGAATACAAAAGAATCACTGCAGCTAGTGTACAAATTCTGGCAGCAGGGCAGAAGGAATAAGAATGGGTCAGTTCCACACAGAGGCTGTGGTGCTTGAAATGCTAGTTTCATTCAAACAAAGAATATAGGTCAAACATCCAGATCTGGAAAAGCAGTATCCTGTAATTCAATGACTTAGAGAAGAACTCTGGTTTAAGGGAAATAGCCAATGAAAAAAAAAAAGCTCATAACATGACTGTGTGATTATGAGGGATAGTATGATCTTCAGATGTGTAAATAAGAATGAATCTGTAACAAATAGGACAATTGTATACTGCCCAGCTGATATGAGCTAATTGGGGTTTTTTTTCCTGATAATCTTCATCAGAAAATTCAACATTCTCAGAGAGAGGTGAAGTTTAAATAAGAATTTTAGAAAAGAAGATTAAGATGTATTGATTTTCATGACACTTCTCTTGGGCTTTTAAATATACATGATTTGGTTTTACATTTAATATGATTTTTGCATATTTGGTGACAACACATCATACTAAAAATTTAAAAAAGAAAACCTATTAAAAGTCAGACTGTACTAAAATGTCTCCAGTTTGCTGTAAGATTACTTTTGAGCCTATAGTTATAGAAACTGTCAACATCTTCTCTTTCTATTCTGTTTTGGGAGAAAGACTTTCTGCAAATCCATACCTTCTGTCAGCTGAGATTGTAATTCAGATATTGGAACCTGAGTCCAATGTCAGCATTCAAGAATATAGAAAGCCAAGAAACGTTATTAACAAACAACAAGAATGTTCCAGAGCTGCATTTCTTAAAAATACAGTTTGAAAACAAGGCTTTGGATGCTTTCTTAGCTTATTAGACCAACAGAAATACAGCAAAACCTAACGTGAAAATCACTAGCCAAAGGAATTCTAATTAAAATGAAGGGAACATTTATTACCCATTACAGCAACTGAACTGAGATTACTGTAAATCAGAAATTTTTTGCAGCCTCTCAATGACATACTTTCCTAGAAGGCATGCTTGCAGCTCAGTGGCAAACACAGGACTCAATACTGAATTCCTGCAGCTCGCACTGTGCGGGAGGTTCTCACAGCTCCTGGGCTCCAGCCTATGAGCACAGGAAAAGACAGAAAGCAGCACTCAAGTCACGGCTGTGGTCAGGCAGCTGCCTTCTGTAACCAATACATGTTTGCAAGAATGAGCATCACTTATCAAAGGATCTGACCGGGAGGAAAAGGGCCAAGGTGTGCAGTATGAAGCTCTCACTTAAGACAAGAGACTATGTGCACAGAAGGAGATACTGTGAAACAAGCACAGCCATACCACCTACCATACTATGGGCAAGGCACCTAGCCTTCTATGCAAGTGCTAAAAAAAAAAAAAAAAGATTAGCAGATTTTTTTTAATGGTAATAAATCAGATTATAGGGAAACTTGTCTTAGCAGGACCCAATGGGAGAAATTATTTCAGTTCACAATTCAGTAATATCTCTGGGGTAGCAAAGGACAAGCTAAAACCTGAAGTACAGAGAACTAAAAAGGAAAGAGAATCAACACGCACCCTGCTCCAACACACTGAACACTTGACATCACAAGAAAGACCCCTTCCCACACAGATCATCAGCACCTTACTTTTCCTCCCTGCCAATCAGTCTTTCTCCAAGGGTAACTGCAACCTTAGCTTTTTTTAAATATCACACCTGCCTGATAAATTGTTCTTCTTAAATCCCTTGCAATAATGGTTTTACCTTAGAGCTTCAGATTAAGATATACGTTTTTGCACATTGCTAATCTTAGCATAACTCATGTTTCAGGAAAGCAGACCTATTAGTAAATACAGATCAAACTGTATTACAGTATAGGAAATTTTTCTTAATCTAGATAAAATCCCCTTTTCTTAGATCATATAGATCAATAATAAGCAATTTTTCCATTAGTATCAGATAAGCAATCATTATCAAATCAAGCAATCAAATCTTCCTGATTTATTAGGAATTCAACTAATATAGCTAATCTGTATATATTCACCTCTCTCCAGCCTTAGACTGCAATTTCTCAGGCCAGGGATTGTCTTTTCCTGAATGTATGGAGAGTGGTTAGCTAAGTGTGGGCACTGGCATAAATAAATAATGACATCATAGTCACTAGGGACACTTAAATAAAATTATATTCTGATTTAACCATGAAGCTCTTCCAAAATCCCAGGTGAGTAATGATACTCAGAATCCTGCTTTACATTTATCTTATTTTATCAGCAGTTTCCTTCCAACAAAATAACTGGAACTGTACATGTGCTGCCTATCTACTCTTTCCCCATGCACTCACCCACGCTCAAGACAACTCCTCTTGCTCAAATGCTGTGGGGCAGATTCTTCTCTATATACTGCTTCTAAGTTCTATTTACTTTCTTTTGAAAACACAGTATCAGGCAGAACTTAAGAGGGAAGAACACCTTCGGAGAGTTGCTTATAGTGATTATGGGATGCTTCAGGCAACAGATGAAGCAATGAAACCATTGTATGGAAAGAGAACATGGCAAGGAGCACCAATGAGTCTGACAGCTCAGGGAAGAGCAAAAAGAACCTCTCGGACATGAGGAGCCTGCATAGAGTTTGCTATAACTCAGGAAGTTACTAAATCAGCTAAACCAAGGACTCACCTGAAAGAGTAGAAATTGTTGGGACTTTTAACTTCCTGTTTGTCTTTTTCAAGAGTTCTAAGCTTTCTCAATTTAAAAACTTAGTTTTCTAGTTTTTGTTCAAATAAAGTTTCCTTTGTTTGAAATTAAAAAAAAAAAACATCAAGTTTAGTCTAACTTGAGTTAGAATACAACATAATATAAAAAAAGACATCCTGCTGCAGAGTCCCATCAGAGGTGGAAAAATGACTGCCCTTAGTGCTGTCCCTACTGTGAGAGCAAGGAGGGGAGGCTTTCACACTGGGAAACTTCACTGCTGTCAGAAGTAGAGCAGGAAGTGTGAAAGAAGGAAAGGAGTGGAAAAATACAAGACTGGTAACAGGCCTCCTCACCTCCCCACACACCAAATGTCTTCCTGCAGGGAAGACAGGTGCAAAAGAGAACAAACAAAAGAGAATGAGGAGGAAAAGCAAAGAGCAGTCAAAAGTGAAATGAAGGATAAAGGAAAGCTGGGAATCATGACATTGCTGGTAGCAAAAGAAAAAAGCAGAGTAACAGAACTACACAAGAAGGTCTTTCCTTCCCATCATCCAGGCAACTCTGTCATCCTAAACTGAGTCAATCAAGTCCTTCTGATACTGAGCCCCAGAGCAATGAGACAGCTATTGCTGTCATGAGATGACATGAGAACACCCAAGACAAGTGACAAATGTTGGAGAAAAATGTTCTACTGCAATTGGAAATGGTAAAAAATATACATCATGCATCCAAAGAGGTAGTCTTTCTTGAAAAATTATATTTTAAAAAAAAGAATATGGCATAAACGCTCAACTGCTCCTCAGCCCTCAGCACCTGGAAATGAGAAGTGCTTCTTAAAAAGTGGTTTCTAATGTGTCTGATCTCTCCAAGAAAAACAAAAGTTAGAATGGGCCAATGCTGTAAGGTAAACAAGTTTTTGTTGATACAACGCTGATTTTAACTTTAAAAGAATTAGTTTCTACCAAAAAAATAGTCACAACTGCCTTTTTCTTTAATCTCAAAGCTTGTCTTCATTTAAGCTTGCAAAGCCTGCTGCCAGCTGAGACAAACTCCACCTCAAAAAAGGCATTATAGTTGGGGGGGAATACAGCATCACAGTCTTTATTTCCTCTTCTTCTATCGGCCAATATTCTCTCTGCAAACAGACCTGAACCATAGCAATAGCAAGACACAGTTTTCAACTTCTGCATTCTTTTAGATGTCCTTACTGTACACATATTTCTCAAAATTAAGTAGAGAGAATGTCATTAATGTAATACATAAAGCCAAGAAAAAGTAAAAATTATAATCATGTGGCCAAGAAATTCTCAAATTGGGAATCTAGATTTGCATTTTCACCCGGAGCATTGCCATACATGAGTAAGCATCAGAACAGAAGGATGTGTCACATGGGATTCACCAGGGGTCTGTCCTGGCTGCAATACACTCCAGTATTTATTCAGAGAGTGCATATTAATTTACAGATGGCAAGAACCTAAAAGGAAATGAACCTATTGCAAAGGAAAAAATACTGTGGACAAAAGAAGGAAATAATGTCTGGGAAAAAGAAAACAGAATGCAGCTCAACAGGGACAAGTTGAAGATATTGTAAGAGCAAATGAACCACACAAATACAGAACAGAAGACAGCCAATTAGAAATCAGTTGTGTAGAAATCGACCTTGAATGATATAAAAGAGAAGCTGAACAGAAGTCAACATCAAGCTGTAACAGGTTTCTTAAGGTACCAACAGAATTATGCATGAGCCAGAATACAGAATGCAAAATCTGTAAAAGCCCCCTGCTCTGCAAGGCACAGCTGTGATACTGCCTTGCTCTCACAACACAAAAATAAATAAGTAAAAAATTCAAGTGGGCCAACTGGAAGGAATGCATAGGAGAGTTGCAAGAACAGTTCCAGGAAACATGACCCTGGAGGAAACACAGAGCAGTGAGCTTTTGAGTCCAAACAAACTTAAGACCTAAACATGATATGCTAACAGCCCTCAAGCACATAAAACAATCTCTCCCTGCTGCAGGGAGAGATTGAACAGTTAGTTTCCTACATTCATCCAGGAGAAGGAAAAAATTAACAGGCTTAGATTTTAACAGCAATGTTTCCACCTCAAGCCAAGAGAATTTTCTGTTGGCAAGAATAATGAAATGTAAGAATGAACTGCCTGAAGAAGAGGCCAGACAAACCCTCCTTGAAAAAGGTCAGTTGACCTTGCCTCATAGTGAAGATAGACTCCTCATCTTCCCTGCACCCCCATTATTCTCAGTTTGCCTAAATATTGTCAGAAAAAGAGTTAACAGCCTGCATCCTTAAAAGCCATCTCTTCATCATGACCAGCTGGCCTCTTTCACAGATTAAATAACTATGCCTTGCTGTGGTCCTGTTTCTCACCTTCCCCAGATGAGCACAGAGGCTGCCCTGGTCCGGAACAGCTGCCTCCCCTCCCCAGAACCCCGTGCACGTGCCCAGGCTGTCTCCGCTTTCCCTGAGCAATGCTCTAGAGAGGACACAAAAGCCTTTATGGATGATTAATAGCTACCTTTCAAGGCTAAATGATTTGGGTAAGAAACTACATCTTATAGATCAGTCAGCTAATCTAGGCCAGCTCTCTTCTGCTCTTTCCAAGAGGGAGACTGAATACTCAGCCCAACATCTCTCCTGCTTTCAGTCATCTTTCTCCATTATCCACTACCTATTCAGACAACTATTCCCAAGTTCCACCACTTTACTCAACAGATCATCACCATTACATTATACCAATGGGTAAGCAGAGAAACCTTAAACCTTAATCAAAACAAACTGTCACTAAATACTCAGAAACTATTCAGGAATTAGTCCTATTTTACAGTTCTGTGTGTTCTGTTTTCCAGTTTTCAGCTCTGCAATGATGAGACTGCATTTTATCTAAGGAAGCACACACCATTTTACTACACGTTAGGTAATGTATACAATTCCAAACGGCAGAAGTTCTTTCCTTCTGTTGCTGGAGAAAAGATGAATAATAATGTTAAAATTAGTTACAGCCAGTATGTGGTAGATGGACTGTTGCCATATGGTGGTTATGTAAATGAAGTGACAAAACAAGGATCTAGCATTTATAAGCAACTATTGCACACTTCAAAAACCCAGTCTGCCTGTGAAATACCTAGGGGCTCCCACTTATGGGAAAAGATGACATCAAAAACTTGGATTTTTTTCTGAGACTCTGAACAATTATTTCAAGGAAAACATAAGCCTCTTATTTGCCTAACATATAAAGAATATAAAGTGCAATCACCACTCCTGTGCATTACATAAAGTAGTCTTGTTGTCCAATTAAACACCTGTTTTCACTTGGTAAAATTATGTCCCAACTCCACGTCGCTGTGTTGCCTGTCTGGAAAGGTGCCTGACTGCACTTCATGGACGACTTAAATGCCCAAACCTAGCACAAAGACAATTTCTCTAAAAGCTGTCAAAGCCATCCACTTTTGCTGACTAGACCACCTTTAGGAGTCCTGATACTCTATGTGCTTGTCATTGAAACATAAAATGGGGGGACAGCTGGGCAAGATACTTCCCAAGAATCACAGCTCAGCAAACTTTAAATATGTTCAAGAGGCAGCATTTCAGATTCCATGTGCAGTAGCTATCATGGAGAAAAGCGATAATTTAAAGTATTTAACTTTTTTATTATTTCAGCAGGCAGGGCCACTAGGTATCAAACAGATAATTGGATCAGAAATCAAAAAACAGTTTCTTCTAAAGATGGGTCACTATTTAAAAAAACTAGTTCTCATTTCTCAGGTTATAATGAAAGCATAGCTCCTGCTACGAAAAATAAAAGTTGAAATTAATTATGGTATATAACAGCTTCATAAATCCTTGACATACAGCACAGATTAGATTCCAGACTCCTACTGTCCCACCACACAAAAACATTAGTATTTTTTCTCTAACCATATGTACAGAGGCTAATTAACACAAAATCCTTTTTCCTTACTGAAAAAGGAGTCTTCAGGCTTTATTAGAAAAACAGGAAAGCAATTAACTACAGATTAAAGGGGCTCCATCTGCATGAAGCATGATAGAAATTGCCAAAAGGAGCAGGAGACAGGTAACAGAGGATATAACAAAAGCAGGGTGGGGGGAGAAGGAGAGAATGAGCAACAGGTTAATATTAAAATCGCAACTGGGGATCTTTTACAGCAACCTGCTGGAAGTCAGCCAGAGGGGATAAGTGCAATGTAGGCACAAGCTTAGGCAAAAGTCTATGGACTCTGTTCAGGTCAGACTACCTGATCATAACAGTCCTTTCCACCCTCATAAATCTGAATTACACATGTCTGAAGACAAAAGTGAATACTAAGCACAAAATCAAGGAAGGTTTAAATCTAATTGAACTAAAACCCTTACATTATTATCATGATAGCAAAAGGCATATGTAAAAGGCACAAACTTTTTTCTTGACATCTCTAGCCAAGTATTTATCCCTCTATCTTCACAGGAAGTGCTATGTCTCATAGGAAGTAGCTCCTTGGCATCTTTCTGAGAGAAGACTACAGGACAACTCTGCCAAAATTATCATCCTCTTTGACTCTCCTATCTTAGGGTAACCCTAGGTTTGTAACATACGATCTCCTCATACAGATTTCTAGCACTAGAACATTATTTAAAAGCCATAAAAGTCACACAATTCTGACTGAGTGTATCTAACAAGCTATATTCCAGCACAATCTGATGGAGGTGGAAGTCTCAACTTATTCATATGACCAGCCCTTTTGCCCTGTGGCAAATTGCAATACATCTTAACTGGCTTACTTCTGTCCACACAAAAGTTGGCAGGTATCTGAAGTCTTCCCTTGAAGCAGTTACTACAGGATCAGGATCAGGATCAGGAAGAGTCAAAAAGGGAGGTATGAACTCATTAGAGAGTCAGTAAGACTCAGGGGTCCCAAAGGGGTCCTCCAACATGTACTGCTAGAGCTGCCAAAGGTCCTGTCATGAGCACTGACACTACATTACATATTAGATTTACTTTAGGTCCTCCAACATGTACTGCTAGAGCTGCCAAAGGTCCTGTCATGAGCACTGACACTACATTACATATTAGATTTACTTTAAAATCCATTTTGATGGAAAGATACAAATGTGAACCACACCACGAGCATGTTGTATAGCTCCTACAAAACTTTGGATGGATTTATCTGCCTGTAGCCATGACAGACCACAACCAAAACCAGGTGCTATTGTGCACCTCACCATGGCTCATATGCTCTCAGTGACTGGAGGGAAAGCTGACAGCACAGAGCTTCTCAGGGGTCATCAAAACCTCAGAGTTCCTTAAGGATAGTGACTCATCTGGTGGATCAGCTGACAACAAAAACATGACAGTCAATCTGGCAGGTGCAGCACCCTGTTAGCTCATCTCCGCCGCAGACAAAAATAGTCTGCATGTTGGATGAACAGCTTCTTCCTAATGATTCTATCTGGCCATCACTGAGATTACAACTGATATCACCAGAATCACAACAATAGCCCTAAAAGAGCCTAGTCTCATATAAACTCTCTTTTTTCTTCAGACAAAACAGAATTTAATGGGATAGCGTGGTCTTTGTTAAAAATTGCAGGGTACCACTTATCTATAAGATAAATAGTCTACTCAACTGCTGTTTTCAGCTAAAACAGAAAGATCTGCAAATCCCAAGTGAACAGAAAGGACTGAAAGTTCATCATGGTACTGGTAGCATTTCACTCACCTTAAGAATACATAAACCACAGTAAGAAAACAATAAACTAATCTAGCATTGATGCAACTCAAACACCTTCCTATGCTGTCAGATGTCTGTTAGAGACATCTGGTCATTAGGTGTATGCTACAATTGCAACAGCTGTACAGGGATGGATATGAGGATGGAATGATCCTCCATCTAAAATTCTTCAGAGCCTGGAGCATACTCTTTATGGAGCTGAAGCTTGAGCTACTTGCACACGTCCAAGCTTATAATGAACAATAGATATGACCTGGTTGAAAGGGGCTGTCTGCAAGCAGACATAAACAAAAGGCCAGTAGAGGAAAGGCATTCCTGGGAATAGCAAAAAACACATATTTTCTTTTTCTCAGAAAAGGTCACAGTGTCAAGGAAGCTGGCTAAGATATTGCATTAGCTGCAGGTGCTGCAGGCAGGAAGAGCTGGGGCACAGCAGGAACACCACAGGAAGCAGCACAGGAGAAGCTGGGACCTGGAGTGACCATGACACCAGTGAGCTAGGCAGCCTCCTCACTGACTCAATGCACTCTCACAGCAGTGCTAAGTTTTGCTGTACAATTTAGGCAGTCAAAACTTCTGGAAACTTAGAATTGCAGCTATAACCACTGCAGAGAGCTCATTTTCAGCAAATTCATCATTTCACATAAACATTAAACTGTGCACTGTGTGAATCCAATAAATCTGACATGAAGGGCTACAGATGCTTGCACATGTAAATGGGTCCACAGGCAACAGATTGGCATCTACACATTAAATCATGTGTGTCCTTAAGAGGTCTGATTTGACTGTCTACAACCAGAATAATCAAGCTCTCTGCAGAAGTTTTAATTAGTTTAATTCAATACACACACATTTCTTTACAGGCAGAATTAGAAGCTGTGAAAAAGAGGGGCTCTGATGTGGCACAACTGGTTTTAGCCATCATCCAAAACACAGAACCGTCACTATACTGCATACAGACCTGTATATGCCTCATTATAGCTACCAACACAGTATTGTATTCCCTGCAGTTACTGCCCAGAATATGAGATACTAAGATATTTTCCATTTTGAAGAAGAAAAAGCAAACAAGCAAGCAACAATAACAAAACAACCAGTTCAAGACAAAATAACACACCAAAACCACACAAATGCTCATTTGGAAAACATACTAGCTGCTTTTCAATTAATATTATTTTCTTTCTTTTGGCAGAAGCTGTGTTAACTTGAAATTAGGCGGTCATCTATACCAGAAGTATAAAAGAGATGGTATCTATCTAAAAACATGACCCATGTTTCTCCTTTCCAAACAATAAGTCTGGGAATAGAATAGGATTTGAGGTCTGAAAACAACATGTTAATAGATGCTAAATAACATAACAGTGCAGAAATTTCTATTTATGAGATGTCTTCCACCATTCCCAAGATGAAGTTTCTGCATTTTAAAAGGTGGAGGTAATCTTGTGTCCAGCATTTCACTTTTTAAATATAAAAGTAAGTTAAATGAAGCTTAGAGGAGGTGAAAGACATTAGAAAAGTACAAATCATCTCTTGATACTCAGCAAGGGACTATATAACAAAAAAGGAGCTTAAGTGCTATTGAGCTGCACAGGTTGTACAGCTAATTTTGAGAGAGCACCTTGGCAGATTGTGGGAACCCAGGAAATTCCTCTGGCTGCCCTGGAGGACTCGAGACCCAGTCAGGGGGCTCAGAGACCTTGGCGAAAAGCCCAAGACCCCTGTGCCTTTGATTTAGCCCTTGGAAAAAACAATTACCAACCTTTACATGCAGGATTACAAGCCACGACAGTTTAAGTAGAATGAGAGTGAATTTATCACAGGGTGAAAAAGTAGATTTTGGGGTTTTTAGAATGGGGGTTCAGGGGGCAAGATGGAGGAATCTGGGCATGTCCAGCCTTTCTCCTTCCTAGCCTCCATCTTATGCTGTGATGTTGGCACTTATAGATTGGTTTAGAGTAGAAGCTCACTGTCTAACATAGGTGATAGGTGTTGGAAAGTAATTGTAAACATTGTATACGTAGTTTTTAGTATAAAGACATAACACCACCCCGGGGGCAGGCAGTGTGCCTGGAACTGTCCTGCTGGACGGACCTCGGCAGGACAGGAGAAAGAATTTTATAGATAAGATACAATAAACAACCTTGAGACCGAGAAATTAAGAGCTCTGACTCCTTCTTCAAGC
Source organism: Camarhynchus parvulus (assembly GCF_901933205.1). Taxonomy (NCBI): domain Eukaryota; kingdom Metazoa; phylum Chordata; class Aves; order Passeriformes; family Thraupidae; genus Camarhynchus; species Camarhynchus parvulus. Next base: position 50,373,287 of record NC_044586.1, read on the forward strand.
ACCGGGCTGGGAAAAGAGACTTTTGAACTTTTCTCAGGGCCACTCTGACAAGCTAGAGATCCCAAAAGTAGATCACACCTGACCCCTACAATGCATTGTCCCCAGCTATTCCACAGCCTCGGGGACAAAGAGCAAGTGCAATCAAGCAAACCCTAAGTCTTCATCCTTACAAACATCATTCAAGAATTTCAAATGTCACAAGCTACAAACTGCTTGCAGGTATCACATTAATGCCTCATTCCTGTGTCAGAGGCCCAAGGCCACCTTTGCACAGTGACCTGTGCTGGCTTTTTGCACAGCCTTTTGCACAGCCAGCTCGCTGCCCGAGGCTGTGCCCACAGACCGAGGCTGTGTCAAAGGCCCAAGTAACCTGTGTTGGCTGTTTGCACAGGCAGCTCGGGATCCGAGGCTGTGCTCGCTGTCCGAGGCTGTGTCAAAGGCCCAAGTAACCTGTGTTGGCTGTTTGCACAGCCAGCTCGCTGCCCGAGGCTGTGCCCGCAGACCGAGGCTGTGTCAAAGGCCCAAGTAACCTGTGTTGGCTGTTTGCACAGGCAGCTCGGGGTCCGAGGCTGTGCTCGCTGTCCGAGGCTGTGTCAAAGGCCCAAGTAACCTGTGTGGCTGTTTGCACACCAGCTGCTGCCGAGCTGTGCTCGCTGTCCGAGGCTGTGTCAAAGGCCCAAGTAACCTGTGTTGGCTGTTTGCACAGGCAGCTCGGGATCCGAGGCTGTGCCCACAGACCGAGGCGGGGCAGCGCTCGCAGTGCCCAGCCCGGCCCGCTCCCTGCTGCCACCTGGCGGCAGCTCCGCACAGCACACCGAGCCTCGGCGGGCGGGCACGGAACGGGAACCCCCTGAGGCCTTTTGTGAAAACAGCTACCGCACAAGCTGAAATCGCCGATTTGCATTCCATTCTCCCAAAGTCAGAGCAGCTCAGGCGGCGGCGCAGGGTGACTCCCCACCTCACCCTTTCCATCCCAGAAAAGGACCGAGGTGTTCTCTAGGCATTGTTGGGTTTCCTTGGCACTGACTCCCCACCAATGTTCAGGCTCCTTTCCTCAAAAGCCAGTGCAGACCTGAAAAACCTCATTCCTCACCAACCCTGAGCTTCTCCCACAGAAAGATTTTCTTTCTGCTCCTCTGCTTGCATCCACCACTCCAAAATGAGATTTCTTCCAGGCTCAGGGTCTTCTGACTCTTTTTCCAAAGTCTCCCTGGTCCAGGGAAGAGGATGTGGCATTATGGCAGTGTATAGTCACAGCCTAATGATAACTATAGCCCTCCTGCCTCTCCTGTTCACACACAAAGCACTGGCCCAAAGCCTTTCGTTCATCATACCAAGGCAAAAACAAGAATTGGTTTTTAAGGCAGTGAATGCTGTAGCAATTACCCTGTTCCTCTCATATGTACCTAGTATAAGGCAGTTAAAAAAAAAAGCACCAGCCTCAAGTGCTTTCAATGAGTCTTGCCATAGTTACCTTGTTACTCTTATCAATTTTATTTATTGATTATTTTTGCTCCAAAGTCAGAAAGTGTAGCTCCAAAGGCAGCAAGCCCCTTCAGAGCAGAGAAACCAGGATTTGGTAATGATTTGAATTTAATTACACATTACCTTCAACCTCTCCAAACAACAGTTTAATAACTAAGGAGAAAACAATCCAAGAGCACCAAACTGCAAATGAAAAAGAATAAAATAATAAAAAAACACAACACAAGAGAAAAATAAACACTTCACTTCTAATTCAGGAACACAGAAATAGTGAGAAAATAGAGCTGGATAGGGCCTGAAGTTCTCGAGCCATTTATCAGGTGCGTAGTGCCAGGAGAGAAATATTACTTCTGGCAGTTTTTTCTCTAATCTATTTTTAAAGGCATAAATATAAGAGGGTCCACATTTTTCCTGCCTGGATCTCTTCTTGTCTTTTTCAAAATCAGCTTCTAAGACTCCACAACCAAAATCTGAACACCCAAATCAGTGGTGCTTGGATCACCTCATCCTTCACAAAAAAAAGCCCAAGAACACTGACCCAACACTATCAAATGACAAGCGTTTTTAAAGCAGCTTTCAAAAAAGAAACAAAAATTCTACTTCACAAATTAGGAGTTTAAAGAAGCTAACATGATAAGCACATAGATAATTCAGGAAAATTCAACCACGGCCAAACAGTAAAATGAAAATTGAACTGGGAACTACACAGGTGAGTAATGGAAACATAAAAATGACAGCAAGCACCTTCCACAAGGGAAGAGACTTTTTATGAAGGAGTAAGATGACTGTCTTGCAGCTGTGCTAATGTACCTATCAAAGTGACATTGTTTTATCATTTCCTATTTTAATAGAACCTAAGTCACATATTAAGCCTTATCCCTCAAAAAATGTTTAAAAATATATTAGGAATTCTACTACTTTTGGATTATATTGCCCTGCGTTATACTGGTGTAGGCAAACAATCTACTGAGAAAATTAGCTCTAAGATACAAAACCATTTTTTTCTGCTTTTCAAGATGCAGAAGTATCTTAGTCTGTTACCAGTCTTGTTTTGAAGCCAAGAATGCTAACAGTTTGCTGGCCATTTCCAATCATTGTGGGTCAGTCCACAGCTGTGTGGGCACTCAGTTTCAAAGGCATCCTCCACACTTCTCAGTACGTTTCTCCAAGACGAAATTTCTTTCTGAAAGTCACAGTCAAAACATAACTGAGTATCTGACTCTGCATTGCTGTAATCAGTTACTAGCCATAGCATTTACAGAGAGAAAACAAGGAAAGCAAACATCCTACCACTGCACCCAGATAAGGTAACTGTAAACTGAAAGACAGCTTGCTGAAAATAACTCTTCTAAGAGGAATATCTCCAGTATCACCTTGAATAGCAGAAAAGCAAATTCTGGAGTTAAAATCATGAAATAATGATAATTAAACAGTAACTCAGAATAGCAAATGCCAAATGAAGTACAACTTATGAGGTGTTTGCATGTTATTGTACTGCAAAAACAATGACCTGTACAAACTGAACAGATTCCAGCCCGAGCTTCACTTAAGAAAACAGTCCCTTCAGTCATTTCAGTGTCAAACACCATTTTCACAATGCCTAATTTGTTCACATATGCAAGTGATCCTTGAGGAAGCAAATGGCAATATTTATGCACAGAGATTTAATAAAAGAGACCAGAGTCACAATCAGTTCAGTTCTGAGCAGGTTAACAAAGTCATGTACCTTGTTTTCCTCGCTTATACTAATGGGAACAAGTACTCTGAAACAGCACAGACACCCAATCCTAAGCCTTGTCAACCCAGCCACCACCTAATGTACTACCAGTTTGACACCATGCAGAGAAATGTCTCACTGAATTTGGAAAGCCATTACCACTTCTATACCTGAGACAAATTACTGATCTCATCTGTCAGTATCATGAATGTATTTTTGATAGAAAATGCAGCTTTACACACTTAAAGGATGATGCGTCCACTCTAGGCTTGCTCATTCTTAGGTAGCTGTTTCTTCAGAGAGCAGCAGTTGAAATTTAGATGTATGTAGCGAAGGAAGCTGATTACAATTTACACATCCATTTCAGTCTAAGATTCACCCCACCTGCCTGGCCACAAGACAGTAACTCAAAAAATCCCTTTGTTTGCTGCAGAAAGTCACAAGCTGAAAACTATAAAACCACAACATCCTGGAGAAGAAAACAACTGAGCAACAGAGTGAAAAAAATCTAAGCATGTGTACACATAAGATCTGCTGCAAACCTTGGACTGCACTTTTTGGTCTCTGCTCTGCCACTGAGCCCACTCAGCTCTTTCAGATAACATCAACAGCTGTGGAAGACCATCAAAGCAGACTGTTTTGCCCCTAATAAAGGAGCTGACTGTCAGGCTCAAAGCATATAAGTAATGTGAAAGAGCAAATCCAGCTCAGCCAAGAGAGCTGAACCAGCTAGCACTGGAGAGGCTGAGAACACAGACCAGGTATATCCAAGTTGCCTTAGACTGAAATGGCAGGAAAGCATCAAAACAAAAAATGCCAGTATTATCATAGCCAGTCTTCTTCAGTATTTTGTTCTAAAAGGGTAACAACAAGAGTTCCTCAGTTAAGGAAGAGATTCCCTTACAAGGAACAAAAGGCCAATATGAGCAGTGTTTGCCAAAAATACAGCAAGGGTTGACCACCAGTGTGAAGCGTTCACTCCACAAGTGCCAGATTTTTAATTAAAAAAAACCCATTTATTACAACAGCATATTACAAAGAACTAGCTTCAATGATCAACAAATAAAACTTTACAAAATACAAACAATGTAATTTCCGACTGTGGAGTGACAGATATCCCAATTTTACAAACACATCTTTTGTTTATGCCCACTTAAAAATCATTTCCAGTCTGCTTTATTTTCCATCAAATACAGTACACATTTATCCAAACAAAAGCATGTACATTCAATATAGAACATTTTGAGCAAAGCTAAAATCTTAGTTCCCGTTCACAGTATTTTTAGTGCAATGCACTAACAGGGCCAAATAGTTCTCTATCCATAAAAGTATTTTTACTCCTGATCTCGTGATCAACATTTAGATATATTTTATACAAAAAAAGTATATATGAACATGAGGCACCTCCCTAAGTAAGGGAGTGAACCGATATAAAAACATGGTATTTCATCTGATGTACAATACCTTTCAAATTGTAGCAATTTGACACAAATCACTAAACAAAATATTTTCTAAAAGGTAAAAAATAAAAAATAAACAAAAAAAAAATCAAACAACCAAAAAAAAACTCGAAAGAAAATCCATGATTGCATGAAACCTGCCAAGAACTTCATAATGGTAGGCATGCAACTGTTTTACTACAATCTTGATTAAAAGGTTTAAAAAAGGGTATCTAAACATTTTCCAATTACACAAAGTCAAGTGTTACCCATAGTGGTCATTTATGATTTTGAGAGAAAATATATTTTGAGTTTCTCCCAAACTATCCTCCCTTTTTATTAATATTTAATGAAATAAGCTAACATTATAAGTGGTTGTGCACAGATTGTCTATAATACATCAGCAAATATTCACTACCTTCATATTAACATTAGTGTGTTGATCTTTCAAAAATAAACTGAAAAAATAAACTGCAACTATCATTAAAGTGCTTGTGTATAATTTTTAAAAATTAAACAATAGAGGAATGTGGATATTCTTGTAAACTTTCTAGATGTTTACAAAGTTTTCCTGTGAACCACATATGGAAACAAAATGGAGGTCTTTGAAGCAACTTCAGCACAGTGAAATTCAGAATGTCTTTGAACTCGGAAATTAGTCAGCATGAACAAACTGAATTTACGGCAAATACTAAAAATTAGTAGAATTCAGTCAATAAACACTACATTGTTTGCTCTTATACATTCATTTGTAATAAATTTAAAACAGTATATAATACAACATTTACCAAAGTAGGCTATCACATCCAAGTTTGAGCTGTCCATCAATTAGCACTGCCAGGGATGGCCAGTATGCATGATGAGTTTTCTGAAGCTTTCCTAAATGAGGAAAATCCACCTTCTTCCAAAGCAGCTGCTCATTAACTTGTCTCTGGTATACTCTTTTTCAATTTCAGGAAGTTTGTCCTATACTGGGTCAAACTACAACTCCATAGAGATAACTGCTAATTTAGAACCACGTGCATTTCACTTCAACTACTTCAGTGTTTTGGGATGTGGTACTGTCCCACAAGCAGTCAGAATGATTATTAATATTGTAAAAAAAAAACCAGCTTATCAAAGTATTTCCTCCTTATAGTACCATTATCAAGAATTAGTAGTTCCACCAACAAACTAAAGTCCTTTTCATTCAAATGAACTTCAAACTTTCCGAACATCACTTGAACCTATCTGAAGAGAAATGGGAATAAATTAATACTTTGAGTTCACCCATATAATTCTCTTTTAAACTACACAACATAAATAATTTACAAGGTTAAATTTTTAATTCTTACTCAAAATGCAGAAGTCACTCCTCCTCTAGAATTCAGCATAATTCAGGGTTCAACTCAGTTCATTTTTGAAGTTCTGCCTAATTTGGTCAGGATTTATTAGAAACCCATGAAAGCACCACATCACAATTTAATATAACTAGGTGGTTATTCACTGTGAAAGCTGAACTCAAATCAAATCACCTCCCAGAAACATAGAACAAGGCACATATACTTTGCTTTTTGCCAAATATGCTAGAAAGATAATTTTACATAAGGATGTTAAAAACTCCTAAAATTATCATTACAGTCTCTCTTCATCATACTTTTGTACAATCCCCAACCTTCAGCCATCAATTGGTCAGTTTGAAACACAAAGTGACTGCACACAAATATTTTCTTTTTTAAAAGGTCCTCTAAAAATTGGCCATGGCAAGGCCTATGGAAAACTGAGTAGCTACAAATACAACCCTGCCAAGTGTAAAAAATTCAGAGAGCACCACATAAGCAAAAGTTTGGAAAATTCTAGGGCAGACTTCAATACACACCAATGCTTAAAGCAAAAACTTTGATAAGATTTGAACAATTAAAAAAACTAAATGACCAGAAGTCTCCAAACCTGGGCTTATATAAATAAGCACTAAAAGAATGGAATTCTAAATTTGATGACTTCAAAGGTATTTGCAGACACCTAACCCATAATGATTTTAAATCAAAGCAACTAAGCAACCAAATTACATTAAAAACCTGCTCTATGCACTTTTGTTGACAGTGTGTTTGCAATACACATTAAAATAAAAATTTAAATTCACAAATGCTAATTCCAGTAAGTTCATAGAAATTTTTTGTTATCAGCTTTTACTTTAGTACTTTTAGTACTTCTTCAAGTGGTCACAACAAAGTTAAATGAGTTAAGTTATTCAAACCATACAAAATTACAGTTAATTTAAAAAAAATACTATTTTAAAAATGTACTTATATTAGCTTTATTACAGCAGATGCCTAAGACAGTTTAAAGAGTTGACTTAGTACATTTTAATCTACATTCCGTCTTTCTACAATGACAAATTTAATTTAAACTCTTTTCCAAAATTCTAAAAAAGAAACAAATTTGACATCTACTTTTGCATTTAAACCACTAACCATAAAATGTATGGGAAAATATGTTTTCAGCAATAAATCAAAAACAGCAAAAGAAATGCAGCGGTATTGTTGTTTTTAAAAAAAAAAAAAAAAAAGACAAAACACTTTTTCTTTTTCCTCACCAGACAACAGCTTTAGATCTTGTACTTCTGCCTTTGGTTTTACTTTCTTCAGGTGAATGTGATACGTTTGCTTTGTGGGTTTTCTTATGATGTTCTAGAAAAGCTTTTCTGGCAAATGCTTTCCCACATTTATTGCATCGGTGCAGAGAAAAGTTTTTTGTTACTTTTACTTCAATGCCAACATCGGCTCCTTCATACTTTTTATTGGGAGAATTAGAGGTGACATCCTGTTTTGAACCGATCTGTTTTGTTTCATCCTTCTGAGAGCCTCTTTTTGTCACCTTATTTAAAACAAGATCAATTGGCTTCTTTATTGCTCTTATTTCTAAACTAGCTGTTATTTTCCCAAGGTAGCGTGGCGACTTTTTGTGAACCACGGTTATGTGTCGGATCACATCACGCTTGCGACGTGTTTCGTAAGAGCACAGTGGACACCTGTAGTATTTAACATAAATATTATTTCCATCTGTGTGTAATTCAATGTGTTTTGTTAAATTCTGTTTAGACGTAAATTGGCGCTTACAGAGTTTACAGTAAAGCTGCTTAAAGTCAAAGCCAGCTGAAAGTTTTGGCTTCCTGGCTTTTTGCTGGCCACCTGCAGCAGATGCATTGGTTGATTTAGGGGTTGATTTAGTGGTTGATTTGCAGGTTGATTTAGTCGTTGATTTAGACATTGATTTAGGGTTTTCAGGGTCCTGTTTAATCTTATTTTTCTGTGCTGACAGTGTGTTCTTTTTCTCATTTGAATGATTTGTTCCCTTTAATTCATTCTGTGGAGAAAGCACAATGGAAGGGGGTGAAGGTTCTACAGAATCTGCTGGTTCGACTTGTATTTCTGTGCCATTGGTAGCATTGTTAGGTCCTTTCTCTCTTTTAAAATTCTTTCCAGAAAGAGTTATCTTGTGAACAATTTGCATATGCCTTTTCAGCATTATCTGTGAACTATATTTCCTCTTGCACAGAAGGCATTTGCATGCACTTAAATTGTATTCAGCCTTTGACGACGACTTTTGTTTTCTGGTCTTAAGAGATTTTTTAGCAGAAACTGTATCCAAGAACAAAGGTTGCCCAGGCTTTGTAGCTATATCAGGAGTAATGGAATCCCTTCTTAATCCTCTATGAACTTCATCAAAATGCCTCCTTACATTGGCTTTTGTGGCAAATGATTTGTAACACACAGGACAACTTCTACCTAACGCGACAAGAACATTCTTATTTCGTCCTCTTGCAGAGCACTGGTTTGGTTTCTTTTTTGTTTCTATATACTTCTTTAGTTCTTCCATCTTTTTTTTGTGTACTTTTCGAATGTGCCGGCGTACACTCCGTCTTGAATGAAATTCCTTCCTACAGAGGCAACAAATCAATTGGTGGCCATAATCAGAATTATCCAGAGAGTCCAAGTCAGGATTTACCACTGGTGGCTGTTCTTCAGGAGTAGATATCACCTTGTTTGTAACAGGATCAGCAGGAGGTAATTCTACAGTATCCCCAGCTGGGACTGGGGCTGGAGCTGAAACAGTCTTGGGTTGCTCAGTGCTGGGTTCCTGGATCTGTACTGGAGCTTGATCGGGGGTATGGCTACTTTCTGTGTTCTCATCTGGGCTATCAGTCCTTGATACATATTGAAATACAGCATTCTGATTAGTTTCTATAGGTTCCAATGTAATTATATATTCTTGCTTATCTACCCTTGGATAGATTGCTTCAAGAAGGTCATTTATGGCTTGACTCTGCTTATCTTTTGTATGTGGGAGGTCTGTGAAAAGAGGAAAAGGTATTTTTTAATGATTTGGTAATTTCCAATTATTTCAATTTCAAAGTAGCTTTTAACTACTATGTGAATTAAATCTACAAATTTCCACAAATCCTCTTTTGTACTCTCTGAACACTCAAAGGCTTTGAGTAATCATTGCAAGTTGCCTTTTTATTAAAAGCCAGCATTGGAAATAACCTTCCTGGCGTGCTAATGTGAAAGCCACCTGAACTAAATATCTGTATGACTGGAATTAAGCTAGTCTTTAAAAAATTGTATCAATTGCAAGAATAACATCATTTGACTGAGCTTGTTCTGCAGGTGTGCAACTAAGCCTGAAGTATCATTAAAAACCAATTTTCATACTGTGGGATACAGGCACTCACAATAAAGGAACCTAATTCTGGAAATAAGCCCTTCTCTGTGAATTCTGAACCTCTGTGAATCCTTACCAAAGAATGAAACATCTGTGTAACGTGAGCATTGCATGAAGATATAAATAGACCATATTTTACAGGTCTCAGTAAAATTCTCCCTTTAAATGCCAAATTAGTTCAGTGCTCTAGTTCCCAGTGAGACACTCAAAGCATCCGCAATGGCACAACTAGGAAGCTGGGGTCCCACAGCAAAAAGGTGAGGCACTGAGATGACACAGTTCAGATTATTGTGGATAATTTTAAAGATGTGAGTCCTGGTAACAGCTAATAAAAAGCCCATAGTCAGAGTTATTCCTTCCACACACCCAGCAATACATGGCAAGCGCCAGTACAAAAAATAGGCGTTTTGTAGCTCCAAACCCATTTTTAACACTGAATTTTTAACAGCTTTTACAGTCAGTTTCAAATGAGCCTATCTATATAGCTTTCACCAAGAGTAAAAAAGTCTTTCCTATTTTATAGTACCTTTTAAGACTACTTCATGACTATATTGAGTGCATGGATTTTTCACCATGGTGTGCTGAACTTTGATTCCCAGCTCCTGTTCACTATCTTTTACTTATTGAAAAAACTCCCACTTAGTTTAATAACTATACTCAATTTTATATAAAGCACAAGTATTTATACAGTTTTATTCAGAGTGTGTAATATTATTCCTTTTATTTGCACCTCATAGTGAACAGTGGAAGTTATTTTATTTCTATGTTACTTGCATGCTATTTCATTTTAACATACAAAAGTTAATCAGAAAGTTAAAAGAAAGCTAGAATGCCAGGAGCTGGACGTTAAGTCTTTCCTCAGGGTAACCTTACTTTGCTTAGAAACTATTACATCTAAAGTCACATGCACTTCTAACCTTGCTTTGTAACTTCAAGTCACCCCTTGTCACAGAGAAGCTCTGTGACTCTCTAACTGGCCAAGCAAGCTCATTTAAGGAAGGTGACAGCACCAGCCTTTTCACCTTCTCCTTACAGCTGATACCATGTGAGAAAAGAATCATCAAAGTATATCTCTGTTCCTAATTTTTGAAATATTGAGGCAGTAAGGCATTAATCAGGAAAGAAAAATCCTCATTGTACCTATATTGATCTAGTGAAGGGATCAAGATAATTAGCTTTACAAACACTTTTGAATGCTGACACATTTCCAAATTAATCAACTAACAAGAAGTCATCACTGCAATGAGACTATAGTAAATTTCTTTTTCCATAAAAAATATAGTTCTTAACTTTTTCCTCATTTAAGTAACTTCTTTTAATAATAAAGCTCATTTTCCACAACAAAGATGTTGGGCTAGGCATGTGTTAAAGCAGCATATGGTGAAGTGAAGCAGGGGAAAAGAGACAGCATTATTCAAGCACAGATCGTTAAATAGAAAGGTAAACTTTTAGTCTGTGTTTCATAGTGACTAAAACCAAAAGACTGCATCCATGACACAAGCACTGTATTGTCTCAGTACAGGAGAATACTAAGACCCAGAGAATACTATTGACCCAGGTCACTTCACAGGAGCAGCCAAAATCCATCAGAGCTATGATGGCCTAAAACTGAAACACCCTGTTAGAGTCACTGTCTTCTGTGAGATTAACTTCCCAGTCCTTTGACATGCTTTTGGTATCTTTCACAGTAAAGGACAGATGGGAAAGAAAAAGGGGAAGAAGGAATAAAAAGTGTTAAGAGTGACAATTAAAAGACTAGATGTATAAACTAGCTATCTAATTATGATAGTGGCATGGCTCTTGGTTGTTAATTCATACAAAGTCATTAGTGTAGCTCCTTCAATAACACAAAAGTGACCAACATATATTACTACAGAAATTTAGATCCACCTCGGTTTTTTGCATTTTGTTTCAGGGATGTTTGTGTAAATGGTAATGAAAGATAAATTTTTCAACTTCACATAGCTTTATTAAACATTTACATAAATAAGACTTACTATCATCCATCTGAACACTTGGAGGACAATAAAACTTTTTGTGGGTAATTAAATTTGGTAATCCTCTGAAGAGACTCCGGCACAATTTACACTCAAAAATGGTGTCCACATCTCTTAACAAGATATGTTTAAGTTGTTTCGTTCCTGTAATAAAATAAAAATTACACTTATGGAAGGCTTTCTGTTCATTTCTTAATTCACATCATCCCATGAAACTGGAAACATTTTAGACCATGAATAATTACAACAGCATTTTACCTTTTGTTAGTGCTACTTCATTTGTACTGAAAGTTTATGATACATGCTCCAAATTTCACTATGAAGACAAGACTGGGATCAAAAAAATCCCTCAAGGATTACACACATCACAGTTTACAGAGAAAGTGCAATGATTTACAATAAAAACTAACATCTAACATTAGGAAAGAGTTCTTACTACTACTACTACTAAGCAATTTGGTTGTTGCAATACAATTGCCCAATAGGAAAGAATAAGCACCTAGAGCATTTAAAGAAGCCTGTAGTATTTTTTCTTTAGGGTTATCCTACAGTGCTAAGAAAAAAAGACACATACAGCTGTTTCACACAGAAGTGGCACCTGGTAAGGCAAAAAACTAAAGGATTGAATAGACCAAAGAGAATAACTAACAGGTCAAGAAATGTTACTACCCTTAGATATCTAACCCAAGTCCAAGATGATGACACTTAGGCAAGATGGTAGAAATGTAGGCATATTTTCAGCCTGAAGGAATGAAAATACATACAACTTAAACCAGAAAGATCTCTATTAAAACACAGAGAGTGTGATAAAATATGCCATCTTTCCAGACTATCACTCATTGTATACAAAGACAGTTAGATCTAGCATTGTTGAAGTATTCCAGCTCCTGTCATCTTTTTTACACTTCAAACTTACTCCATTTCTCATCTCATGAAAATTAGGAATGTAACACCTAAAATTAGCAGCAGTTTACTAAATGATGCTTACCCACTCCAAATTAGAAAGGAGTACTAACTAACCAAATTCAGCTATTTTACCTATCTTGATTTTTCTTAGAATTTAGTTATTCAAAATCAAACAAGCAAAAATATAACAAAGCTGGACCATCAATAATAATATCAAACACATATGGAACAGCAGCAGAAAGACATTCTGCAATCTGAATTACAAGGTCAAGTGTTCTGCAATCTCATCACACTTCTCTTAAGAATTCCTTTCAAAGATCAAACTCAGAGTCACACTGCAGAACTTTTTGCTAAATTAGAATCTTTCAAATATTAATAATTTCATAATAGGAAATAGGTCTTCAATACAAATGGGCCTTACCAAGAAAACTTATTTCTTGGTGCAATAAGAGCACTACAAAGCTTTCTAAATCTGAGTTTCAGCAAAGCACAGTGTCTTCTTCAACAGTTCCTTAAAAATGGTCTCCAAACTTGACCATCTGAGGCTACCACAGTTTCTGTCCCCTCCTATGCCTTCCCAAGCCATATATTCATTGCTCTTTTTTTGAGTGTTACTAACTTCACCCTTATCTGACCTGCATTTTTACAAACAGACTACCAAACTATATTTGCTACTATATATACAACTATATTTAGATATAGCAACAAATAAAAATTGTACAGAGATCCCCCCTAAAAGCAAGTTTTTTACTCTGATCTCACCAACATTTGAATTTCTGCATATAAAGAGAATCCTGTTGAACAAAACTGAAGATGCTCCATGTAGATAAAATTCCATGCTGTTCATGCATGCCCTACCCACAAGCCTCATTCTCAAAAAAAAAAAATTCTCAATTACTACCCAGTCAAGGGACATACAGGTTCCTCATTCTCTCCCCTGTTATATTCAGTCCCTGTTCAGGACTGAAATGTTTTTTTCCAATACAAATTAGTGGATTTAAGAATTACTGGATGAAATTAAAGGATTTCATACTATATGACATGGTAGTCATTCTGGCTTCAAATCATCCTTATGCATGTGTGAAACTTTTCACAGATGAGAGTAAAGAAAAGTTATTGGTCCTTTTGAAATAAACTGCTGACATTCAGAAACTTCTTGAAAAAGCAAAAAAAAAAAATTAACTTACTGAAGTCTTCTCTATTTTGTAGTTACATCTAATTGTATATTGTGATGGCAAAGCAGGTGATACCTTGCCAAATTCTGTTAATATGTGCAAATGTTGATGCTAGAATAACATCAAAGTCATAATAAATCAGTAGAGAACACCAGTCATAAATATCTCTATCAGAAATTCCAAAATTTATGCCTTTTGCAAGCAGTTTCTTTTTTAGAAAAAAAATTCAAATTCACTTTTTATTCTTAATGCTTTGAATGACAGAAGCTTTTGATAAAATTACTTAAACAGTTATGTGCAATACTCTGTCATAAATTTCTATTCCTTTACCACAAGAATCAAATACTCTCCTTCCATAATGAAATGTTGCTTGTTCAAAACCAGCCAGTAAAATCTTTCTCTAAGTCCTCTTGCCTTCTGTCTGACCTCCCTGATGCAGGATGCAGGTGACTGACGATATCAAAGTAAGCTATCAATTTAATACCTGCCAGACAGGATGATCAGGAAGTAGCTCAGAGACAAAGTACCTGCAACTAGTTTGTGCTATTACCAGTAGATATTCCATTAATCTGCTTCAAGCAAAAGAAGCCTGTCATGCATCTCTTGAGGCCTCAAGCAAACTAAAAAAGGTTACTAATGAATAATCACACATCCTGTTTTTGTTTTAAGTCATTGAAACTCTAGTGGACAACTTAAATACTGTGCCCATTAACAAGACTCAAACCAGACATGCATCTCATTGCACAGCAGCAGTGTTTTTATACACGACACATTTAACATACTTAAAAGATCTACAGGAAAAAAATCTAGAAACACATAGATAGTAGCACTAAAGAAGTTGTGAACGTAAAATGTTTGGTTTGCCACATCAGAAGGGTAGAAACAGCTTGAAAACATTGAAGGTTTCAATCTTCCCTGGCACACCTCCGCAAATGCTTAGCTGTTCATTGCAATGTAGTGTAACTCCCAAAGTCAATCAAGGAATACCTTAAAAGTAGTATGATGAAGCAATTTAAGATGTTCAAGATTAAGTTTTTTCTTCACCTCAGGAGTTTTATCATAAACTCATTGATAATAGCAGTAGAAATGACACAAAGCAGAACAACAAACTTAATTTTTAAGGTTTTTGAAGGATAACTATACAGCAAGATCTGTATCTTCAATACATTCTATGAAAACCCTTATTTAAAAGGAATACCTAATCCCAAAAATCTACAAATATTTTGCAAATATACATAAAGTCAGGTGCTGATTATTTTAATACACTGAATAAACATAACTCTTTTAACAAGGTAATGAACTTCTTAAGGGTCAGGCATAGCTTCCTACCTGATCGAAAACACTCAATGATTTGTTGAATGCCAGATTTTGATGTTTGCAGAGGTTGCTGCAATAACGGAGGATCACCAGGTTCCAACAGATGCACTGAAATATATAAAAAGATAATAAGCCATTAAAAAACACTCAGGTAATTTTTGTAATTTAGGAATCTTCCATACATACAGTAAACTAGCTAAAAAGAACAGCCAGAACTACAGTAAAAGTAGCCTTACTCTAAAATTGTCACTTATATTGAATTAAAAAACAGTCAATTCAAAAACACTGAATTTTCCAGGTATGAAACCTTCTGACAGTTTGGTGTCATTTTGATCACTTTTTTTATCTGTATTCAAAGCTACATGTAAAAAACATAGAAGCATATAAATATATAAAGCCAAATTAACTCCCTAGAAATGTCTGTCAATTAAAGTAATTCCCCAGAACAATCTACTTGACTCCCATTGTTAAAACCAAATGACATGTACAAAGCAGCATTACCAAATAGTGTATTACCAGCATTACCAAATACTTCACAGCACACTACATGACTTCACTGTTGCCACTATGCACCTAAACACTGAAGCCAAATTTAAAGTAGCAATGATCAGAAAAAAAGCACAAGCATTGCTACATAGCATATACCAAAAAAAACCTATCACAGCATTTTTAATCATGAAAGCTACATTCAATAAACTCTTCAGGCTCAAATAAACTACTGAGGGAATACTTTATTTCTGATATTTCTTTCCATATCATATTTGTTGGAATGTTGGGGGACACAAGACAGATGATGGACTTTGGACCTGGTTAACATAAGAGATTTGATAACAGGATGCCTTGGCAAAAGCAAACGAACTTTGAAAATTAGACCTAGATTGCAAGAAGATTAAATCAAACAGGTTTACAGGGAAAAGAAAATCCCATTAAACTCTGCAAGCAAGAGATGTTGATATATGCATAAGTTTGTGTATGTGATTTTTAACCTAATCATTGTAGTACACATTACTAGTCTCCCTGAAATAGAAGTCTTTGTATCCCACAACAAAATCGGATTGTGATCACCGAGTCAGTCTTCCCCGTCTCTCTCCATTGCCGACACATATTCTTTGCAAAAGCTATTGAAATTAAAACATGTACTAATCAGAACTTTCAGCAATTCCAATATGCAGTATTTATGCGCATGAAAATTTATAGCACTCCATTGCTGTATAGATATGGCAACTAAGCCTTGCCCAGAGAGAACCCAAATTTACAGGAATAAGAACACTTCTTGAAGATGTGTTTGCAAAATCATTAGTTAGGTCTTATTTTATATTTCTTTTTGACTAAACAGCCAGCCTTGCATTTCATAAACTGGCTCCCACCTTAACAATTTGGTTTGATTTTAACTCATTGTAAGGTTTTCATTTCTAAATGTAGCGCTGAGATCTCTAAGAAATTTAATTGTAATAAAGGTCAGTTGAGGCACAGTATGAAACTAGATAATAAGTGCAAATAGACTAAACAAATTTTGACAGGAACATTGACCTACAAGGTTATAAATAAATTCTGAAAAAAGCTGAAAAGAACATCAGAAAACAAAGCACTGTAAAAAAGGACAACAGAATGAACATTCCACCCAACTATCCTGGTCCCATAATATACTATTATAAATACAAACACATAACAATGATGACAAATCAGCTAATCATTTGAGGATCTCTAACACAATGGCATATTGTATTCTACTAACCTAATCCCTACACTTCAAAATAAAACATTTTGGTTTGTATATAGCCTCTAATATGCATGTACAACACCAACTGACAGCAACAGGAGTAACACAGGTGAAGCAGACCTAACACATCACTGTTAACTTGTCAGGCAAGAAAAATATTTTTGTGTTTTTAAAGTATTAGAACAACTCAAAACCATTTCATATCAACACAAAGAAATGTTTCTACTAACTGAACAATATCTACTCTCAAATTACATTTCACTAAAGGGGCATAATCAAAGTCACTGTGCTCACGTTTTCATCTGTTAATTTCCCAAATTGAAGCCTTTCTTCTCAAAACAGAATTGAAAGCATCCAAATAGCACCTTTCTTTCAAAAACGTAAGTGAAAGCATCCAAATAAATGCCACAACAAGGCAAAAAGAAACAAAATAGCCTTTAAAAATACTAATTATAACAATAAGCAGAATAGTTTCAAAAGCATCTAAAAGGTTGGCTGAACCTTCAGAATATTCATTACAGTTTCCACTGATGGCATCTTTCACATCACTCAAGCATGGAATGTAAAGAGTTGTTCTAGGTGGGGTTTTTCGTCTCTGAGACTAAGATGTTCAATTTCACCAGTTTACCAGAGAAGACAGAGTAAAAATATAAACAACAAATGCAAACGATTACCAGAAACACCACTTTACAAAAAAAAAATGCACTTTTTGGAAACAAAATGATGACTTGTTTCATACAAGCTCTTGCCTTCCTCTGTTCATTTCATACAATGCCCATGTGGTGGCCTGAGGATTACCCCACATGCAGGAACTAAAATATTCTCTTCCTTAAATGATTTTAAGGTGAGAGTTCAAGGATACAAAAAAATAAAAAAACAAAAAATAAAATTTCCAAACAAACAAAATTCAGAGACTTTTTATACCTAGAGTTGACACTCATGATTTACATTAACATCCTCACAACCGTTTCTGCAAACTTTTAATGAAGGAAACATGCAAAACAGCCGAAGCATCACACACCACTATACCTGGTTCACAGCATCCATGGTGATGGTGGTCAGTCTGACAACACTTGTCCCTTAGAGGCATTTTCCGTGCGCACGATTTACTTCCCTTCTACATCCAGCAGCTCGTTTCTGCTAAAATAAGCAAATTAGCAGTCACCGCCGAAGCACAAGCGGCTCAGGAGCGCGCCATCCCCGCACACCCACTTCCTACGGCCGGGCAGGCCGGCGGCAGCGGCACCCCTGGCGCAGGAGAAAGTCCCATTGTTTCGGCAGGTCTCACGACGCCCTCTGCAACGGCGGCGGCGAGCACGGCCCCGCTCCCGGCCCGCCGCCACCTGCGCCTCGGCCGCGGGCAGAGCCCCAGGCCGCCGCCCTGCCCGCCCAGCCCGGCCCGGCCGCACGGCCCCGCGCCCCTCCGTGGCGGCCCCGCCGCGTTCCATCCCCACCTCGCAGCCTCGTCCCGCAGCCCCGCCGGTGGCACGGCGTCCCTGGGGTCCCGTGGGGAGAGCCGCGTTCCCGCACCCGGGGCAGCAGCGCTCCCGCCGCCGGGCCGGGCGCTCCCGCGGCGCTGCTGCAGCCGGAGCGGGGCGCGCCCGCCACGCGCGGCCGGGCGGGAGGGGCGCGCGGCCGCAGGTGACAGCGGGCGCCGATGCCGAGACGGGGCGGGCGCGACGGGTGAGCGCCGCGGGCCGGCCCTACCTGGAGAGGACGGGCGGCTTCTCCCTCCCCGAATTAAACTTTATTCGCCCCTGTCCCGCCAGAGCGGCGGCCGCTGACCCCGGAGCCGGATGGGCACGGGGGCAGGAAGTGACTGCGGTCCTCGCGGCGAGAGCCCGCGCAGTGCGCAGGCGCCGCTCCCCGGCCTGGCCGCACAGGTGCCGGGCGGCGGGGGCTGCCCGGCCCGCGGGGCTGCGGCGGGACACGGGAGGAGCCCCGGGCGGGCTGAGGCGCAGCGGGACCGACCCGCCGGGCGGAGTGCGCGGCGGGAACCGGCGCCGTCTTTGTCCCGGCGGGGAGAAAGGCCCGCGCTGACCGGCCGTGCTGCGCAGCGCTGCCCTGGCGCACCGGTGCCCGGACACACGTGGGAGCAGCCAACATCCCTGGAGCTGGCATTTCTGCCCCCTTTCAGCCTGGTCTGCGCCTTTACAGTGTAAAAAATTATGAACCAAACCACCGGTTGTTCTAATAGACCTACCAAGGAAAAGCGTAGATTAATGTTTTGGAAAACTGGAGGAAAAACTCGTGTTCTGAAGAATTGTGTGATGTCTATGCCAAATACTGGCCGCAGGACGTCGGTGCAGTGCAGTGAGCGGGAGGGCAGCCGGTGTCTCCAGACACGTTTCCAGAGAGTCCTGTTTAGTCCTGTGCTGTTTTAGTGCACTTCTGTAGGCACCTCGGGTTGTTGAGTAGGTGATGCTTGGCTTTTGCCAAAGGAAAGGTAAGATTAACTCTTCATACGCTTAAGGAACAACTTCTGCCGTTGAAGAAGAATCTGTAAGATAATGTCAGGAATAAGCACATCATCGCAGGAAATAATGCTTAGTGATGGTACTAACACAAAAACAATCTGTGAAGCTTTGGCTTGTAATAGCATCACTTAATGGAGATAGGACTGATGGTTTGAGACAAAGTTCCAAATCACATTACAGTCTGTGTAAGATGTCTCACGCTTTCTCAAATCAGACATGGAGAGACCTCACCATCTGTGGCCATCAACTTGTGCACAAAAATGTCTTCTTTTAAAATACAGACATTGATTTAATCAATAAGTCTTCTTTTTCCAAAGCAACATGAGACCAAATTCAGACTCCATCAGTTGCATTTGGATTTTGGTAAATAAACTGGAAACCCTTTAAGTGTCAGAGAACAGTTCAAACAGCTGAGTGCCAAATAGCATCTTAATTCTGAGGAACAGCAGAACTCAGTTGAAACCTTTGTGTCAGACAACCCAACACAGGTCATTGTGTATGTACAGAGGTGCTCTCACCTTGAGTTTAGCTACATCCTGAGCTCTGCTGTGTTTTAGCACACAGTGGAAGAGGCATAATCTCTACCAGCCATGTTCAGCCTATGTAGAGAGCACTTGGATAAAACTGTAAAGATCATGGGTAACAGTGCCATGAACACAGCTGCCAGCTCTAGTTCTGCGCAGCAGCCTCCTTACTGACTGTTGTACTTGCCCGATAAGTATTGAACTTAGAATTAACATTCCCCACCTCCCAGGAGACATGGGAGTCAGGCTCAAAGACGATCTTACATTCTCACTGATGATACTGTACTAAGAATATTGAAACAGTAGGGTTATAGCAGTTTAACTTTGCATCTTGGACATTTACTGTGGACATTGGTAGCCATGTCACCAATACAATTTCACTCAGTGATCAAAAAGTAAGAAAGGAAAAATCAACTGGCAAATCATAAACCAGCAATGGAGATTTAGAATCTTTTGGCTGTATTTGGGTTTCTGTGTTTAGCCACTCTTAATAGGATTTTTTTTTCTCCTTCTAATTCAATGAAAGTTTCTCTTTTTGCAGCCTATGGCCTATATTATGCTTGCATGGCAAGATTTTGCTAGTGACTGACCTGTAAGAGTGGTTTGTCTGAGAAGCTTCTGGAAGCTTCCTTCATGTGGCAGAGCTAATGCCAGCCAGCTCCAAGATGGATCCACCACTGGTCAAGGCTGGGTTAGTCATTGCTGGTAGTAAAGCCTCTGTGATAACATGTTTAAGAAAAAAAGTAACTGCACAGAAGTAATTGTGGCCAGAGAAGAACAGAGTGAGAATATGTGAGAAACAGCCCTGCAGACACCAAGGTCAGTGAAGGAAGATGGGGAGGCAGGAGGTGCTCCAGGCACCAGAGCTGGGATTCTCCTGCAGCCCGTGGTGCAGCCCATGGGGAGGCAGCTGGGCCCTTGCAGCCCAGGGAGGAACAGGGCGAGCAGAGATCCACCTGCAGCCCCTGGAGGAGCCCAGACCAGAGCAGGTGGATGCCCAAAGGAGGCTGTGACCATGTGGGAAGCTCATCCTGGCAGGACCTGTGGCCTGAGGATAGGGGAGCCCATGCTAGAGCAGGTTTGCCAGCAGGACTTGTGATCCCTTGGGGGACCCATGCTGGAACCATTTGCTCCTGAAGGATTTCCCCTCTGTTGAAAAAAGGACCCATGCTGAAGCAGTTCATGAAGAACTGCAGCCTGTGGGAAGGACTCCTCTCCCTGAGAAGGAAGCAGCAGCAGAAATAATGTGATGAGCTGACCATAACCATAATAACCACCTGTCCCTGTGCACCACTGCTGGGGAGGTAAAGATTTGGGAATAAAGTTAATCCCTGGAAAGAGGGAGAAGTGGGGACAATGTATTTTTAAAATTTATTTTACTTCTCATTATCCTACTCTGATTTTGATTGTGTTCAACTGATTCCTTCAAGCTGGGTCTGTTTTGCCATGACACTGACAGATCTCTCCCCATCCTTACCTCAGCTCATGAGATTTCATTATTTTTCCCTCCGCTGTGCAGTTGAGGAGGGAAGGGATAGAGCAGCTTTGGAGGGACACTGGCATCCAGATAATGCCAATGGCCATTCTTCCTTGTCCTTTTCCTATTCACCTCCCAAAAAGTGAAAAGTTCCTCCTTCTTAATAACCCCTCATTCAGTGAAGCATTGGGATTGTGTCCTCCCAGTGTTCTCCTCAAGATGAAGTTCCTTTAGCCTCTCCTTCTGTCACATGTTCCAACCCCTGGAACCATCTTGGTTACCTTCTTCTGGATACTTTTAATCTTCTAAGTATTCCTTGCCTACTTAAGAGCCCAAACTGGACACAGTGTTGCAGAAGTGGCTTCACAAATGGCAAGTAGTGAATAATCATCTCCCTTCACCCACTGTGATGTTGATGTGGCCCAGTATAGTGGTAAGTCTTAATCACCTCAAAGTTGCACTATTGATCCTCATTTCACTGTTTAACTGGGACCCACAGGCTCTTTTTGCAGAGCTGCTGTCTCATTAGTCAGTCCTCAGCCTATACCAGTGCTTGGGGGGTTTTGCCCTAGGTGCAAGGCTTTGTCAGGTATTGAACATTCTCCAGTTTGTTCAAGGTGTTCTCACAGAGCAACCCTGTCCTCCAGTATGTCAGACACACCCTGGTTTCAGCCACTCATTTCATCATAAAAGACCATGACATGGGTTATACAAAATATGCCTTTCTGCCTTCCCCCTCTCCAATTTTAGAAATTCCAACTAAGGTCAACTTCTCTATTACTGTATTTTTTGAGAGGTGGAAGTGCATATTTTTGGAAAATGGCCAAACAGCAACTGAAATCTTATTCTACCTTAAACACATTTTCATAGTTTTTGTGTTCCATAACTTTTTCTGAACTTTGCGTTCTTAACTTAAGGAAGACCTTAAATGGTCACCGTTGCATGAATGTGTAAATCTTAGTAATTTAGCTGACCTTGTAACCCCGTTGTGGGTGGAAGGCCCTAATCTGTATAGTGCTGTTTAACTCCTCAGGTATTTACAATGTAACTAATTAGTAACATGGGCAAACAACCACACCCAAATTTTGACCGGTCAGCCAGACATGTGCAAGGCGTCTCTGGGACTGATAAAAGCTGCCAGCACAGATCAGGTAGTTCCATCTGACCGAGCAGAAGGTGCCTTCAGGAGGGTGCTTGCAGGGTGGAGTCCTTTCAGCCAGTAGCCAGCCATTGAATAAGAGAAATTTGGATCAGGGTAGGAAAGATTCCAGTACAGCTCACTTCACAATACAGTGCTGCAGTTGTTCATCCAAGGGGTTAAACTGGAACTTGGATCCAATTTGAGTTTCATTGTGTGTAAAAAGAACAAGCATATGATGTTGTCTGACTTTATAAAATAGAATATTCCTCTTTAAAATATGAACAGTAATTGAAATTTATAATAACTTTCTTTTTGTCTTATATAGATAAGATTCAATGAAAATGAAAAAGATTTTTAGAACAATACATAATTCTTCATACAACCCATAATTAGCTTGTATCCAGGGAATATGGAAATTCACAGTGAAACCAGATACAATGTGAAATGTACAGGATGCATTTGCATATAACAAAGGTAAGGATGAAAATATTTTTGATGCATTTCATGTAAATTCTAGGCATAAAATATATTATTAGGGGAGGGGGTTTGATTTTAGCTTTCATTCCCTGGCCAATGTTCTCAACATAGCCAGCAGATTTTGAAGCAGAATCTTTATTTATTCATTGTCTTCTAGATTATGTGGAGCTGGTGAGAAGTTTTGAACGAAGTCTTCTGTTACAACTTGATGATCAAATTATTTTTTAATTGTTTCTGAATTGTGAATATGGCTTTGAAAAATCCAAAACTCAGGACAATTTCTCTTAGTTGCTGGATTGTGCTTTCAAAATACATGAACTATTCTAGCAAGGGAAGTATATTTTTGGTAGAGAATATTGAAGTTTTGTCTCAAACAGTGTGATAGTAGGTTTAGTATCCACTGAGAGGTTTTGTCTTGCCAAAGGGCTGGCAGTAACACCTGCTGAGATGCCTTGCCATCTGTTTATACATCTAAGAGATGTGAGGTTTGATTACTAAACTTTTCCTCATATGCTATGACCACTAACATTTTTTCTGTATTTGGGTTGCATTTTGGATGAAACACCTGGCTTCACAGGCATTTTTCCTAGGAGAAAATAATTGTAAGTTGGAGTGAATTAATGCTACGATGCTGCACTGAACAGAGTTCATTTTTGCAGAGGTGAAGGTATTTGCATTAACCCTGAAGGATCTCAAGTGTAATATGTGCTAATCAAGAAGTATCACAAATCATACTCATAAAGTGTTTCACTACAAATACAGATATTCCAGCATTCCTTAATATATCACTCTTAGTCTATTTTACTCACTTGATGTGGTTTCATGTAATGTCCTTGCTGAAAGCATCTCATGAAAACTGTATATTCAGAACCTCCATATTAAACAAATTAATTATTAAAAGTTGTAACAAATTAAACATAGAAGCCTGAGAGAAATTCAGACTCCTTCAAGGGCAGAGAGACCTCAACAAATTAGAAAAATGGATAATCACCAACTGTATGAAGTTTAACAAGCACAAGTGCCAGAATCTGCACCTGAGACAGGGCAATTCTGGTTGTGTGTATGGGCTGGGGAACAGGAGGCTGGAAAGCAGCACCACAGAAAGGGGCCTGGGGCCCTGGTCAATGCAAGCTGGATGAGCCAGCAGTGCCCTGGCAGCCAGGAGGGCCAACCCTGTCCTGGGGGGGCATCAGGTACAGCATCACCAGCTGGGCAAGGGAGGGGATTGTCCTGCACTGCTCTGAGCTGGGGCAGCCTCACCTCCAGTGCTGGGGCAGTTTTGGGCACTACATTTTAAAAAATATGCTGATTTATCAGAGAGCATCTAAAGGGGGGTCACAAGGATGGTGAAGGTTCTGAGAGGGAATACAGATGAGGAACTGCTGAGATCTCTTGGTCTGTTCACCCTGGAGGAGACTGAGGGGAGTCCTCACTGTGGTCCTCAACAACCTCATGAGGAAAAGTGGAGGGACAGACACTGATCTCTTGACTCTTGTAAGTAGTGAACAGGACTTGAGAGAATGGCATGAAGCTGAGTTGGAGGAAATTCTGGTTGGATATCAGGGAAGTTTTTCACCAAGAGGGTGGCCAGGCACTGGAACAGGCTCCCTTGGGAAGTGGTCACAACAACAATACTGACAGGTCAGGAAGCGTTTGGCCAACACTCTCATGCAGATGGTGTGATTCTTGGGGTGTCCTATGCAGAGACAGGACTTAGATTCAATCGACCTGATGGGTCCCTTCCAACTCAACATATTCTGTGATTTGGGCACATTAAGACTCCTTTGTTAGAGTCTCTGAGCATGATGGCCAAATGGGTACAACACTTGCCAGGGAAGTAGAATACCTTGATTTCAAAATCCTATACTACAAGTTAGAGATCTGTTTTAAGCACAAGTCACAGTTAAATCATGAATTCAGGAGCTGGGGGACTGTAGAGACAATTAACAAAGCCTGGTTCTATTGAGAGTGAGCTTAACTTGAGGAAGGGGAAAACAATATTGAGTTCTGGTTGCAATTCCCAATGTTGTTTATTTATTTCTATCCAAAGATTTATTAATGGGAAATGAATAAACTAGTCTTTAGAGCACAGATATGTTAACTTTCAGATAAAGGTGAGATCACTCAGACAATTCTATGTTGCTTTTTCCTGTATCAGTCACCTCAAAAGAAGTACATTATAAGTTTTCTATGTACTACAAATGAAATGATATGAGCTGGTTATCATGATATGATTTTATAATCCAATGCAGTTTGCTTACAGTATTTAAATTGTGCACACTTACATGCCTCATGTTTTTGGTGAAATCTTAAAATTCAATTCAGTTATATTTGCATCAAGTCTACATTTGCATAATTGCAATGTTTACACTATTCTTATACCTCAGCCTTGACAATATCTTACAGAAAATCCCTGGGCTAGAATAATTCTGAATCTTAGTCAATGTGTATTCCAATCTAACAAGAAGCTGCATTTTCATGCTCTGTTCCCCAATTAACATAAAGCTTCATTACCCTTTTGGGATAGAAAAAACCCTGCTATGTGTATTGTCTTACCCATAATTCATTTATTTACAAAGTTATTAAAACTCATAATTAATTAGACTTCTCATGAGGTCTAATTCCCTTCTGTGCTTTCTGGTGCATGACTATAAAGTTTAGCAAGGGGAACAATTTGCATTGCATCTCTCCCCTGGAGGTCCTTGTCATCATTTGATCATGGATTCAACCTATTCTGTTGTTTTCCCTTTACACCCTTCAGCTTTGATTCCTGGTTGCACAGTGACACAGCTTCACACAGAGGCAG
Organism: Camarhynchus parvulus; assembly: GCF_901933205.1. Classification (NCBI taxonomy): domain Eukaryota; kingdom Metazoa; phylum Chordata; class Aves; order Passeriformes; family Thraupidae; genus Camarhynchus; species Camarhynchus parvulus. The sequence goes on from NC_044586.1 coordinate 50,398,649, forward strand.
GAAAAAAATTCTGGCCTAAAAGTAGTTAGCTTGTGATTACTGCAGTTCTGTGGAAGGAATGAGCTGGTGTTCAGCCATCAGCAAGGCTGCTTGGGGGCTGGAATGCAGCCTGCCCATCTCAGTGCTGCACCTTCTGACAGTGGGTTCTGGCAGGAGAGAGAGCATACAGAGCAAATCCTCTGTTTGAGAAAAAGTCAGTGCAGCTGGAAACAACTGAGGTGACAAGAAGTGACCATTGTAATGCCCCAAGAAGACATGCTGCATCATCAGATCAGTGCAGTCAGTAACCCAGTCCTACAAGAGACAGGGAGGAAAAGGTCTAACTGTGCTGATGATATAGTTTGGGTGTTTATGTGGGATTTGGACACTTGTGCTGTTGGGAACTCAAATTCAACTAGCCAAGGAGTTCAAATATTCTTCTTTCCTCCTCACAGATCACTAACAATTACTGCATGACTTGCCACTTTAAAATAATTTGTCTTGCTTACCTTTCCTTAAGGCACTTAAAGCATTATTCTGTGTAAATTTCTCACCTTTTTGCTTACCTGCCTGGCTGGGTAAAAAAAAAAAGTATGCTTCTCACAGGACAGGTAGTTTACTTAACAAAAGAATTAATCTGGCAAAGTATATTAGGAAAAATTAAGGACTTGCTTACAGTATTATATAATGAATTTGCATCTTCTTACCGCATTCAGTTTTCTTCCGGTCCAGTGATTTTTTTCCTGTACGCTCTTCCTGTAGAGTGAACATAAAGTTAATTTAATTCATGTTCTCATCCCTGATTAATCTGATTAATACAAAACACATACAGATATGCAACAAAATGAGCTTCATGCTTTCAGAAATCATTGAATTGAGGCATATATATGTTCTAAGGCTTTGTGATGTGCACTAGGAAATGGAGGATAATGCATCTGGATAAGCAAATTGAGGCCAAATGTAGACCTGGTCTAGCATGCTGATTCACAAGGTGATCATGTTCTCTACCAAATAATGTATTTAAAACCTATTCCTAATTATGAATTTAGTGAAGTTTAAATTAAAGTGTTTCCAGCTGTGTCTTTCTTATATAGGAGGTGACAAAGGATCTAGACTGTTGAAGACAGAAGAGAGGAGTGTAAAGAGAAGGTGTAAGGATTTCTAAGTCTTTCAGAGGAAAATATAAAGGACCATGTTCCTAAACTTACTTCAAAATGTGCAGATGAGGGGAAAGTCCTGCAGAAAAGTGGACAAGGACTTCTGTTTCTTCTGTTTCTACCATATGTGGTGTATGTCCACACACAGTTGTGTGGATGTAGCATGGGGAGGGATGGGAAGCAGTAGAGTGAGAGAGGTGAGAGAAATAGAAAAGTGAAAAAAATATATCTGGAAGGAGGCTTAGACAAGGAAAGGGAGAATGAGATTCATGAGAAGAGGGGAGAAAGAAGGCCCAGGAAAGATTCAGAATGAAAGGATGCAGTAGGGTGCAGTAGCTTAAAAGTAATGCAGGCAAGACTGAGAGCAAGAAGCATAGCAGAAAAGGGGAGGAGAAGTAGGAAGTCAAGAAAGAAAGAACAGGCAGTAGAATTCATTAAGCCAGGTTTCCTGGGGTTCTATGACTTGCAATGAGATTATCTCCTGTTTGCTGACCATTTTCTTAGGTTTTGTATTAAAAGCAAGGATGCATAAAAAGAAACATCTAGGTCCTGGGTCTAATCAGAGCAAAAGTGCTTAGAAAATCCAGAAATAAGAATATTTATTTTCAAAAAGAAGCAACCATTTTTGTAAGTTCTTTTGTATATATGTCTGTATGAAAATCAAGTCCTGTATTGCAGGGCAATAAGAACCTTTCAAATTTAGAGAAATTAGGATTCCAGCAGCAAACTTGCAAGACTTTACTCAACATCAAGGAACATATGCAAACAGTTCAAGATGTATGAAGACAAGCCATGAAAACAAAACAAAACAAAAAAAAAGCTGAATTCCAGAAATAATACTATCAAAAGTACAAAGAACAAGTATTTGTAGAAATGCAATGTACAATTAACCCAATCAGCATAAGATTACTGTTTCATATAAAGAAGGACTACAGATGATAAATCACAGAATGAACTGAAAGAAAAATGAAAGTTTCATGGCCTAAAGAAAACTGGTGATAGGCAGCTAAGGAGCTATTCGACATTGTCTGAGGCAGAGAAAATCCATGTAAATGAATTGTGGTTCTGCTCTGCCCTCAGTGGGAGACTGATTGGGTCTCTACACTCTGCCTGGCTCTACTCAGTTTGTGGGAATGTTGTAACACTGAGACCTTGAGCACTGTCAAAATCAGTTGAAATTTTCAAGAAGGTTCCAAAGCTTATTGCAAGATTTACACTGACAGAATGTGCAACAGAGTAAATTTTGCTTCCTTAGGAAGGGAAGCAAAACCTGTAGAAAAGCAAAAAGAGATGGATAGCCTGTTGATTGCCACTACATTAAAGCTAAATGCAGTTTACATTTGTGCTGCAAATGAGATTTGCTTCTTGGATGGCAGAATATAACATGCTTAATTTGGACTATAAGTCCAAAATAAAGTACACATTCATCAAAATAAAGTCAATGACAGTAACCTAAGGGTACAAATGGGAAGTTCAATGCACAACACAATTAACTAAAGGTACGAATTGGGAGATACAAAGCACAACACAATTCTGGGTAAAAGAAAATGTGCAGTAAATGTGACAGACAAGATTGTGACACAAGGCTGCTCCTATTTCAGTGCTCAAAATCCATGAATGAATAAGGAAGATATGCATTAAAAGATCAGGACTCAGAAGATTAATAAGTGATCACATAAATAGTATTCAGTATATTATTCAGTATATTCCCATAAATACTATTCAGCAATAAAAGAGAGCAGTTATATCAGTGTAAATATATTTCGGCAATCTTCATACAAGTTGAATATGGATGGCAATGACAAATAGTCCCAAGGAATCAAACCTCAAACAGAGAATCAGTCACTGTAATGAGCAGGACTGATCTGCTCTGACACTGACCTACTGGGTTTCTCTTCCACATTTTGACAGTACTTGAGTGAATGAAATTTTTGCTTAATGAAACTGAACTGAACTGAGGTTGGCAGAGGATATTTTGGCACAGAATGTTTTGTCAATCATGACTCTTACTAAAACTTCTTATCCCACAACTTCTACTAACTGTATTTTTTAATGTGTTAAAGAAAAAGTTGGTGAGCAAATCATCATTTTTCATTCAGCTTGGCAATCTTTTCTGTTATTTCCTTCAAGCTAACTTAGTTTGTACTATTTAATTGGCCACTCAAAGGATATTTTCCAAACACCAAGCCAGCTGCCTCTCAGGTGAATTAATTCTGTCATTTACTTTGCTTATAACATATCTCCTTGAACTACTGCAGAGTTAATAATCATAGAGTATTAAGCAGTATGGATATTAGAGAATGGTTCTGAAAACCATATGAATTTGGTTTTATGACTAGTCTGGTAAACATTTTTGTCTTACAGTTTTTACTGTTCCATAGACTATGTAGCACAGACTTCATCACAGACAGCTAGTGAGTTCAGTTTGTTATGTGCAAAGGAATAAGCTACAGCCCATAGAGGGTTGTGGTAGCCCTGGGCTATTGCACAGCAAAACAATAGTTGGATTCTGTTAATTCATTATTGATGTTAACTCGTTCTGTACTATAAGATATAAGAATTGGAATAGGGTAAACTCACTATTTATATTTTTAAAAAGAGGAAAAAGGCAAGAGAAGAATTTAACAAGCCTGACAGTTTACCTTTGGTCCCCCAGATAATGAAGCAAGTACTGAAAGACACTATTATTAAGCATTTATAAGATAAAGGGGGTATGTAAAAGCCAACTTATACCTGCTGAGTACTAATATTAACAGGTCACCTAATTTCCTTCTAAATGAGTAATAGGCCTCAAAAAACTGAGAAGTGGAATCTAGCAGGATTTCAGGAAGGCTTTAGAACAAACTACTTAAATTAACCATCCTAAGTAAGAAGGACATGATGGTTATCAACCCAGAGTTGTAAAGAAAGTCAAACATGAAAGGAAGAGTAGTATTGATATATATAACCTGTGGTTTAAATCAGCCTCTTAGTGCCAGTGGTCTGGACAATTAAAAAATGCTACACTAAGCTTAAAACCAGCTCCAATAGAAAGAGAAATACTGGATACTGCTGGCTCATCAATATTTTCAATCCATTTTCTTTCTATTTAATTAAATATTACACAAGTAGATACATAGATAAATGCAAGGTACTGACAGACAACCAGCAGAATTTCTTTTTGGGAGTCATGCTTTACCATCTGCTAGAAACTTCTGAAGGAAATACCTGTCATCTGTTTAATATTTTTTTCATTGATATCCTTATCCAAGATGCCTAAATAATTTACAGTGTTATACATAAGACATAAAAATAATAATAAGGTTAAATAATCAGATTTTACTATGAGAAGAAACTATGAGAGGAGATCCCCCTAAGAATATTTGGTGTGTAAAATAGTCATAACCATATGGAAAAGGAGGGAATTGTGAAAGAACAAAATTTCCAGATGATGATGTATTATGCATGCTAGACAAACATAAAACTGACTGGAAATAAATCCACAGAGATCTCAAAATACTGAAGGTCTGTTCAGTAAAAACAACCAAATAAAATTGTGACAACTGTAATGACATGCACATGAGGTAAAAAACCCATAATTATAAATATATAACAGCTGTCTCAAAGTGTGGCATCTATTATCTTTCAGATAGAGATCTGAAACCACTGGAGGTGGGGAAAAAACAATAAAGAGAATGTTAGAATTTACTAGGTATAAGGAGACCAAAACAGACAATCCCATTTATCACTGTCAACTCATCCTGGTCCTTCTTTTAAACACTTCATAATTAATAAGGTGTTTTGAAAGGAGGTGTTAGAGAATTTTTTGAAAATACTATAAAAGAAGGACAGTCACTAAAAAGAGCGCAGCTTCTGTACAAGGGACAAGAAAAAGTGCAAAGACTTTCCATGCTTGGAGAAGATAGAGAGGGATATGATACAGAGCTACAAAATTGTAAATGGTTTGAATAAGATTAATAAGAAGTGTTTATTAATTATTTCTAAGTTCACAAAAACTATCAAGCCCTTAAGGAAATTATCAGGGAGCAACATCAACATTTCAAAATCTTAATATATTGCATAAGTAAGTTGTGGGTCTCGTCACAGAATACTTTGGAAACTAAAAGGACAAATGAGTTCCATAAGTGAAGGATTGATGGATAAATGGATGCAGCAAAGTCCATTTGTAGCTCTAAAATATTATGGCCTTCAGTCCAGGAAGCTCTTTGACTGAGAAGACATAACAGAGAGGACCACTGTTACACTTTTCTTGGCAGTTTTGCATTCTGGATTCAGCTTTGAATGTGGTTCTGGGTTGCACTGCCTTTCAGACAAGCACAAAAGACCACAGATTCTTATGACATGCTTGTAATATTCTAAGCAGAATTCTGCAGAAAAGGTTCTTGGGAATATAGTATATGCCAAGCAGAGCAAGTGTCAGAAATGACAAAGAGAAAATGGAAAGTGTCAAATGGTAAAGTAAAGACATGAATTGGAAGGAATATTTCTCTTTAGTTCAACTCTGGTAAATCACTAGCTGGAAAACTGGCCAGGTTTTGGGATTGCGTTTTAAGCAAAATTATCCAGAAAAAAAATCTATAGGCATCCAAGGAATATGACCTATAAGAAATGTAAAAAGCATTGTAGATATTTATTTTTTTCCATAGGTATTAGGTAGAATCAAAGGAGGAAGAAAAATTGTTTAGTTGATCATGAGAACAAAGAATAAAACACAGAAAGCTATTGCAAAGATTTGAGCTAGACCACAGAGAGGATTTTTTACAGGAAGATTTCAAACCCTGATGAAGATTGCCTGAGGAAGTGTAGAATCTCCATCATCCTTGGGTTTTAAGACATCAGTTAGACCCATATCTTTACAGTTTGAGTGCAGTAAGTGGGCTATATGTGTTCTACATTCATTATAGTTCTATTTCTTTCCTGACATTTGAGGAATGGCTTGTCTGAAATGTGTGTGATCAATTCATATTATTTTGACTGCATGCTGGCATGCAGCTATTCATGCTGTCTTTGTGTATATTTATTTTCTTTCTCACTCCATCTCTAATAATCTATAATTTCATTTACATGCTCGGCGACTGTTTCTCACAGTCAAATTCCTCTCCATTGGCTTGACACTCACTGTTTAGTGTTATTCCCTGCATTTTGTCATTCTCCTAGCTCATTTTTCAAACAGCCAGTGGTAATTTGTTCTCATTTTTATAAGGACAATTTCAAATTTCTTTTTACTTATTTATTTTTAAAAGCATAATATGTAACAATTGAGCATGTTCTACTAAGATCAATACCATCCCCTGATTCAATGTATTCTCTCAGCAAATGTTTATTCCTTTGGTAAAAAGCTCAGGTCAAGTTGCCCGAATATTTTGCTTAATCATGCTTGGGGGAGAAATACTTTGTGCTTTAAATTTAGTACTATGTGTTGGCAGCATTTGTACTCTAAGGTTTGAGTTGAGGATGAGGCAAGGAACAAGGAGCCAAGATGACAATGATTCATTTGTGTTTCTTTATCCCTGACACTGGTTGTACCACAGCAAACCCTGCACTCTCTTGACATGGTATTTCCACAGGGGCACATTCTTCTCTGCCTGGGGCTGAGCCAGCCCATGCAGGCAGAGCCTGAGCAGGCAAGGAGGTCCTGAACAGGCACCGGATTTCTTCTTCCAGAAAGCTCTAAAACCTGTGTTCACACTTAACTAAATGCTTGCTTGGAAACAAAATACCTAATGGGTCTTGAGAACACAGCAAGGTAGTATTCCTGATGTTCTGTATGCCCACATCTGCATGCTGGAACAGGTAGATTTTTTGTGGATTATTGATCACTAGAGCAGAGCACACAGGATGCACAAGGAGAGTCTCCTTCCTGTTATTTCTATCAGCAGAAGTAAGAGTACAAAAGTCCATCAGCAGAAGCAAGCCCTATATTTCATCTAAGGAGGAAATGCATCTCCTGCCTTCTTTCACAGAAGAAAACCTGAGATAACCTTTCTAGAATCTTCAATATCAGCTATTTGCTTTGAATGCAAGGCCTTTAGAGGAGATGAGTTTTTCAAAGGTATTTATCCCTGCTTTCTAAAAACCTAGCTCTGAGAGACAAAAAAAAACCCTTATATATTATAATCTTGACTATTATTCAAAAGAACAAGTATCCATTCCCTCAGATCTGCTTGCAGAGTAAAGGCCTGAGTGAGCCATGTCATTTTCACAAAGTGTCATTAAACACACAGCGTTATATTTTTGTGCAGAACTATCAGGTGGATGACAGCTCTGTACCTGTTATATTCCAAAGGGTTTCTAAAGGCACGTGTCATTTCCTTCATAATTGGACAAAGCCTTCAAATGGCTTGGGACAAACGCAACTCCTAGAAACAAAGGTAGGGACACACACACTCTACTAGCCTGTTACCCTACAACAGGATTGTTCAGAGATCTGTGTCACTTCATCCTTCCCCTTAGAATAAGCCCAGGTGCAGCAAATGAGGGCAAATAGCTGTGAGGGAGTAAACCAAAAGTAATCCAGGCTAACTGCATCAGTATCAGAAATGAGCCATCAAACCTGAAACCTTGTATCATTACACCTTGAAGAATACTATCGCTGTACTAGAGAATCAGAAGGACCTCTTTTATAGTTGTACCTCTCAATGTACATAATCCTTTGACATGCTTATATGCTCCTTGATTATATTGCTGTTGCTGCCTTTTCTTGATGATTCGCAGTGATATTGTTGTGCCAAAAGAGGTTTAAAGTTGTTGTAATTTGTTCCCTTGCTGCTGGCAGCTATGATCAAGGTCTTTGACTGTTTTCTTTTTGATTCTCTGAAGTTTGGTTTATTTAACTCTAATATTTTCACTCCCTTTTTTCTTTTTTTAAAGCTTATGTGCACCCAGTGCCTGTACTGCACTGAGCTCTTTTAACAACCAATTCTCCAATAAACAGTTTTCTCCTCCTTGTGCTGTGTAGTTTATGCCCTATTTATTGTACACAATTCAACTCCTGCTCTGAGTTAATAGTTTTCTTTCTTCCATAATAACATCAGTATAGGAGTTGAATACTTCCCAACATTTATTTTCACAAATGAGATTAGAGATTACTACTCTCCTTCTTTTACAACTATTAAACACACAGAGACATTAAGGTCGAAGGTACTTCCTCATTTTCACTAGTCATCTTGAGACTCTCCTGATGTGATTTTGTTAGTGTAAGCAGCAGAATACTGACTTCATTAATTTTTAAGGGCATTTGTTAACTTCACAGGTTGCTATGGGCACTCTCTCAAATGAAATTGCAGTGCTTCAAGTCCAATATCCAGAAAACAAATGCAAAATTGATGATCATGTAAAATAAGAGAAGCCTTGGATTATGTTTAATTATGTGACAGAGACAGAAAGTAAAAGTAACTTCCTAAGGTTGTCCCATCAGACCAGTCCAGTTTTTCCTTCTCTTTCCTGCACTATTTCCTACTGCTGATTGCTTATTCTCTACCATTTACTGCAAGAATAACCCCACTTTTGGATTCCTTAAACTGGATGCCAACAGTGGTTGAGTAACAATACTTGTAGAACTCTAGGATGACTGACAGGCAAGACATGATAACAGCTTGCTAAGGATCCCATTAATCATTGCAGAATGGATCTGAATTCGGTTACAGCAATAATTATCCTGATTTTGTTTCTCACCACACCAAGGACTTGAAGAAACACCTGTAACAAAAGGTTTCTTCTTCTGAAAATGTAAAATTTTTACTAGTCAGTCTAAGGCAACAAAATTTGAGAATTTGAGCCCCAGCAGTTCATACTTGCAGCGAGATAGAGAAATAAAACCTGGATATTATAAGCTGGAAAACTTCAGACAATAACACTGGAGCAATGGGAGGTGCTGCCTTTACCCCATCATTGCAGAGGGAGAAATTTCCCTAATCCCATCAAGTTTTGCCTCCTTTTCTTCTTTCACTGAGCTGGAAAGTGGTGTTTTCTTAGTGAAAAGCTTTAGATAAATTGCAGGACTATGCAGGAATTTTGAAGTGATCTAACAAGGAACTGAGGAGGAAGGTGATGTGTGAGGGGCAAGTTGCCTCTGTCTCACAATCAAGGTGTTTCCCTTTGGTATGAACTAGCTTGGACAATTAGAATATGGTTTTATGGCAGGACTTGGAAGAAAGATGAAGGTCAGTTCCCACAGTTACATGGAAAATAGCCATTTAATCCCAAACCTTGGAAAATATAAAAGTAAACTGTAAAAATAGTCTTTGTTTTGCTTGGCATTTATTTAAATTCATTTTCAGGTACCTTTTAACTGGACTGTATCTGCGTGCAAATGACTGTATCTGCTGCAAAAATCTGCAGGCCTTGATCCACTGAACAGGCAGAGCCACTGAACAGATGACATTTAGCTGAGGGATGCAGTTGACACTCCTGAAAGATGGGATGCCATCCAGAGGGACCTGGACAAACTCCAGAAATGAGTCCATATGAACCTTAGAAGATTGAACAAGGCCAATTGGAAGGTCCTGCCTGTGGGTCAGGGAAAGCCCCATTATCAATACAGGCTGGGGATGAAGGGACTGAGAGCAGCCCTTCTGAGAAGAGCCTGGGGGTGCTGGTGGATGAGAGGCTGGACACAGCCTGGCCATGCGCACTTGCAGCACAGAAAGCCAGCTGTGTCCTGGGCTGCATCCAGAGTGTGGCCAGCAGGGAGAGGGAAGTGATTCTGTCCCTCTGCTCTGGTGACACCCCACCTGCAGTGCTGCATCCAGCTCTGGGGTCCCCAGCAATGGAAGATATGGACTTGTTGGAGGGAGTCCAGAGGCGGCCATAAAACTGAACAGAGGGATGGAACACCTGTGCTATAATGAAGGACATCAGGAAGAGCATCAGGGCATAGGCTGAGCACCTCCTGTATGAAGGAAGGCCAAGAGAATGGGAGTTGTTCTGCCTGGAGAGAAGATTCTGGGAAGATCTTATTGGAGACTTTTAGTACTAAAAGGTGGCTTAAAAGAAAGATGGAGACTGACTTTTAGGTATGGCCTGTGGCAATTGGACAGGGGGAAATTGTTTTAAACTAAAAGAGAGTTTATTCAAACATTTTATATGATGAAGCACTGGAACAGGTTGCCCAGAGAGGTGGTAGAGGACTCATTCCTGAAAACATTCAAGGTCAGGTTGGACAGAGCTCTGAATGACTTGTCCTAACTGAAGATGTCCCTGTTTACAGCATGGGGTGTTAGACTAGATGACCTTCAAAGGACTCTTCCAACCCAAACCACAGTATGATTCTATGGTTCTGTGTTTCTTTGATTCTGAATGAACAGAATACTTGTTGGAGGATAGTAATAGTGATGCTCAGAACTCCAGAGGGATGGAGAGGAATGGAGGCAGAATCCTACCTCCTACCCACACCAGTCAGTATAACCAGCTGGCACAAAAACCTGTGCCTATAGTATAGGAATATACACTGGGATCAATAGAAGTAGTGCTGAGTTACTCTTAGTATGTGCACCAGGGGTGGATTTCAGAGTGGATTTTGAAGGAGAAAATCATTCCTCCCCTCCATCCTCAGTTATGTGGCACAGAGAAGTCTCTGCAACCCTTGCCTGTATTGCATAAGCATCCATGCTGTACTAGTAGTCACATAGCAGGAACAGCAAAACCCCTAAGGATTCCCAGGAGCCATTGTAACAGAGCTCATATGATGGTGAAGATCTGCACCATTCACATTGCAGGTCAACGTGTATGGGCTGTAGTACACAATGCCTTCACGATTAAAAGACAGCTGATTGTGTATTTGCAAACTACAGATTTTTTTCTGCATAAATATGTTAACTGACATTTATGCCAAACATATTACATGCTCATGTCAAGAGAATAGAACCCATCTGTACTGCAGAGATGTAATTAGCATTAATTAATATGTTCGCATTGTCTGGTTGCTCATATATTTTGCCCTGAAGTCATAAATGTGGCATGGCATTTAGTAAGGCAGTATTCATGAGTCTTCATCTAAATTCCAAACATTTGGGTTTTGTGATGCTTTTAGTGCCCCTTGTTATTAACTGTTTCCTAGCATCTATGGAAAGGGAGTTTTGTTCATGGCAGTGTTTGAGAAATTGCGGTTCCTGGTAAGAACTTGTTATAGGCAAAAAAGTTTCTTCAGCAGTTGATACTCTAGCATAAAAATAAACAGTTACAATTATCTTGTGGCACAGTAATGAAGAAACTTGTTTTTCACAAACATGAAGCAATTAACAACAAATGTTTGAGTAGGGTATTAACAAGATACAATAAAATCTTTTCATCCAAGCCATTTGGTAAACAATTTGTATATATTAATTGAAAAGTTGGCAAATGATTCAGGAACAAATGCACATCATCTACAGTAGATCATTTACACTTTTTTTACCACTTCTGATTCAGCAGAGATCCTCAAACTAGTGAACCCACTTGCATGCCCTAGTCATGACCAATATGTATTTGCAGAAAGCATGCTCCTGTTCTTACCAAAAACCTTTATAGGCATGTGAGATCCTCTATTACCACTTTTTTCTGTCTCTGCAAACCACTCCTCTCCTTTTAGTCATTCTGAATATTGATGCACAAAAACTGAGGGCTTTGGACTGAATTTCTTCATTGGAAATCTTTTAAGTGAATATTAATATTCCTTCACAAGTCATAATATATGGAGTCACATGTACTTCCTGCATAGTTTTCTATAATATTTTCCCATTTACTTTTAGCTGCAAGCAATTTTTCCTTTTGTTTGATGCTTATTCATATACAAACAATAGCTGCAAATGCTGGATATGCATTTAATTGGATAGCTTTCACAGAATCACTGGTTGAATGCCCTGATAACTAAAAGTACCTTAGTAACTACCTTAACAGTAGTTTAGTATTCCTACAGTGAATGCAGCATCCACAGATCCAGCAGAAGCCATGAACATGTGAATGGGTTAACTAGTATTTTTAGCTGTCCACATTTTTAAAAGCCACAAACAAGATTCAGCCTCTAGAAGCAATATGGCCCTGCTCTAGGAGTGACAAATTTGCCTTTGGATAAATCAGAGGTAATTCTGTCACATTTTAATTGTATGCCTCTAAATACACAGCCAGTTTATTTCTCATGCTTTCAGATGCTTTACTGTAAGCAGCTGCCGCAAATGTGATTTGCTCCATTTTTATAGATCAAGCCACAGCATATGTGTCCATTAGTGCCATAACCTTGATGAGATTTGACTGGCAGCTTTTTGATGTTCTTAATGCTCATTTAGAGTGTGACCCCATGCACATTTTTCTTGCAGCAATGCAGCCTTGCAGAATCATCTTCACCAGCCTTAGACATTTATTTACCATCTTTGTTGCACTGACCCAGTGTTTTGCAAGGCAGTGTGGAAAACTGGGTGGTTCACTGATGTAACTGAAATACAATTTGGCATTCAATGCACTAGTCTGGTTTACCATGAGAGGCAAAAAATCCAAGTCATAGCACAAATGAGAAACCAACAGGGGATGGGAAATCATTTCATGGATGTACTGCAGAGGAATAGGTGCACAGTGAGTCCACATGAATGCACGTACTGGGGTGGTACCAACAGGAGCTAGTTGAATCCATCTGCTATGAGTTTGATTTGCTAATCAAATGACACTTTTTAGTTGCATCATCACAAAATGTGGTGACTCTTACTTTAGCAAAGCTGGTGTAAGTCACTGCTCCTTACTCAGAGTAGGTAAGATGTCTGGAGGAAGAAAGCTAACTTAAATTTATCTGAACTGACTCTTTCCGCAAAGATAAACCTTGAAACAAACCTTTTGAAGCAGGTCAGGGCAAATGCATCACTTGATTTTTCACCTGTCTTTTAATTTGTGGTACAATATCACATTTAGAGAGTAGTGTGATTTTTGTATTAAAAAATAGAGGGGAAAAAGTCAGAAACAAGTTTTACCTTCAGCACAGCTGGCTCTTTTTTATATTGGAAAAGAAATCTTTGCTTCCTTTTATCAGTATCTTTGTCAGCATCCTCAGAATTTAAAGAGTGAAAGTCCTTCTTAACAAGTCTTTCCTTTCTTCCAGCTTGGACAGAGTCTATATGGGGAGCACAGAAATAAGGGCAGTTCAAGCTGTTGGACTGGGGAAACACCTATGGAGTAATTTTGTTGCTAAGAGAAGAGCAGTACCTCCTACAAGAACTCTACCAGCCAAGCTGCTCAGGCACAGTAATGAGCTTACTATTTGTCTCTCTGTGCACAGTTACGGCTCTGTCATGCATCAAATGTGGGTATCAGTGCCTGCAGAATCAAAATCTGAAGATATTAGTAGAAAACTACACACTGAGTGTGTGGAATGTGTTAGATACAGATATTGGAGACAAAAAGTGTGAAGGGGTTTGCCACATCAGTTTCAATTTAGTAAATATTCATATTCATATGAATATTTACTTCATATTTCAGCTCAGTAATTTTCTTCATGAAAAGTTTTAAGAACTACATTTAACCCATTTCTGAATTATCCAGGAGGGAAAAAAAACGGAACAATTTTCTGTAAATATGAAAAACACAGAGTTTTTCATACTCAGATCATTAAAAATAAACTGAGTATATTTCTATTTAACTTTGGAGACATATGCATATCTGAGGGAATAAATGTGATAATTTTAGCTTATATAGTCACATTCTGGAAAAATTAAATTGCTGAAAATGAAAGACTAAAACTTAAGGGTTCTTTTATTCAGAGGTCTGTTACTGCAAAACAAACTTTGCAATAAATCACATGGTCTGCTATTTCAAGTGGTTCTGTTTCAGAAGATGAGAAAAGCAGCAAGTTGCTATACTACTTGAAGTTTATTATAAGATCCTATCAAGTTAGACTACTGATACTTCCATATATAAGTGTACATAGGCTACTGTTTTTAAATGGAGTTGCAATTCTCTGAAATTCTTTTAAAAAACCTTCGTTTCATGCCCACTAATGAAAATGTAGATTCTACAGTAAAACAAAGTAATCATAATGAAAATTACAGAAAGCACAGAATAAAAGTTAAATTTTATGTATATCTGTGTGCAAAATGTTTACCAAAATATCTGCAAGTTTGTGTCCTGAAAATCAGCAAATAGGCAGTGTTGTTCAGAAATGTGATTTTTTTTTTGTTTGTCTTACATTGTAGAAGGCTTATATTAGTGCTGACATTCAATCTTTTCAATAGTAAAAATTATCTGCTATAGAGGAAATTGCTTGTTCCATGACTTTTCATAGCTCTTCTTTGATGCCTTTAGTGCAGAAACAACAAAAGCTAGCAATTTCTCTTCCAGTGAGGATCAGTAATTTCTTGTGTGTTCTTTTAAACTTATCTCTGAAAATCAAAAGATAGGGGGTTAATATAATAGACCTAGACTTGAATATTAGGCACCATCCCTCCTTGGAAAAAATGACTGAAAAATAAAGCAATAAAAATAGTTATTAAAGTTTTTCCTGCAAATATGCATCTTTTTATGACATTTTCAGGAAGCAAGTGAAGAGGAGATTGTAGTTTTCCAAAAGAAAAGCCTAGCCTCATAATTTTCCCAGACTGTTGGGAGTTTTTTGTTAAACAGGAAACAGAACAGGTGAGGAAAGCATACAAGCTTCATAACATTTGAATGCAAATGTCTGCTGCCCCTTTGTGGCTGTTTTTAGTGTCTCTTGAGATTTTCAAACAAATGTAATTAATATCTCATTAAATTTATCTAATATCATAAATTAGCACATCATATATGTACCATTTGAATCCTATGTAATTTTTTTAAGTTCAGTCTAGATCATAAACAAGTCATGTTAGGACTATTTCAAGTGTAAAGGACATTACAGTAGTAAGCATACACAGCAAGAAGCAGAAACTGTAGTTGTGACATCCAAAAGATACAAATGAGTCTCTAAAGTGTAAGTTGAAGTGTCATCCTTCTTTGATTTTGAAAAAAAATGCCTGGGCATTTCCAATCAGTTTGTACTAATTTTTATTTATTGATCTAACAAAAATTGTTATCTTTTGCTGCAACCTGGTATTTTAATATATACCTACAGTTGGAGTGATTTGTTTAGACCCTAGAATTTCCTTAGTCAGAGGAGGGATATTACCAGAGAGACATCTGGTATCCTGATTTGTACAAGGACAGTGGAGAAAACAAAGTGTCAGCAAGATGTGCAGGAGGGAGGATACAGTGGCCTGGATGGCTCCTGCCAAAGGTTTCAATAGAAGGAAAAACCTGGAATCCAGGCAAACCTAGAGACAGGCAGAAAGAGACCAGATTAGCCAAGGAGGTACCTGAGAAATATTCTGCGTGTTCATTGGCAATGTTTCTACATTAACTTTTGGTTTACTACTTTCATTTATAAAAATTCTCTTGCAATTTCTCATAATACCCTGTGTGAGGTGCTGAGTTCCTTCAATGCTTTCTAATTGTAATGAGAATCAAAAAACGTTTTTCATTCTGCAAAAAGGGCCTGAAGTTCAAAGACAATCCACTGATTGTTTCTGTCTACAAGCAGCCTCTTTTCCCCTACCACAATGTGCAAAGTTCAGGACTCAGACAATATGAGACACAGCACAACTCCAGGCCAGCTGGCCACAATTTTGTGTGCATCCACTGCAGGAGCCAAACTCATTCTGTGGTTGAAGCCTAAAGGACACCTTCCATAACAGTCCATGAATCAAGACTGAGAAGTTAAGCATAATTTTAAATTTATGGAGCATAAACTCTTGCACTTGGCATTGCCAGGAACCAGGTCTTGATGTATTCCATGGTGGTGTGGTTTAACCCCAGCTGGCAGCTCAGCCCCACACAGCCACTTGCTCATTCCTCACTGGAACAGGGGACTGAATCAGAAGAGTGCAAGAGAGGAAGCTCGTGTGTTGAGATAAAGACAGTTTAATAGGTGAAGCAAAAGCTGCACACAAAGCAAAACAAGGAATTCATTCACTGCTTCCCACGGGCAGGCAGGTGTTGGGCCATTCCCCAGAAAGCACTGCTCCATAGCACCTAGCGGTTACTTGGGAAGAAAAATATCATTCCAAACATCCTCTCCTTCTTTCTTCTCCCCCCAGCTCTATGTGTTGAGCATGACACCATATGGTCTGGAAAATATCTTGGGTCAATTGGAGTCACCTGGCCTGGCTGTGCCCCCTCCCAGCTCCTTCTGCATCCCCAGCCTCCTTGCTGGTGGGGTTGGGTGAGCAGCAGCAAAGGCCTTGGCTCTGTGTAAGCTCTGCTCAGCAACAACAAAAGCATAAAAACATCCCTGTGTTATAAACACTGTTTCCAGCATAAATCCAAACCACAGCCTCTCACTACCTGCTAGAAGAAAATTAACTCTATCCCAGACAAAACCAGCACACATGCCTGCTGCCCTCATTAAGGAAAAGACCTTTACTAGCTTTAAAGGCTTTTCTTAGCAGCTCTTTACTGAAAAGCTCTTTACTGATTTTACCTGAGAAAAACCCAAAATGACTGTCCTCAACAGTACAGTCTTTTGAGTTACTAGCACCTACATCTCAGGTCTATCTGTAGATAGTCCTGTCTAATTTTTAAGATCAGTCTAACACAGAAATGCTATTCTCAAAAAGCTGTTTGCATCAAATAAGCACACATAAACCTTATAAACCTTTATGCTTTTAATTCTGTGCAAATGAAACGGTAAGATTTTGAAAGATACAGGATATTACAGCCCTTCAAAATTATGTAATGCATTTTTATACTGAATCCTGGCAGAGTTTATGTTTTCTTCCCATATTTAAATTCTTAGCTGAATTTAAGCCAGTCACATGTATAAAATGATTTTTTTTTTTACAGAATCACAGAAATTTTTTAAGATTATTTTCTGATTTGGTGCTGTGTTTCTGAAAAACATGCAGCTCCTAAAGATGTTTGTTGTGGACAATATAGAGTTCACAGTTGGTTTCCTAGTCTAGTTTAGCCCCTGCTCAACACCCAGGCAAGAAAGGTTTCATAAAGCCTTAGGTCTCCTTGGATTGTATTATCTTTAATTTTTTTAAAATGTCAACATCCTTTGAAAAGCCACTATTGCAATAGATTGACAGAAATTAATCCTGTATTGTCCACATTGCTATCCCTTAGCCTGAATATGAAGAAAAATTCTATTATTTTTTTTAAACATATGAGACACTTCCACCATTAAGTTGCATTTGCTCTTGCACTATGGAATTTCTTTAATGAAAAAATACAGGGGGAGCTGATAGCTTTAGAGAACACATCTGTTAATAATCATACCACAGCTAAGATACTCTGAGTCCTGCTAACTTCAGCAATATAGAGCTGCACACTACATTCCTGATTTTAAACAGAAAAAGGGCCAAATAGGGACTATTGAATGCCAATATTTGTTATAAATACTTATCAAATCTGCATAGACAGTATCTATAGTATATAAAACAATAAGCACATCTTTTGACATCCTTGCTGTTTATACAGCAGCACAAAGGTATAGCTACAGCATCACTCAAGTGTTTTGACACAAATTGTCAACACTTTTACCTCAGTGCTATTGATGATGCTTGTTACAAATCTAAGGACTGTGATGCCTCTCAAGGGTCCATCCAGCCTGTTTCCCAAACCTAAGTGACAAGGATGATTTGTTGTTACCAAAGAAAGGTGGGGTGGGAGTTCATTGATGATACCCCTCAAACAATGTGTATATTTTGAGTAAAACCTTTCTTCCAAAGTATAAGCTTTTCAATTTTTTTTTTAATATTATTCATTTGCTTTACTGTTCAGAAGCTTAAACAGCACTCACAGGAATAAAACCAAATGAAATGCTTTGTCATGGGAAGTTAGACTAGGAGCTAGGTACACCATGTGTGCAATTCTGATCAGTTTCACCAGCTCCAATAGGTGCTGCAGAGGTGTCTGCAGCAGTTCACCAGAGGTAAGAATTCTTCTTAATGTACAAATGGCTTTAGTTTAATATGAGCAGAGCCAGTAGTGCTGACACACTAAGGAGTTTACAGGCTGAGTGAAAAAGCAGAATTACATTTCTTGTAAAATTCTGTATCCCAACTTCTCAACTGATGAGCTTTTTATCAAACCGTAGCATTTCTCAAACTCCCAAAGGAAAGATTCGGTGGTACTTTGCATTTCTAGCAATAAGCTTATACTATATCATAGTTTATACTTCTGAATACAAACAATTAGTTGTTTTATAAACCAAGTCTTTTCTCAAATATTCTCCAGCCCTTTAATTAATAAACCACAAAGAAAATCCAGCACCATTGTAATTCTATCCAAAAAATGGCCTTGGCGCAAAAGAAAAGGAAGTCAGTCGGGTAGGATTTAATTTTTTAATGAAAGATTCCATATCCAAAAGAACAATAAGGCTTTGAAATAAAAATTTCAATGCCAATGTTTGCATAATTTATACCTGCAATTATACTACTTATACCAGTGGAATAATAGATTTGTAAAACTGTTGTTAAAATCAGTCTTTGTGAGGATTGCATATTAAATATGTTGCATATTACATAAGTTACATATTTCTGTGGTAGCCCTGCAGCATATTTTAAAAGTCTGTGGTGTTTCAGAGAGATAAGTTTGGCCAGTTCATCAAGCTTTTTGCTATATAAAGAGAATATCTTACTAATTGTTACTTAGTTGGCATAAATCATGTGAAATTACATATTCATGTTATATAAATTCAAGTCTCCAGCAGGCTCAGGAGTTCTCTTCCTCCCTTTCCAAATGTGCTTTTCACGGGGCAGTTGTGCATCCCCTTGCTTTCCCATTCCTTTCTTCTTTATTACAAAAGGTGTCTAAAGAGAGAAACAGAAATAGAAATCAAGAATTACAAACATTAAAAAATAAAATCTCATACAGATTAAAGAATGCACCACCTACCTCATGGATTAGGCCTACAGCAGTTGCTCTTAAAATACCTTGACTCAGTATTCAGAGTTAATGGACCTGGTCTCTTGTTCCTGCTTTCTTCTTCTTTCTGCACCAGTAAAGCAGATCTTTCTTCACAGTTCTTGCTTTCATTGACATCATGGAAAGATTTTCAACATTGAAATTTTCTTGTCAGTAGAATGCAGCAAACCCCATGTTCAATATTCAATGAAGAAATGTCATGTAGATTTTATAGTGGAAAGGCATGCCCTTGTTTGCCAACTGGTTTTTTTTTGTTTGTTTGAAAGCAGGTTTTCAAATAATCATTGACAGGACCAAGGGAGGAGGATTCATACAGTAACAATTTGCAATTCTTTCATAAGTAACATAAACTTGAAGTCTGATAACTCAAGAGGGAGAATATAGTGGAAAGTGAAAACAGGAAGACCCATCCAATCCACAGGAGATCCTAGAGGTATGCAGATTTTTTTATATTTTGAAAATAGCAGTCATAATTTTACTTTTAGTGTTACTTATAGAAAAATGCTTATATTATATATAAAGAATGGAAAGTTCTTTGGCTTCATGAGGTAACATGTATGGTGAGTTGACTTTGGCTGCCTCACTTTGGTACTCTCACCCTCCTTCTTCTCAGCAGGACAAGGGAAGAAAATAAGTGGAAAAAAGAAACCTGATGAGTCTATGTAAGGACAGGGAGATCACTTACCAAGTACCATCACAGGATCAACACATTTGACTTGGAGAAAATTTAGTTTATTCCCAATTAAATTAGATTTTAATAGAAAAAATACTAAAACAGCACCTTCCCCCCACCCATCCCCTTTTCCTAGGTCCAGCTTCATTCCTTTATTCCCAATTCTTCTACCCATCCTAACCTTCAAGATGCACAGAGGGATGGAGGATTGGGGGCTGTGCTCACAGTCAGTCCAGAACTGCTCCTTTTTGCCAATCCTTATTCTTCACACTTTTCACCTGTTTCAATGTGGGTCCTTCCAAGGGACTGCATTCCTTCAGAAATATCTGCTCACATGTGGGCTCTCCAGAAGAAGCAATCCTTCAGGAAATATCCATCTGTTCCACAGTGGTCATCCACAGGCTGCAAAGTCTCTGCTCCAGCACCTGAAGCACTTCTTTCCCTCCTCCTTCTTTGACCATGACGTCACAGGGCTGTTCATCACACTTTTTCCCTCACTCCTCATTGCCACCAAGTTTTTTCCCCTTTTTAAAATACATTTTCCCAGAGGCACTGCCAGCATGGCTGAGAGGCTCAGCTGTGCCATGTGTGAATCAGTTGGACGTTCCTGGAACTGTTCATGTCCATCACAGATCAGCACAGCGTCTCCACAGCCACAGAGTCCACAGCCCCTGTGGCCAGGGCCTGGGTGCCTGCACCTAGGACAACTTGGAGTTTCCAGAATTAGTAATGTCTTCTGTTGCCAACTCGAGCAGCTTCTTGTCTCCTCAGGGTAATACAACTTTCATTCAAATGGTGGCACAATGAAAACAATTGGGAATTAAAGGGCAGGAATAATGAACATAAATACCAGGCTTCAGATCATGATGCCAGACAAGATAACCAAGGAGACTAATGAGAAAACAAGTTGATGTATGTTATCTTGAAATGATAAGAAAATTATATGATTACATGATCTAAACATTTATCAACCAGAATGAATACCATTGGAATGAAATATGAAAGCATAAAGTGCATCTCTGATCAGATGGAAAGCAGCAGAAAGTTGATAGGGCCCACACCAAAGTCCATCATTTGGAGCTGGAGCAGATTTACTCTGGCTACCAGACCTAGAACAACAGTCAGGAGCCAAGAATGAACCAAGAATCCTACACACAGATCCCTACAGGTCAGGTACACAAGTGGGTCCACATGGCTCAAGTGTGCTGAGCATGACATCTAGGCCTGAGCATTGCAAAGACTGGACTCATCACTCATACATCACCTGTGAAAAGCACAAGAACTTCCAATATGCCTGTGCTAAATATATAACATAATTAAAGAATCAAAAAAGGAAATATGAACACTTTGCAAGGAGAAGAACCTTTGTAATCTTTGTAATGGTGAAATGCATACTGTAGAAAGACCTGATAATCTGTCACTGAACACTAATTGCATTTGTGTTCATGGGCTCAAAAAGCTGTGCAGCAGTAGACATTGCAAACTTGTCTGTACATCTCCACCAAAGCCACAAAACCTGAGTCCCCAGCCTTGGCTTCAACATTCTGTAGACATTAGGATATCATAGAATCATAGAATCATTTAGGTTGGGAAAAAATTCAAGATCATTTAGTTCAGCATTTGACCAAACACTACCATGTCAACTAAACCATAGCATTAAATGACATGTCCAGTTGTGGCTACGAGGGATGATGACTCCACCCTGGGCAGCCTATTCCAGTACCAGACCGTCCTTTCAGTGAAGAAAGTCCTCCTGATGTCTGATCTGCACCTCCTCTGGCACAGCTGGAGGCCATTTCCTGTTGTCCTGTCACTTGTTGCCTGGGAGAACAGACCAACACTCCCCTTCCTACAATCTCTTTTAGGGCAGTTGTAGAGAGAAATAAGGTCTCCCTTCAGCCTCCTTTTCTCCAGGCTAAACACCCACATGTCCCTCAGCCACTCCTCACAGGACACTCTCTAGACCCTTCACTGTCTTTGCTGCCCTTCTCTGGACATGCTAAATATTAGTAGAAGTTTTATAGGAATAAAGTTAGCAGGCAAGGGACCATCATAGTAGTAGTGATATAATTTGCTGCAGGGAACCTCTGCAAATAACACTTCTGTTACTGCTGAACAAATACATTGTGAATAACTGGATGGATCAATCTTGCTTCTGTTCAAGAGCTGTTGAAGAGTAGCTTACAGTTTCTTTAATTATATAATTATACTTGTTGGTCAGAGTCACGCTGGATAATTAAATGAACAAGATTTGCTCTGAAGGTTCATGCAAGGAGCTCATACCAACATCTGCAATTTTAAAAGTTTCAATTAGATTTCATTGCTCATGGAGGTCATGTGTGATTGGATCTGACTCGTGCCAGTATGAGTATTGCTCTTGGAATCCAGAATGTGATGTGAAGATTTACTTAAAATTCAAAACAGAGGTTGATCAGATGTTCTCCAACAACATTTCTGTGAATACTTCTGCCTTTACAAAAGACTACAGAGAATATCCAAGGCACCAGCAACAAAAATATCTTATTTCCACCTTTTAGTTTCACCATACATTTATGGATTAAATGTGAGATATTTGTTGACATCAAATGCTAAATTTTAAGTGAAAAAGGTATATAAATAATGTGAAAATATCTGAGCAATGATCTGTTTTCCCTGCACTCACTTTCTGTACTCTGTAGAGACAGTTAAATCCTGAAGCACTCAAATGCAGTGCTTTGACAATTAAAATTATATCATTTTCCCTCCTACACAATTTTTAAAGCTTTTAGGTGCCATTTTCTTCAAGAGTACATGCTGTACCCTACATTTAGGAATGGAAAATTTGTAAAATTTTTGAAAGTAGGAAAATGTGTATTTTTTAAGGTTATTTTCAAAGTTTAATATTTGAAGCAAGCCAGATCTTAGGTCTTAATCAAAGAAAATCAGAAATGTAGAGGAAGCCCAGAAAGGAACCAGACTTAATATCATTATTATATGATAAGGAAAAATCCCTTATCTATGAGGACAGTCATTTGTTCTTTTCCTTTTTCTCATTACCTATTCCAGAATTATCCATGTGTGGTGAGAGTAGGGGTAATACCTAGAATAATGCCATTAGAAAAAGAAAAATAAATTCATTACCAAGCTACCAACAAATGAACAGTTAGCCTTAGAAGACCGAGAAAAAAAGTAGAATCTACACAACTTCTGTATTCTCCAGAAAAATTCTGGAAATGTGTTTCAACTTAGTCACCTACTAGTGGCAAGATCATTGCTAAAATGAAACTGTTGGCAGCATCACACAAAAGATGAAATTGGGGCTAACACACCTGTGGTATAATTTCTTCTACTCTGTGCAATCACTCCACCTGCCAAGGAAGAGTAAATGCACCAGCAGCAAATCTCAGCCTGGAGAAAAGGAAGTAATTTCAGTGAAAGAATGTTGAAACTGCTGTAACTTTTATCTTCATTTGCTAAAAAAATATCCTCAAAGGAAGCAGACAGGATTTCTAGTTCACTGAACTTTATGCTCCTCACCATGAGTACAAAAAAGTTCAGAAAAAAACCCAAATATTCAGCTGACAAGCTACCAGACCCCAAGATCTCCAATTTCTTTAAAAATCACAGCAGCCAAAAAGTAAAGCAAAATTTTGATGCAGAAAATTTCCCCATTATGGGTGACTCTATTTCTTAATAACTAAACATACATGTTTGTTGTGCAGAATGAAAGGTGAGAGACGAAGACCATTTTCTTTCCTGCAGTGCAAATTCTCAAAGTCAAAGAAATAATGTATAGGTTAAACCTATTTAACTCTGGTAGGTTTAACCTATAATACATTATAGATTAAACTTATTTCTTTTTAACTCTGTCCAGTATTCTGGTTTATATTTTGCTGAGCTCTCTTGGGTCAAAGACATAGTGCGAAAATATTCACATTTTGCTTTCATTTAAGGAGACAGAGATTTCCAGGGCCAGTCCTAAGTCTGGAGAGAAGGAGCTTCTGATGAAGTCTTGTCCTGGAAGGGCACAGCAACAGGCCTGTCTGGAAGTGTTTTCAACAAATAATTTTAGACTCAAATTGACCACCTAGTTCTTTTAGCAGAATCAACTGTATCCAAATAATTTCTTACAGTTGTTTGACCTCATCTTTAAAACCTTGTCTAACTTCTTTAGACTTCTTATCTAGCACATGCTTAAAAATTCCAAACACCACAAGTGCCTTTGGCCACCTTTCTGAGGGTTTATTTGTTCTGACTGTTAAAAATTTCTCCATGTTAAGCCCAAATTTCCCTTGCTAGCATTTATAGCTATTTCTTGTCTCCAGTGAATATGGAGAATGCTTTCTTCCTTTCCTCTTCACCTATTTTACAATTTATCTTTTATGTACTGCAAGATAGATTTCCATTCAGATTCTGTTCTTTAAGCTAAAATACATGTTCAAGAAAATTAAAGGGAGAATCCTGTATTCCAATTCCATCAGGGAAAGAAATTAAAGTCTCAAGAAAAGCTATGGTGACATCTGGTGAGCTTGAGCACTTTTTATCTGGGAAATTGTTATGTCTGCCTCCTGGCTTTCCTCCTTTCCAAAAATATTTTATTATTGTTGAAAAAATTCTTTAGTTTCTTTATCAGTGAAGAAGGGCTTTTTAGTTCTCAGGTTAATTTGTTTTTTGCATTCTGCATTTTTAATTAGCAGCTCTCTGCTCCACAGCATGTGTTTCATCAGATTATGGACATTAATAGAGCACAGTATCAAGTTTGTCATGTCACATTCTTTAGCCATGAAAAGAAGTTATTGCATGACTTATGGAGGATTATACACTCTAAAAATAGGCAAGATGAAAAGACTTGTTAAGAAAATTATATTAACCAAGATACATAGGAGAGCAAGCATCTCAATTATAACTAGGTTTTCAAAACAGTACTACTGTTACCTTCTTTCGGCAAGAAAATTAATCTTTAAAATATATCTCATCTGATGAAAGTCTCTTAAGGCTGTGACCTATTCAGGTGACAGTTTAATCTATAAAGGTTGCATTTAAGTTTAAATAAACCATTTTTCTTGCCACTGTAATAGACTAAGAGCTCATGGCCAGTGAATTGTAAAGAGAAGTAACTTACTGGAGAATGAACAGTTATTTCTTCAGTTGCATTAACTCTACTTGCATGAATTTGCCAGTACAAATTTCAGTATAGACTGTTCAGAATATAGCTCACTTCCTAGCACCTTGACTTCATGTTTCACATCACTCTTGTTCATACAACACTCATCCAAAATCCCTTTGTATTCTCCCAGTTAGGTGAGCTGTGCTTGCGTGGGAGCTGCCTGTGCAGTACTGTCTTTGGAGGACCACTGCTGACACTGCAGGTTTAGCAGCCTACCCATTAATAACATTTAGATTCAATGCCAGCAGGTGAGAGAAGAAAAAAGTTGTTGTTGCTGGATGCTTTGGGGGCTGGAAGGGAGGTGGACTCTGCAAATGATCTGGAGTTAAGCCATGGTTTCTGTGCCCACTGCTGGAGTTAGAGGGATTATCTATGCAACTGCTTTCTGCCCCTCACTAGCAATGATTCTTGGTTATTGAAACTGTTATCCTGAAAGACTTTAAAATCTTTCTTTCAGGGTATTGCTCTTGACATTTGAAGTTAATTTCTTGCCTTTTCCCTTGTATTTCTCTGCAGCCAGCTCATTTTGCCTTCAATCTATTGTCTTCACCTCAGTGTTTCATTTAATTTATACCTGGTTAAAGTAGCTGATTACAACCTTTTAAAGATAGCTAAAACCAGAAGGAATAATTACACTCATCCACATTTACAGATTGCTTTCCAGAAACAATGCTGTCACCTGACAGCTTTTCAAACTAGATGGGTGGGACCGATCAGGGTCTCTACATGACATGATTCAAGGCCAGCATGTGGACACAACAGAACAGGAGTGGAATTGCACTGAATAGGAATGCATTGCACTGGTCTCAAAGGCAAATACCCACACAGCCAGTCTAACTCTCATGGCTGGAACCTTGAAGGAGGTTCTGTGAAAGCACAAAGCTCCTGGCTACTCATGTCCAGAGAGTTCTGGTTTCAGGAGACACTGTTTACACACTTGAGGGTTACTGTGAGTGAGGTGATCCCTGCTTTAAGGAGCAGCACATCCCAGACCTCAATGTAAGTTTGAAACTTCAGTGATGTCAGGGGCCAGGAACAGACGAGGGACCATCAACCATCAATTTGCCTTGTGATCTTGTGTCTTCACATGAATTTTAACTAGTTAATTGCTAATTTGAGAAAAAAAGGAAAATATTTTTTAGAATGTGAATTTCAGGGGATCAGCTCTGTTTCTCTTTGGAGGATGCATTTTGAAACCTCAGAGGAATGTATACCTGGAAGGCCCAGTGGTAGACTCTAGGAACAGGGAGGGCTATGTTGAGCAGTGTGCCATCAGGGAAGCCCTAGGTGGCACAGCCAACTCTAAGAAAGAAAATGCAGTCCCTCATGTTACACTGGCAATAACATCATATTCCATTTCCTAGAAGAGTAATCTAAAAAATAGTCCTACATTAAATGCTTATGATATCAATGATTTTCCTGTACTTACACTCAACTGTGTCACTACAGACATGAGGTGCATTATGCCCCAATACACTGTGCAAATATTTAGATAGTATTTGGAACCTTAAAATAAATAAAACCCACTGCTAAATCATAAATCTTCTGCTTTATAATCTTTTATATTAATATGAATTATCTGTTATAACAATACCATGCCAATCATATTTTATACTAATACAATAAAGTAACTGATGCATTTTACTTTTGCTGAGCATTTGCAGTTTTGTGTCTGTAACTTCTAGTGATGTGACAGTTGTCACAAGGGTTCTTGGGTGAAGGAAGAGACGAGATCCTTGACTCCATGATCAGAAGGCTTGATTTATTATTTTAAGATATATACATATACTATAACTATACTAAAAGAAAAAGGAAAGATTTCCAGAAGCTGCTAAGCTAAGAAAGAAAAGTAGAGAATCCTAACAAACACAAACGCCGCTCTCTCAGACTGCGTCCGAGAGAGCTCAGTTCTGGATTGGCCATTATTTCTAAACATCCAAGCTGGGCCAATCCAGACGGACCTGTTGCATTCCACAGCAGCTGATAACCTATTGTTTACATTTGTTTCTGAGGCCACAGCTTCTCAGAAGGAAAAAATCCTAAAGAAAGGATTTTAGTGAAAAGGATGTCTGTGACATAGTGATATGAATGAGACTGAGGTTATAGATGGTACTTGATTTTCTTTCATACACCATATAAAATGTGACACATTGCAAGCACTGTTGCCATCTTTTTTATTATAGTTGAACCTACATTCCTGCTTGATTTGCTTCAGCATGTCCTATGGAATTACTATTCTTCTTCAGAAGAGCTGTGACATATGATATTGCAGAAAGAATTTAGATGACTGCAAACAGGATGTCTTGCCACAACAAACCAGTATACAACCCTCTGTCACTTTCTGTCAGAGAAGTGTGACAGGTATTGATGAGCACCATGCCTTTTTTTCTCCAGGCCACTGGAGCAGCAGACAGTAAGGGGAGGGAGGAGCAGGCAGAGGCAAATCAAGGCACAAATTTCTAATTAATCCTTCATGCCCCATATTTTCTGTCTTGATGATCTATATTTGGTCTGGCAGTGATGGAGTTATCTGTCTTCTCAGCAGCCTATATGCTGGTGCATTTTGGATCTCTTACTAAACCAGTGTTGATGACACAACAGTGTCCCATTTTCAGCTGAACTGCACAGTGAGTAGGCTACTGATAGGTGAGAAACTGAGCAGGGACTAAGCCAGGACAGCCAACCTGAGCTGGCCAAAGGGATATGCCATACCACATGAAATTGTTTTCAGCAACAAAATCTCAAGGACTGAAAGACTAAGGGGTGACGTTTGTATTTGTGACATTACACATGCCAAGATTCTGCTTTCCAAGCACAGAAAAGTAATGTATAAATGCCTTTTTTTTCCCTTTCCTTACATATTCAGCTTTTGCTTCAAGTATTATATTGTTTTGATCTCAATATATTAATATTTTCACTGTCTAATTGTTCCTCATTCTAGGGGGACAGGGGAGTGAAGAAGTGAGTGAGTTCTCAGCTGCTGCCTAGGGTCAACCCACAGCATAAGCTTTATGATTTTCATCTCAGTCAGAGCAACTCTGATACTGGGCTTCAGTTCAACCCTGGCTTTGTTTCTATCAACAACATAAAACAGCAACAGCTGCCATTATATAAGCTCAGTAAGACACTTGCAGGTGTGTCACAAAGCCCAAAATTTCTTTGACTGGTTTCTTGCTAAACTTAGCAACAGTGTTAGACTCTCATGAGTTAACTTCTGTTGAATGGTTTCTTCAAAGCATGCAATGCAAATATGCTCTGCATCAGCAGTAGCAATATAAACCTGCTTATTTTACCTCTTTCTTCACAAACATCTACACTACACAATGCAATAAAATCTTTTACTGTCAACTTCTGTTCTCAAGTTCAGTTTTTCACCTGTTCTGTAGCACTGAATCAAAGCTATTTATTCATTTCCTTTACACAAACATGAAACAGGCTGTCTACCTTACCTTTCCAAAGAGCCAATGCAATAGAGCACTGTGCACACATAGCATTTACATGTTTTGTTACATTTAAGTATCGAGTGCTTTTTACTTCTTTATAACTATTGTATACAGCACCTAGTCAGCACATTGCAGCAGGCAACTCTTGGGCAGTAGTGATTACTTAGTTCCCAAATTCAACAGTTTTTCTGAAAAAGATGTTCACCATCTTACTTTTGTACCTTTATCCACTTCTGGAGGGAAATAAGGTCTCTTTTCTGCTTTGCACTGCGCTGTTTTAATCATGTTTTTCAAAGGAACAAAGAAAAGCTTTAACAACTTAGCAAATATAACCCTGTCCTGGCTTCAGCTAGGGTAGAGTTAATTTCTTCTCACGAGCTGTTACAGTGCTATATTTTGGATTTATAGTGGGAATGGTGCTGATAGCACCCTGATGTTTTGGGGTTTTGCTAATTCATGTTTATTCTAAGTCAAGCACTTTTTCTCTTCCTCGAGTCTCATGCTCTGCCAGTGAGGACATATGCAAATAAAAAAACCAGCCTGGGAGGAGGCATAGCTGGGACTGCAGGACAGGTGACCCAAACTGACCAAAGCAGTATTCAACAGCCTAGACCATCATGCCCAGGATCTAAACTGGGGGAATTACTCTGATACCCTCAAGGGCAACCAATCTGGGTCCAGGAAGGGGGTCTGGGATCAGTCAGTGGGTCTTGAACAATTGCACTGTGCATCACTTGGATTTTTTTCCTTTTTATTATCATTTTTATTTACATTTATTGTTGTTTTTTACTTTATTTTCAATTATCAAATTGTTCTTATCACAGCATACAAGTCTTACTTTGATTGTCCTCCCCATTCCAGCGGGGTGGGAGAAAAAGGGGGAGTGAGTGAGCAGCTGCATAGTGTTTCATCTCCAGCTGGGCTTAAAACCACAACAAACCCATTATCTTTTAAATCACGATTTTAAGACAAGGCTTTGGGAGCTCAGCTTCTAGTATTTGAACAACTGAGACTGACAGTCCTGCATCACACAACTGCATAAATAAGGAAGATTTATTAATTTCTCAGATTATAATCTATTACACATAAACCTTTTTTCTTTTTCTGAGTCAGGCACTTTCTTAGATATAGCTTTCATGCTTCCCAGGTCCACAAAATTATAGCACCAAAAAAAATATTGCCTTTAAGGGCAACACCCAGTGAAACTTCCCATTTTTTACCACCACCTAGGATTTTCCAAAGTCAGTCTTTAATATCTTAAAGAAACCCGTCCCCATGGTTTTTTTTCAGAACAGTACCCTCAGCAAGTAATAAAACTTTAAAAATGAATAGTACCCTGACTCATCCAGACAGAAGATTGTTAAATGCTTGATAGGACATAGCAGATGGGATTAAGAATGAGGGAAGGTGTCTCAATATGATGCTGAAGTAAGGAGAAAATTCTTTTGTCCCTGAAAATGAAAAAAAGATAAAACGGAAATCTCTTTGCTCTTGCATATATGAAATATGTGAAATGGAGGTGTCCTTATCTTTTTCTTTCAGTGATGCCACTGTGGGCTAGATATGCTCAGAACATCCCTGCCAGGCAAGGTGGCATACAGACACCCAGTGTGTGAATTCTGAAGGCCTCTGGACAGAAATAGATGCTGAGCTGTTCTGCTTAGCTAACATGGGAAGTTACCTGCTCTTGTCTATTAGAAATGTAGGCACCACACCAGGTTTCTGGTACAAATCATAGCCTCTATGAGTTGTATGGAGACTCTGTAAGGCAAATATTTGTGAGGAAGAGATGAAGACTCTTTATAAATGTGTTATTTATGGGCTTAACTGTGAATGCAGATCTTTAGTTTAGACAGCACTGTTAAAATATTTCGGCTTTGACGTTTGAAAACGATCCAGCAAATCTTAGTCCTGTCACATGTAGCCTTAATTTCACTTAAAAGTCTCTATGACTAGAGTCTTGTTGTCACTATGAATAAAAAATATCTATATTTACTTGTTGCTGTACAGAAAATAAAGAAATGTTTTTTTCCATAAACATCTTGAAGCAACATACTTGAACATTTTCCTTTGATGAATCAAATCAAGAGACTATAGACAAATTTAGGACTTATTTAAGCTGCCAGTACTGCAAGTTTCTTTGCCATCAGCTAGACTTACGGTGCTTCATATCCTTCCTTTCACTTCCCAAACACTGTCATTCTCTATTACTGTATCACTAGATGAGCTTTGTTTAATTTAGCAATCTTCAATATGAAACATTCTCCAAATAGCCTTCATTACCATGCATGACCAGGAAAAAGTGCTTCTTTTTGTAGCAGTTCTTGAGGACAGGATGTGCCAAAGCCATATGTGCGTCAGTGTGTGTGGTGTGTTACTGAAGCATATGAAGCAAAGCTTCTCTGGCAAAGCACAGCAGGAGCAGACCCTGGGCAATAAAAACACACTACAACACTGACACCTGTTGGTAACAAGTGTGCCAAACTGTGACAGCATCTTTACAATCCTACATTTTCAGAAGATCCAAGAGTTCAATCTAAATTATTACACCTACATCTCCACGTGTAAGTCACCTGGATATGACAAACCGAATGCGAGGCAGAAAGTGAAGATTTGATGTCCAGTCTTTCTGGAAGTATATCTGCTGGCATCCATGTGCAGCTGATGTCTAACAACAGTTCCAACAAATAAATACACACCAGCACATATTGCATGTCTAGAGGCTGCCTCCTGAGATCTGCACGTCAACCGGAGCAAGCAATGCATCCTGCAAAGCACTGAAAGCTGTAGTGTAACTGAAACACAAAAGCTTTTCCATCTGGACAGCTCTAAGGGTAAGATGGAACCTGGAAATGAAATACCAGTCTTCAGGACAACAGCAGCTTAAATGAAAGCTGTCTAAGAACAAGCTAGCAATGTGGTATCTTTTCCATTGCTCTCTTCCTACAAAACAGTGAGATGAGTGAAGTTGCACTGCAGCATTCCTCCTACCCTGGCAGTGGGCTGAGCTTTTTGATGAGGAATTGCTGGAAGAGGAGGTAAGCTTTACAGAAAAACAAACAAACAAAGAGGCAACAGGATCTGCTTTCTTTTTAGCATAACAACAAGCTTCTTTACTGCTCTACTGTTTGCCCTCACAGATAATAAAGACTTACTGCTGTAATCAGTTACTATAATTACACTCCAGAACAAAGATGTGTGATTTGAGAACTGAGGCTTTCCACGTTCAGTACCTAATGACAAAGCCAACTTTCATGACCCTGTTCCAGAGTTTATTTAGCAAAGCAAAGTGACACATTAGTAACAGCCATCTAAACAAACTCTTGCTGTCCTAAGAAGCAATGTTTCAGTACGTGCCCTGTGTTTTCTACTGTATGGCTCCAGCATTTTTGGAAAGAAGCAACATCAGCAACAAATTGAACGCTAAATTGAACTGGCAGCAAATCCTGTAGTCATTCAAGGTCACAATAGTCTCGTCTTTACTTGTCTGGTGGTTGGTAGGCTCCTTTTCAACAGTTAAATAAATTCAGCCTTCAGCACATTAAAAAACCTTTCCTCTTCCAATGTAAATGAGAGTTCAAGAAACATTCCAGTTCCCAGTTTGTGTCATATATGGGCTTCAGCACTCTTCCTGAGAGCTGTGTGCCCTTCTTTGCTCAGAGGAATGGTGTCTTGATCAAAGAACATTATTACATCTTCTCAACACATTACTAACTCCTAGATGTGCTCTATGCACTACTCTGATGTCAGTATTTACAGGAAAGAAAAAAAGGGATAGGATCAGCCTAGATATTCAAATCTGCAGAAAGCAAGTTAGATTGGCAGACCATGATTAGCCAAATTGAACTGTGTTCAGTGTAAGATCTAAGCCTGATTATCTCACAGGGCTCTTCCCCTCCCAGCTATGTCATGGTTTATTCTGAGCTTATTGTCTGTGTCACTCATTTGTATCTAAGGTAGGAAGTACAAAATGGCTAAGATTCACCTCAATTCAAGGTGATTAAGAGTTCATGCAAGATTTTCTTTGTCGTGGTTCAGTCTGTTTCAGAGCTCTGGAGTATAGTATCTGTGAATGGTACCAGACAAAGAAAATACCCAGTTTTGTGAGACAGAAGGGTGAAGGAGAAATGGCATAACCACATTTATTTTTGATTTATTTACTGGAAGTATATTCTGGTTAATATGGATCCAGCATGATGCTCTGAGTCACAAGGGAACATGGCACTCCTGCACCAAATCACAGGAGTCAGTAACTTTGAACCTATTACTCTCACATTGCCCATTAAAACAAAAAACTTTATTCACAGGACAGTAAACATTTCAAATGAAACTGGGGAAAGACTGAAAAAACTCCACCCAAACTGGCAACATCTCCCATGAAAAGTACTGGTGGACTACGTGCTGAAAAAACACCCTCACACACACTGACAACATCAGCTGTTTTACACTCATCAGTGCAGAGACCATGTATTCCTTCATGTTTGTGAAACAGCTACAATCATAATTTATCTACAAATCTAATCAGAGAATCTGGAGATTAAACCAGTGAAAATATTAAGTCCCAGCACTTCTGCAGTTCTTGCACAGCCTGCCAACCCCTGCAATACACTACAAACAAGTTGGTGTAAGTCATTTGTGTAAAAGCTTTCATGACATGTACTGCCACAAGGTTTTGAGTTTGTGGTTATGAGGTTTTAGTAAAGGAATTATGCACGTACTGTATGAAAAGCAAAATGCACAGTTCATACGGACCTAAAATAATTGAGATGTGAGTGACAAAAAAATTATATATATCCTGGGTATTTAGCTATTTTTATATTATAATTACTAGCTTTGCTGTATCAGGAAGAATAGAGTGCTCTCAAAGATTAAGAATATTGTGTGAGTTGATGCACAAGAATGTAAGTTTCTTGTTGTAGATCGACCAGCAAATTAAAAAGTTGCCTGCCAGCCTGAGTAGACTCACATTTCTGAGCACTTGGTGATGTTATTAACCTTACTTATTTTAAACTTTTGATCAAATGACCAGCTTTCTTCATGATGCATGACATTTATTTTCTTAGTGGTCACTCCAGCTTTTAAGTCAGAATCATTATTTCAGAATATAATATTAAATGTCAATATTGGTTTGTTGTTGCTACAAAACCTCTTACAGCTGATTTAGTGATGAAGCAAGCTGAAGGGCTGTAGGTGTTGCTCATAGATAACAGAGAAGAATTTTGCCCTTACTCCTGCTGTATCGTGCTATATTACACACTAATTTGATGCAAACACCTATTTTGCACATACTTTGCAGTCATGAATATGGTAGAAATTGAAGCAATGGAATTTCTTAAAAAGCAGGAAATAAAAAAGGCACTGAAGAGTCATTATCTGAGATTGATGAGATCAGGTCTGCAATTTGAAGTGCAAGGTAAAAGGATATTAACCAGCTAAAGGCTTGGCTGCAGATGCATTGCAAAAGTTATTTAGATATTTGACTGATTCCTCATTTTATTACACTAGACCTGATATGGTCATAATAGTATCCTACCAATATTTCACCTTTTTTAAAAAAATCAAATTATTTTGTGAATGTTCTTATATTAAGCTATCCAGAACAATGAATATAGTTAACAGTGTTGATGGAGCCATTGCCTGACTTAAAAAATGGCATGGTCATGTCAACCTAAAGCATAGTGTTGGATTTCCTCCTGTTCTCAGACAAAACAAGCTCATGCAGAATGTCCTTAAGAAGCTGCTGCCAGGTGCTGCCTCCCCAGAGTTCCTGCACCCAGCAGCAGCAGCTTTGCTGGCCAGATCAGAGCACTGATCAGCCAAGCAGCTGATGAGTGGTCTCCTGCCTCTGCGATGGACACTGCCTACTGCTCCTCACCTTTCAGGGCAGAATGAACTTCACAGAAAACTGTTCCTCATGTAGGAAACATGCTTCTGTGACTGACAGCACATTCTGCTGGGGCTTGTTGATTAGTTCCTTGTGCTTTATTAGTCTAACTAAGGCTATATTTACTGTGAGGAGGAAATTTTTCCCTCTACTTCTTATAATGGCATTCCCTATCCCCCCTGCTGTTCTTGTAGTGGATTCTGCAGTGCCATGCCATGGCTACTCTGTATTTCTCCCTCAGAATCACTGTGCTGCTATTATGAAATATTTAGAATATTTATAGCAATAGGATTTACCTGCCAAAGCAAGAAGGATTTGCATTTTCTGATATGGGATTTTGACCAGTCATCACACTGGTCAATGCATTGGCACCTTGTCTTGTCTGGCAAAATTGCAGTCATTTTGCTTGGATGAGGACCTAGCCACAGTAGCTGTGCCTGTGCTGCTGCCAAATGAGATTATTACAATACATTCTACGTGTGGCTGGTTTGAAGACCACCTGGAAGCTTCAGCTAGAGCAGGATGTAGTTATCCATGAGATTAATAGTGTTGGCTCTGAGGCACACAGTACAGCAACTTTCCAGCACTGAACTTTCCACCTAGTTTCATATGGCTGCAAAGTGGAAGTGTAGGCAGCTGCAGGCAGCCTGCCTCTGTGGCAGAGGTAGCATTTTAGAGCAACTGAGCTGTGCTGGCTTGGAATCTGAGACTGGAGGCATAGGGCAGTCTGACTGCAATCCTTGGCAGAACAGCCCTCACCTATCTGGCAGAGCCCACAGCAGTAGATCAAATGATCAACACAGTGGAATTCATATAAATTTTTCACAAACCTCTGCTTTAACAATTGATTTTTAGGTTTTAAGTACAGAGTAACTGCAATCCATGTATAAATCTTGACACAGATTTGTGGAGTGGTCTACACTAATGCCCCTAGCAGCAACACTAATAAGTTCATTGTTATACATTTAAAAAATCACATATTTAGAGACCAGAGCATGATCTATTATTCCTAAGAATGATGAAAAAATACTAAACAGTAAACAAGGAAATACAGCTTTCTCTACTTTTTCTTTTCTCTATTTTCTTCTATCAGAGATCAAGCAGTTGGGCTTCCCTGGTCCTACTCTTTATGTGTCCCCACCATAGCTTGCACATTATTTTCCTGACAAGCCTCATCCCTCATATCACTGATGGATTTATATTCTGCTGAGTTCAACTGAGTAGTTAGATAGTCAAAATCTGATCTCATTACATGTGTGTCAGCAGAACTAACTCCAGAGAAGTAAATGGAACCAAGTTGATTTACAGACTTGGAGCCAAATATTTAATTTACCATCCAACATCTGTCATAACCTCAAATTGAAACTCTCCATGGACATGACTTACATTCCTAAAACTTACAGATGGTATTTTAATATTTGTATAAAAAGAAAAATCTTGTGTGCCAGAGAAGTGTACTCAGTTCTTCTCATCTGAAACATCTGATATCCACCCTAATTCCTCAAGGGCCATTTATAAGGGCAGCCAGTTGGAGCTAAGACAAAAGGAATAGGAAGAGAAAAGAAGGCAACTATGCCAACTGAAATGTCAAGGTGCTGGCTAGCCTCAAGCTCAGTTCCAAACTAATTGCAAAGGAAAATTCATATATATATATATATATATATTTACCACATATCCACTGATTCCTGTGCGTTATAACTTTCAGTGACCTCATCAAAACTACACTTGTCCTGAAAAATCTGCTTAGAATAGCTTTGAAACAATTTTCCCTTTGGTTTTTGATGATGGAGTCTAAAATATATGCTACTTCAGAGTTAAACATGGAAAGAGTTCTCATGTTTGGACATACTTTCTCCACGTAGGCTTTTTCTCTCTGCATCTTACACTGCAAAGAGCATTTATTAATGTGAATGTTTTAGCTGTAGTTGCTGTTTGTGTATAAACTTTTGTTAAAACAAGTACTGCAGAATAAATGACCTTTATACAGACACCTATTAAGGCACTAAAAGGCTTGGCTACATTCATCTGAGACGCGTATACATAACGTTTGGAACAATAAAGGGATCAGCAGCTGCAAGGGGTTTGAATTGAATTCTTTAACAATAGAAAAGTTTTTCAGCCCCAAATACCAGCAAAGAGAATTTTTTGCAGATAATCCAGAAGAAAGAAAATAATAAAAAAAAATGCTAGCCAACTTTGCAGCAGTTAGCATAAGGGTGCCATCTGAAACATGTCAGCTTAAGAGTGTCCCATAGTACCATTCTTTTACACAACCATAGTATTCAGAACTGTTTCCCCAAATAATCCCAGATGGCAAGCCACAAAATTTCAATTCATTTTAAAAGCTTTCTTTGCTGTTATTATGTGGTTGAAAGTGCAAAAGCAAGTTGCCATTCTCATGGCACTATTTGCATTGGCTATTATCCCCTAAAATCCCCTTTAAACAGCTACATTGTCAGCCCATAGGCCTCATTTAGAACTACAAAAAAGACCAGATTAATTCGATCAAAGGGAGAGCCAAGTACAAAATGCACTTTTCAAACTGTATCAGAGTAGGTTCCCTTTACAGATTGCTGCATGGCTAGAGCAATGAAAAAAACCCTTGCCTGAAATAAAGCACTAACAGAAATAGCTGTGCATGTTTCACATGAAGCTTTTGGGGCTCTTCCAGGGTAAATCTCTCACTACAAATGATTACAATAAAATATATTTTAACATAAGTAAATTAAGGAGCCAAGCATCCATTTTTGTCCATTTGGCTTTGTGACACCATTTTCAGGAGGTACGGACGTAGTGCTTGGATAATTTAGCCAGCCATAGGCATTCCTGAAGTCTCTGTCAATTGGAATTTTTAATTAATTGATTAAACATTAAGCAATGAAACTTTCAAAAGACACAGATAAGTCCCCCCCATGACTATTTTTTTCTCTAGGGTAAAAAATAATCACTGATGAAGCAAAGAAAATAGAAAAAGCTTTTGGTAACATTTCTGCAAAACATTCTTTTTCTTAATCTAAGGTGAACCATTTTGAGTCAAGCATAATTCAGGTCCATAGCTCTACAGCCAAAAAGGCTTTAGTGGCTTTTCAATCTCACCTGGGGTTCGATGACAGGATATAATGTTGATATTTTTGTTTTTCACAGAAGATCCTTTGGTTTCTCTGCACTGTCTGGTTCTCTCAGTCTCTACTGGAGTTTTCTTAGTGATCCTGCCATCAGTTCTCTCACCCTCGGTCTGAAGCAGTTTCTTCAGCAGCTGCTTTTGTGTACTGAGAAGAACATTTTACAGAGTAAAGAACTGCAGCGCAAAGGTAGAGCAACTGAACATGTGCAGCAATATGTGCCATTGCCTCTTAAAGGACACATCAGGCTGAGAGAGACCCTGAAAAGCTGAGCACCTGCAACTAATATTACACTCATCTGCTGTAGGATGGAGCTGACTGGATGCTTTTGTTTGCCACTTCCAATGGGGTTTAGATTTTTGAACAGTACCCTTTAAATATAGCTGTTGGATTTGTTTTCTTCTCATATTTTATGGAATGTTTGTGTATAGTGTCAGTAATAAATACTGTGCAGCAAGAAAGTGTTCCTGTGGAGACAGAAATAGCACTCACTGAGACAAAGAGACAAAAGTCCTTGACAATCTATGTAATAAATGTAGATTTGTAAATATTATTAATTTTCTAGCATATAAACCTTGTTATAATTCATAATTATGAAAGCCATTATTTGTAATATTAGGAAAAAGAAAAGAGAAAAAGTTAGTGTAAAATTAGTGATGTATTTCAAGGGTGCACATTTTTTAAAAGGATGCAGCTGGACTGTAAAATGATGCATATGCAATTAGAGACACAGAGATTTTACAAATCTGTCAGATATAAACATTTGCATGTCATTCCACTTATTCAATGCAAATAAATGCCAGAAGTCAAAATCAGTCAAAATCAGGGTTTTGGGACTTTCTTGGAAGTTTGGTTTTATACAGAGTAGTGTACAGAAAGGTACTTTAAGTAAAGTGCCTTTGTCCTCAAAAAATAACTTCAATTAATATTTGTCCCAGATATATCTTTATTGTAAGAGATGGATTATTACACTAAGTTTGTAAAATCAGGTACTCATTACTAGATCCAAACACACTTTTTGATGTCCAATTTTCTATGAAAATATCTATTTTAAACATAAAGATCTTCAAGCACACACTTAGGGGTTTTTGCCTAGTCCTGGAAATGCCTAATCACTCCTTAATTTCCAACAATGCAGTCCTGTTAACTGAATCAGGCTGTAAGTATTCCCAGAGGAAGCTGCTTTATCTGGAACCAAAACAGAGCCCCCAGTTAGATCACCTGTAGAGTTCATTACCTTGGATAACCTCTAAAAACCCCTCCTTGCAACATCTAGTGTGTCCATGCTGAAACCCAGCCTTGGCTAGCCTTTACCAGCAAACCAATGTATCTTCTACAGAGGTGCCTTTTTCTTGCACATTGAAATTGTTTCTGTTGTGTGCTTAGAACAGACTGAAGTCAGCCAGGACTTTACTGACGTCAGCAGTTTCAAGTTTCGACCTAATTCACTCTCATTCGTATGAGTTACAGACACTTCTAATCAGTTCAATCCAGTTTAAATTGCCATATTTTCAAACTGAATAACAGAATACTGGAGAAAGGATAATCATGGGCCATGTTCTAGCATCACATGCATGCAAGTCTGGAATAACTTCATCAAAATCTGTGGAATTAAAATGTCAGACAGAAAAAAAATTGGTTCAGACCAAACAGTTTTCACAGTTGTTTCAGACTCTTCCAAGATCCAAAGCCTCTAAGCATTAAACTCAGTCTGAGCTTGAGACACTCGATATCTGTCCTACAGATACACTTTACTTTTTTCTTTCCTTTGCTATTGTCAGTGTGAGAACATTAGATTTCAAGGTTTCTACGGGCTTTTATTTCCTTAGACTGGGTTTTCATAAGTCACTCATTAGTGAAATCCCTGTCAGTTCAAGATTTGTAATAGCATTATATCATTTTCCTTCAGTATAAACAATAAGAAATTAATCCTTCTTCTAGCACAAATTAAGTCATAATTTTTTTTCAGATAAACTTGCAGTAGAAAAATAAGGGTTGGCAGTATCTTTCAGTTTCACAAAGAAACATTTTGATGTGCAAGAAATCAGTAAT
Organism: Camarhynchus parvulus; assembly: GCF_901933205.1. Taxonomy (NCBI): domain Eukaryota; kingdom Metazoa; phylum Chordata; class Aves; order Passeriformes; family Thraupidae; genus Camarhynchus; species Camarhynchus parvulus. Next base: position 50,438,003 of record NC_044586.1, read on the forward strand.
TGCCAGTAATCTTATTAACAGACACCATATTTTTATCACTGAACACTCGCATCCACTTCCAAACCTTGTTTGAATTTTGCCATTTGTATGTTTGCCAGATTATTCAGAAGATTTCAGAGAGAAGTTTCTGACTCAGAGCTATAGAAAGGAATATCCAAAGAAGACAACAGAATCACAGAACGCTTGGGCTTAGGAAGGACCTGTGGAGATTTCATAGCCCAAGCCCCCTGCTGAAGCAGGTTCACCTAGAGCAGTTTGTACAGGATCCAGGTGGGTTTGAATAATTCCAGAGAAAGAGATTTTACCATCTCTCTGGGCAGCCTCTTCCAGCACACTGTTGCTCTCAAAGTAAGTAAACTTCATATTCCAATGGAATTTCCTGAGTTTCAGTTTGTGCCTCTTGTCCCTCACACTGCCACTGAGCACCACTGAAAAGAGCCTGGCTCCATCCTCTTGACACCTACCCTGAAGATATTTGTATACATTGATAAGGTTCCCTCTCAGTTGTCTCTTCTCCAGGCTAAACAGGCCCAACTCCCTCAGTCTTTCCTCATAAAAGAGGTGCTCCAGCCCCCTGATGCCATGATTTAGGAATGGTATTCCTCAGTTTAGTACTCCCATTAAAAAGAAAACTATAGGCTGTTCCCCTCTCCCCTCCAATGGGAAACACAAAAAACAGAGATCACAGATTGAGATAACAGCTTACTGGAAACAACAATGAGATAAGATAACAAACAGTGAGACCACCAGCATTAACTCAAAAAAGTGTACAGATAGAGAGTGATTTACATGCAAAATGCTCACCAAGCCTGACCCCACACATCATGACCCCGAGACAATGAACCATGGCTGATGGGTGCTCCACCCCACAACACTTTGCTCCACCAGAAAGGAATCCCCTTCGTCCTGGGAGTGAGCATGGGAGTCCCTTTTCCCCACCTCTGGCAATTATGTAAGGTGGTGATGAATAACACAATGTCTTGGTCACACCCCCTTACAGTGACCTGGGAGGGAGCCAGCCCTCTGATGGACTCTCTGGTACCTCCTTGTCTTTCTTGACTCCTGTGTTCAAATGGCCTGAGACAAATGTGTTCAGTCAGCCTGGGAGTTGGGAGATGCCATATGGGGTCTCCTGGAAATATATCCTACACAAGGCAAGCTGATATGGTAAAAGGAGGATGAGCAGAGAATGGACAGTGCTTTGGCTGAATCAAAAATCACTGCACTAGTTAAGTAGAAAAAGGAATATGAGGAAATATAGCAGAGCTAAATAAGGTGAGAGATTACAGCTACACTCTTGCATTATAACAGTGGAGAAAAGGATTGTAAATGCAAAGTCTTGCATTTTATTTTTTTCCCCAGCCTTTATCTAGGGCTCCAGAAATATCCACCATAATTTAAGATTGTATGTACACCCACATAAATGAATTAATTCCTCCATGCCCCTCCCACCTTCAACTAGCAACAGCCTAACCTAAATAGTATTTTGGTTTCCAGATCTTAGTCATCCATAAATCTCCAGCCTATAAAAGCCTCACAAAGGAAGCCATTTATTTAGGCAGCATGAAATAGATAGCAGCAAATAGTATCTGTAGCACTGTGAAGACACTGGTGTGTGCCTACTGAGGAGAATTAGAGAGCCTATTGGGTTTCCCTATGTAAGTTTAAAGAAGTCCCAACCACATCTGTTGAAAAGTATATGCAGAATTCTTTCCTGACACGTGAGTCAGCAATGAGCCATTCCAGTCAGAGTCTGTGTTCATGGTGCTGATTCAATCTGCACAGGCACACATCACATACAGGCTCAGAAGGTCTGGTGTGTCTACATTGGACACATATGACTTACCCTTCACGCACATTCAATACCATTTGCTATATGCCAGGGTAATTTGGGGAAAAAACACACAGCTGTTGCAGGCATATAATAAAAATCCTTTCTCCAAGCTTCTTAAAATGGAGCAATTTCCAAAGTGAAATTGGATTTCATTGTGTAAGATTGGATAACAGATCTTTCCCCAGCTGCAGTTCCGGCTGACAGATCTCAGGCACATGGAAATGATACTCCATGCTTTGTCACTGCACCAGTATGGGTTCAGGTGTTCCCTTTATTTCTCACTTTTCTTGTAGAGACAGCAGCCCTGTGTGAACATCCCCTGAATGGTGCAGGGCACACAAACACAGCAAATACCAAAATATTCATACATGATCTTCAGAAGCACTTGACCTGCCTCTGGCTTTCTCTTGAAATCTGTGATAAACCTTCCTTGTGAGAGCATTAGTTGCTTCTTTTGTTGGGGTTTTGGGGTTGGTTTTTTGGTTTGGTTTGGGTTTTTTTTTTTTTGGTAATTAAATGAAAGAAGACTTTAACACTTTTTGAAATCTATATTTTTGTTTTTCAAAAGCCAGCCTAAAGCATGAACTCAGACTTTGTAAAGGGAGGTGCAGCCTGCTTCCCAATAAAGCAATGGATTGTAACAAAGGTAAAGCTGCTGCGAGAGGGCTGTCATTTAAGAAACTAACATATTCTAACTAGGTATCTGCAGGGAAGGAAAACTTGCCTTTCCTTGTCACTACTGCTGCTTACTTCTCATTAATTCAACTGCCTGGTAAAGCATTTATGGAGCAGCAACAGCCTACAGTTTGCACTGAGGCTGATACCACCAGGGCATGTGGACAGCCCTTGTGACCTGGTCCTGGCCTCCATTCCACAAACTCCTTCACACAAAAGGGCACCCGTCTTCCTGCACCTCTGGGAGAGTTGAAATCATGAGAGTTTTGCCCTTTCCTGTCTTTGCATATTTCTTGCTCTGTCCAAGAGACTGATGTGAGCAAAGTCAGCTGCCGCTGCCTCTGTTTGGCACCACAGAGCTGCAGGGGTCTTGGGGGATGCAGCTTCACCGTCCCTGCTCAGGGGCTGTAAGGAGCTGTGTCCACCCCAGTAAAGAACACAAAAAAAGTGAGGAAACCAAGGAAATGGTTGACACAAGGTCGTTGAAAAGTTAGCTGAGACTGGAGATGTGGGAAACTGCAGCTGACACTCCTAAGAAGCCCACCACCCAAAACCAGGCAGCCAGCTTGTTGAGGAAATGATTCGTTGCAAAGGTATCACAATGTCATCTGGTTGATTAGCTCACCACAGCTGCCAGCACATTTAAAGCATTAAATTTAATTAATCATTAAAACATTTTAGGTAGTGTTTCTTGACCAAATTTAAGCCCATCAGTAAAGTCAGATGAATTGTAAATCACAGAATTCTGTGTTATGTATGTCACAGGATTCTGTGTTATATGCTCCCCCTGAGCCCTGGTGTGTGTCCAGCAAGGTCAGCCTCCCGTCAGCAGCTGGAGGAAACAGCCACCAGCAAGTTGTACACCTGGGGAAGTGAAACCTCAGCACTGATAGCAGCTCCAATTTCCTGGCAGTGTCTTTTGAGGGATTTCTGTTTCTGCAGATGAGAGCTGCAGCTCTAACCTGGGGGTAAGGTGCCATTTTTCTGAGACTGCTTTTCATCCACAGATTGAGGCAAGGGAAAAAATCCAATATAACAGAAAGCAAAGGAGAGCTAGAGAAATCTGCTTGGAGCCTAAGTTGAGGCTCAACCAGGGCAATGGCATGAGAAAATACACCAATGGAACTTTTCACTTATTACATAATCTTGATAGCTGTGGTTTATGCATTTCATGATTATGACACTAAACTACACTTATTGTAATTATTAAGTAGTATTCATACATTTGTAGTCTATCTTCAGGAGAATTTCAGTCCATTTTATAGCAATAGAACTGAAAACCTTTTTACCATAAGGACAGACAAAGACCTGCCCCTGTACTTATATACTTACGTTTAGGTGTATTCACTTAGCTAGTAATGAAAAGAAACTCTATGCCAATAAATTGAGGATGCTTTACATTTTTTGCATTTTTTCTGTATTTTTTAATTTAAAAAAACTTTTCTTTCCAAGTATAAGAAAATGATCTTTCCAATAAGTAAAGGGTCTACACACAGCTATGTCAAATTAAAGAAAAAGTGTGCCCCAGCAATCTGCAAAATCACTGATGTCATTGATGCTGCAAATATTTCTGTACAAACTTTGTAGTATATGGCGCCCTTTCCTCATAAGCTGTAAAATTCAGCATTTATTAACTGATCAGAGGGGTTTTATCATGCATTACTTATTTTCTGCCTTCATTGCAAAGCTCTGCTCAGGAAGGGGTTTAAAGGAAAGGTAGGAAGAGAGTCAGGTGGGATCAAGTCAAGCCTGAAAAAAGGTTTAGTGATGTGAACAGAAAGAAAGCAAACTGGGGAAAATGAGCATTTTATGCTCATTAGATTTAAATTAAGAAAATATTTTTATCAAAATCAGATAATAGAATTATAGAAAGCTGAGTTTATGACTGTAAAAAATCTTTACAACTGAAAAGAAACTTCCTCTCTGGGCAACATAGTGGACAACAGCATTCAATTAGTAGAGGGTTACTAGGACCCAATGGTCTGTCCTAAAAGCTGGGGATGGATTATAAAAGAAAGGGGAAGTGGGTTTAGAAAGGGTGTGGTCCCTTTCTGCCTCCCTTGGGTGCTCTGTGGTTTTTAGTTTGATTGTTCAATTCCCCGACTGCCCTCTGGTTCTCTGAGGGAAAATCTCTAAAAGAATTTGGACTGCAAGTTTACTTTCTTTGCCTGCAGTAGTTCCCACAGACTAAGGGATTCTTGATGTGTTGAAATATCTCCTAGTGGCTGCTGCTAGAATTAGCTATTGGACCCCAGTAAATTAAAGTGTCTACTATGGAAGTCTATTTGCGCTTAAAGCAGCAAAGGCAGTCGTGTCTATGAGGGTGCTACTGCTGGGAGTTTAGTTCCATTGTGGTGGCTTCTTTTGAAAATGTGTGAAAATTTAACTGGCTGCAGTTTAAGATTGAAAGTGTAAACCATACCATTCACGAGAGTTGTGGTTTACAATACAGACCTACTACACAACACACGCCACTGGAGGAATTGCAGATTAAAACTGATGGGGCGAATAAACTCTGTGTTTGGCCAGGGCAGAAAGAGGTTAGAAGTCTGACCTGCAAACAAATCTGGTGCTAGCTCTACCTCACAATTGCAGCTTTTGGTATGGAAAAATATTTAAAGTAATTTAAATGTGCCCACAAACAAAGGATCCAGTTTAGTAAATCACAGACTTTCTGACTAAACAGCCCACAAAATTTCTTGTGTTTGCTTTATTCATAACATATTATGGAACATAATTTATTCCAAAAGCAACAACAAAGTTAGAAAGAGGAACTTTTGTCATCTAAGGCCATCTAAGAATGACCAAGCAGCTACATATTCTTCAAATAATGTACTGCTATATCATAAAGTCATAGAAATTCTTTCCAGATTTTCCATTATCTTGTCACAATCTCATATTATCTTGGCTTTTATCTGGATTAAGCTTTAGTCTGGCAACCATCAATTAGCTATTAAATGCAGAGGGAGGTATTCAGACCTGTTCAGGTCTAGAGTTCTGGTTAGGAGGAGCATACTAGCAACTGAACAGCTGGCAAAGGAAAGCAGGTACCTTTTTGTTCCTAGTCATATTAATGATGACTTATGGGGAAATGGAGATCAGTTCAGTGGAGGACAGGGTATCCAAAAATGTTCAGACACCTGTGTCTGACCTTTTTGCATGTGCAGACTGGATTGCAACACAAGAACATCTAATAGACGTTATCTAGAATATCACAGCTGGCTGGTTGGGTACCTGTGTGCTCTGCTTTAAACCTTTGCTTGCCTTTTTTACCACCCAATGTGAAAAAAGCGTAAGAGGGTGGTGATGACTTACAAAAATTATGGATCTTGTCATCTGGCAGAGCAGACATAGAGATGAAGCAATTTCCAGTGAGATTTTGCAGCACCTGCTGCTCCCAGGAGCTGCACATTTTTGAGCATCCGTTACCAGTGCCCTATGATACCTGGGACACCCTAATTTGAAGCCATGTCCAGCTGCTTGGAATTGCACTCATGGTAGTGGATTTGTTTAAATGATTTCAAACTAAGCCTAAACTGCTCCTTGTTCCAGCAGGGTCCGTGGCATAGGAGTTGCTCAATGTATTTATTAGACGGCAGCGCCAGCCGTGAGGTGCAGGAGTGCTGGGACTTGGTGCAGCCGCGCCGATGCACGGGCTGCAGAGCAGCAGCTGGGGCAGGAGCAGCTTCCCGGGGCTGCTGCTGCTGCTTGCAGTACAACAGCACCATCAAGTGTCTCTCTGTGCGGCACAGCGCGGCAGGATGGCTGCCCCACACCCCTGTCAAAAAGGGAAGAGCGTTTTCCAGGAATCGAACGTCTCTTAAACGTCAGATGAGACTTTAGCTTCAGAAAGCATTGGTGTTTAACAGCTCCTCTCGTGTGACAATGTCCACAAACATTGTTCTTTGATCAAAAACACCAGCGACCTTATTTCTCATATTTGTAAAGAAAGGTAACAACTCGTAATTAAACTAGTTTCATATAAAACTTAATACTTGGGTTGCACATAGCATAATTAGACAGGTGATTTTTTAAAATCATTGTTCTTTCTCACTTTCCCCATTATCTATATCCATTTTCCACTCTAAAAATGAAAGTTAAGAGCATATTAATCAAGAGCAGATAACGCAGTCTCAAATCATGACAACCTGCATTTTCACTATTTCCATGATTTCCTGCAGAGAATTATGGTTTGAATATTTGTCTACATTTTTTTCCTATGGAAGTCTACCCATTGGTGCCCTGTGGAGAATTATTCCCTTGCTCCCTCTGTTTGAAGAGGATTTGGATGCTGCTTAGTGTTTGGGTTTTCTCAGCTCCATTTTCCTTTTTGCTTGGTAACCTGTGATACTGCTTTTTTAATCTTGAAAATTAATAATACTGAGCAAAGTAATTCTGAACATTTCAGAAAGCATTATGTTAGTGTGACTACACTTTCCCAAACTTCCTAGCCTCTGTCTTTCCACAGGGGAAAAATACACAAAAGAATCTATATGGCAGCATTATTGTGTCACTTAAGAGTCAATACATGTAAGTAGAAGTCTAGGACTTGACCTGATCCTACATAGCCTGGCAGTTTTCTTGTAGGTTAGTTGGATTCTGTTTCTCACCAGCTCTCAGCAGAGGGGAAATTGCCACCATTTTCAGTGTAGTTTACACACTCCTCCTGATGTTTCACTAATTTGACCTTAATGTTCTGGTTTGAATCTGCAGCACATGGTGAAAACAGTTTATAGATTGCTTAAAAGTACATCTCTAAGCTTCTTCTTGAATTGTACCTCCTCCCTTCATTTTAAGGTTCGTTATTCCTAACGGTTGACCCTTGCTCATTGCCAGATGTCCATCAAAGCTGCTCTGTCACTTGCCTCCTCAGCTAGATGGGGAGAGAAGATAGAGCAGAAGGTTTATGGGTCGAGGTTAGAACAGGAAGAGATCACTTATCAGTTACTGTCATGAGCAAAACAGACTTGGAGAAAATTAATCTCTTACCAATCAAATCAGAATAGGATAATAAGAAATAAAACTAAAACACTTTCTCTCCACCCCTCCCTTCTTCCCAGGTTTACTTTTATTCCTGAGTTGTCTATCTCCTCCGCTGCAGCAGCCCAGGGGGACAAGGGAATGTGAACTGAGGCCAGCTCATCACACGTTGTCCCTGCTGTTCCTTCCTGCTCTGGGAGATGGATGCTTCACCTTCTTTTCCTCCTCCAGAGGGAGACAGACTCCACGATCTTCTCCAACGTGAATCCTTCCCACAGGCTGCTGTTCTTCCCAAGCTGCTCCAGTGTGGATCCCTTCCAGAAGGTGCAATCCTTCAGGAACAGACTGCTCCAATGTGAGGCCCGCGATGGGATCGCTCCTACCACAAACCTGCTCCATTGTGGGCTCCTCTCTCCATTGCTCCAGAGACCTTGGCAGGAGCCTGCTCTAATACAGGCTGTTCTTGGGTGTCACAGCCTCCTTTGGGCATCCACCTGCTCTGGTCTGGGCTCCTCCAGGGCTGCAGGTGGATCTCTGCTCCCCCTGTTCCTCCCTGGGCTGCAGGGGCCCAGCTGCCTCCCCATGGGCTGCACCACGGGCTGCAGGGGAATCCCAGCTCTGGTGCCTGGAGCACCTCCTGCCTCCCCATCTTCCTTCACTGACCGTGGTGTCTGCAGGGCTGTTCCTCTCACCTATTCTCACTCCTCTCTCCAGCTGCAATTGAGCCGGTGGGTTTTTTCCCTCTCTTTGCTCTGTTATCCCTGAGGTGGTGAGGGCCTCCCCCTTGTCCAGCAGGAGGTCTGTCTTGGAGCCAGCTGGTATTGGTTCTGCTGGACATGTGGGAAGATTCTAGAAGATTTATCACACCTCTAGCCCCCACCCCACCCCCCACCCACTGCCAAAACCTGCCATGCAAATGAAATGTGTTTACATACAACTTATTATTGTATCATTTTGTCCAAATTGAAATTGCTGAGTAGTAAATCAAATGGTCTGAAAATTACTGGGAGTTCAGTGTGTCCTCAACTAGACATCACAGAATTAGGTAAGAGAAAGGGTTAGAAGGGATTCATTTATCCAGATGCTGGAGATTTCATAGCATTCTTGGCCTTCTGTGCTCTATTATCCTAATTAGACAGTTGTGTCAGTAGAACAAAAATTATTTTCCTAATTTTATAATCATCCTCTCTACTAAAAGCTGTTTTACACGGTGGAAGACTATTTTGAAAATCTTCATTTGATCAATTTGATTTTTCTTCCTTAGATTTAACTATATCACTTTCTTCACGTTCTGTTTCTAAGCATCTTTATCTTATTCTTCTTTGGACTCTCAAATACAGGCAATTGAGAAAATTGGTTTACTTTCAAGTAAACTTTTAACAAAAAAAAAAAAATAAGGCAAATGAAAAAAAGATAGGTGGTTTTGAAATGGAAGGATTAATGACAAGAGCATTTGAAGGTGTGCCACAGATGCTGAGGTACAGTGAAGTGTGCCTAAATGTGACCCATTGCTGTGAACCTGACACAATATGTTTTCAGGACAATGCTTGTTATCTTCTTTTGGGAAGCTTCTTCAATGGTCCCAAATGTACCTGTAATGAAATTATTTTTCCATTCTTCTTTTCTTTTGGGTGATAAGAATATATAAGGATAAGGATATAATGATATATTCTGTCTCTTCTGCCCACTCAGTCAAGTATTGTCTGATTATATGTGTAAAGTCTAATCATAATTTTGTGCCTGCCTTAAGCCCAATCACAAGTAAAATAGGCAGACAGGAATATAATTTGAGTTCTGTGTGTCACTTAAGCAAAGAAGGACTGATTAAGAAAATATATCTGTTCATCTATTCTTTATTGCAAAGTCAGAATGACCACAAAAATCACAAGTGTCTAAAAGCTGTAATTTTATTTGACTGGGAAAAAAATGGGGGACTTGCCAGGTGAAATCTTTTAATCTTTTCAGTCCTAAAATATGGCTTTTCCTTGTACACAAGCCTTTCCTTTAATATAGCTAAGTTGTTTGGGTTTTGTTTTTTCCTGAAAGGGATTATCTCTTTTATGAATACTGCTTCTTGAAGGGCAAAAATCTTTATCAAATCACTATAAGCATAGAGAATATAGGCCTTATTCCCATTTTATATCTGGAAATCTCTGAAGATCTTGATTCATATCTGTCAGGTGATACACCATCAGCTAGGGCTTTGAGAAATAAGAACTGTAAGCCTTCATGCTTACATACATCTATCAATGAACAGCCATTATCATGCTACATTGAAAGAGTCCTTGTAAACACAGGATCAACCATTTCAATGGGCCCTTATGAGCAGCAAGATTCAAATGATAAGCAGTAATTAACTAAACCACCATCTCAGCCTCCTCAGCCAGCAGCCAGGGTGTCCTGAAGGTAGCACGAGGGCAGAGCAAGTGGCTAAAAACTTCCTGAGAATCAGGTCATGTTAGTCTCAAAATCATGAACAAGTTTGGACAATGGAAGCTAGATATTGTGGGGTTAATCCTTAATTCTTGAAGAAACGGACAGAAAAAGACAAGAACACAGAGTTATGTAAAATGTGAGAATATGAAAATAAGGAGGAATGAATGTTCAGTACTTACCAACCAGTATTCTCTCATCACATTCCTGGAGTCCAGAGACCTACAAAAACAGCTTCGTGTTGAAAAAGAAAACAAATAATGCTTAAATGTATTTCCTGGGTTTGAGTGAAAAAAAAAACATGGCAAATAATCATCTTAATGTCTGGTACCAGTTTCTGTTTGTTCAACGTGAGGTTTTGGTAGTGTTGAACAATCATCACAGATGACCTGGTTACCTTTACTCACTGACATCCCTGTATATAAAGTGCATAGTTGATTTAATTTGGCCGTATTTGAAACCCACATTCAAGCATGCAAGATGATGTGTTAAAGGAAGAAAGCAAAGGCCTGGTTGCTTGAGTGCACAATAAGTGTAGTTTTAATACTTGTACTCAAGATGGCAGCACGAAAACATTAAAAAAATGCTTCAGTGGCAATTTTCCAGAGAGCCACTGGCGCTTCCCTGTTCATTTTATTGCATTCTGTTCAATAAGACTGAACAGTTTGAAACACAGAATGGTGGGCAATGAAGAATACCCAGAGAGTAAATATTCAAGAGGGGAAAACTCATTAAAATTTGTGTTATTAAAAATAATGTAATCCTGAAATAATGAACCTTCTGACAGTAGTTCATTAACAGTTAAAAATACCTCAGAAAAATATTAGCACAAACTAGATCCTGGTGAATTCCTACCAAATCTTTCAGGTGCAATGAATGTAATTGTGATGACTGCCTTCTCCCATCAAAATGACAACTATGATATCTTAAAAGAACATATTTGTTCTTATTCTGAGTGGTAATATTTTCCTGCATTTAAATGTATTCCCCACTACAGATATATCCCCTCTATCCCTTTGCTTCTCTCTCTCATAAGTTATGCATTAACATTTTCCTATCAATGCACATGCATTATCTAATTGTTTCTCTCCCAATAAATATTTAATGTGCTTAGCTGCAAACAAACATAGTGTGTCCTTTGACTATAGAGATGAAAATTACTTAATTTATTACTCATAGATTATATAGAGTTTGGTGCCAAGAAGCTTTGGTACCATGAACTCTGATACATTGAAAAGTTCTTGTCAGGTATCATTATGAAGGTATGTTGTTGTGTTTTATCACACAAAAGATTGCATGAGTGTAAAACAGAAGGGAAAAAATTAGACTAAACCAGAAACTTGACAGCAAATCACTGACCAACATTAGGAAATATTAATAGAGTGAGCAGACACAATCCATCTGGAGCCAAATAAATCCCTATAAAGAATTTTCCAAAAGAAATTAATTCAAAAGCATACTACTTCCAGGAAGGTGGAAACTGGGATATGTTAACTCTCTGTGACATTGTAGCAATATTAGATCAACAATGCTTAAATAATCCAGGCCCTGTTAGTATTTTTAAATCTTCACATCAGCATATTTTCATTGACAGCAAACTAGAACAATGTGTGAGAGATGGAGAAAGATGTATGGTGTTACAGGTTATGCTAAAGCTGTATAATAAGAGAGTTTTCTGTTGTTTAGAAAACAGTATGGTGATTTAGAGAAGGGAACAGGCTGTGTGTCATCTCTTACTGGTGTGAGCCTGTACCTCTCCCTTTAGGAAACAGAGGGGTGGCTGCTAAACTGGTCTAAGGGAGAGCTCTTAGAAAGGAAGTAGCTAGAGCAGATTTTGTTGTATTCTTGAAGATAGTGTAATATTTATGGATTTTCATAGTAATTTCAACTTTAAAACTGTCCCAAGTTTGCCAGTGTAGGATAGATCAAGTAAGTAAACTACTCATCATTGGAAAATGCCTTGAATCTGGGTCACCATTTTCTTTTACTTTTCCTAAAATGGAAACAACATCTGACATTATTTACTTACATTATTTAGAGGAGATATAGTATTGTAATCTTCTCTCCCTATTAATGGAAGTCATGGAAAGAAGAAGGAGGTATTTGTAAGACTTACTTCCGTTTCTTAGTCCCTGTCTGTAGCAGCATTTCCAAAGAGTCATATGTAGCCATCTGGTTACCATCTGGGTTTTATCAAACAGCATGGGACATTTCCAAGTGGTTATGCAGAAAAAAACTGAGCATCAACAGTGCGTGTGTAGAAGTACCTGAAAGAAATATGCATAGTCTGCCATGGAAACTCCATCATACAGAGCATGTGACCAGCTTTTTATCCAGTTCTTTCCTTGAATATCTATTCATTTTGATGACAGTAACCCCTCTGACTTGTTGCAGACTGAGCCTTTGCTTTCTGAGCTATAATCAGTCTGTCTGAATTGTACCTTCTGGTATCAATGATGTAAGACTGGATTTTTACAGCCCTTATCCATTACACCGGCTTACACCTCAGTTAAAGGCAGTTGGACATGCTGAGCATGGCTTCCTGGACATTCTGCTGAAGAAAGAAGGCACTTTGCAACTCTCTTGTGTTTTTTGCTTTGCAATAGTACCTATTCCTTGAGCTTCTTTAAAGAGATGGAATAACCAAAGGAATTTTATACCTCTAAAATCCATTTCCATCCACATTCCCAGTTTCAGCATAGAATCATCGAATATCCTTAGTTGGAAGGGATTCCTAAGGATTATCAAACTCCTCATCCTGCACAGGACAACCCCAACAATCACACCATGTGCCTGAGGGTGTAACAGGAATGCAGTAAGCCCAGCACGAACATTTGAGTTTAAAGTCAAATGAATGATTGTGTCCCTTTGCCGCTGCCATGATCAGAGAGCAGGTCATCTCTTCATGTGTAAAGTAAAAATCTGCCACACCTTTTTGGTAGCATGTCTTGGTTGCAAATGCTGATCATTCTGCCCTTCAATTCCTCTCATTTCTTTCTGAATGCACAATTTAGAGGGCTCTGAAAACAGCAGTATAACATGAATCCTCTAATCCTCTAACTGGTTTTGCTGAGATTGTACCACACACAAAAAAAACCAAACAAAACAAAACAAAATTAAAACAAGCAAACAAACAAAACCCCAAAACAAAACAAACCAAAAGGAGCAATTAATGAAATAAATCAGATGTCATGGCTTTGTTTTCTCCTGTCCTCTCTCCACATAATATTTCCTGTTCTATTAAGCTACTATTTGAAAGAGACTCTAATGGACTGATTCTTCCAGTTACATACACTGGTTTCATTTCATTTAAGTAATGAACCCCCAGATTGCACCCAGTTAATGATTTATGCCTAGGCCTACTATGACTACTGGTAGTTTTCCTTTCAAAACAATATGTTACCATCCCTTCCTGAAATCAAGCTGAAAGTGCCTTTTGAAATGGTTGAATCCATTTATTTGGTTTTGTTATTCATCTTCCTTTGTGACATTTGTTGCAGTCATCTAACTCCTCTGAGGGTTTTCATAATCCTAAACTTGTATTTGTCTTGAGCTGTATAAAGCAAAACTCTTGGGAGGAAGGAGGAAGGAATACTTCTATTGCTGTAAGTAAAAAGTCAACAAGTTGACAAAGATGAAAAGACAAACTAGCAATATCACTTAAGGTAATTTTGTGTCTAGCTAAAGACAAAAAGATGAAAACATGCCAGAACATTTCGGGAGGGCTCTGCACAGAAGAGAGAATTTGTCTGTCCTCTTGTTTTTCAGTTTGGGTTAAAACCAAAAATTCCCCTGCGTTTTAAGAAAGCACATCCACACACAGTATTTAAGGTAATTAAAGACAATTAATGATCTTCCATACAAGAGGAAAATAGGAGACAGGCAGATGGGAGAGTCCTTAGAAAAGCAAAGAAAAGTTCTCTTCTGAAAAAAATAAATTCTGAAGTAAGTATATAGAGATTCCTTTGTTTCATCTCTTGCCAAAGGAGATGCAGGTTGTGGAGACACTACAAAAGAGGGGATTAGGGAGTTGGGGCATAAAAGGAATTAGAATAATAAAAATGACCCATGTAGTTGTTCTGTAGGAGGACGCCCAGAGCTCTTTTGATATACATCTAGCTGAAAAATGATACAGGAATAAAATCTCTGGAATTCAGCAATAGGTTAGTTACATTTGTATGTAAAGTACTTTTGCCTTTACAGAAATGTATTTGCATGTTTGCTTACTTAAGGCAAACAGTCATGATAATCCAACCAAATCCAACTAAAAACTCACTGATCTACCACCAAAAAATTGTAAACTTTAAATTTACTAGCTTAAAAAAAAAGAAAAAATATACAAAAAAGGTTGTGCCAAAAAACCACACTTTAATGTTCTCATTGATTTAGGAAAGATTATTCACTGTTAGACAGTTTTAGGAATGTTATGATTGAGTTAGTAGAATATTTTAGACTATTTTGCTTTTATTCACTTGCCAGCTTTTGTCCCTCTCAGGTAATATGCTTAAACCTCTCTTTCCTATTAGGATTTTTTTTTTTTAATATACCCAGCTTCTCAAATCACAGCTTTCTTTCATGAGTAAGAATTAGGCATTGCAGCTAATGGTGTTAAGAGATCTTCCAGCTTTTGACTGATCACAGCTAAAAAATAGCTAACTGCTGAGCTTCAGTGAGCTGGCAGCATTGACCCAGACAAAAGCTTATAGAGGCATGAAGATGGAAGCATGAAGGCTAAGCCAGAAGTTTCTTTATTTCTTTAAAGCTGTGAGCTTGTAGGAAAAGACAGTAATGGTGGCTAAGCATTTAGCCAGAAAATTTTTAAGTTTTGCTGAGACCATCAGGATTACTGCATGCAGAGGTTTTAGCATCTACATTGTCCATCAGTGGAAGCTTCACAGAGTCTGTTAACTCACGAAGTATGGGCAGACAGGACTGGTGAGAGAAGACCTCAGTGCTCCAATGTAGGCAGTGATCAACACATATGTGAGTTTGACTGTAGGTAGAATCCCAGAAGCACAAACAACTTCGGATTTTCAAACCTGTATTTGGCAAAATCTGAAGTACAGAAATAAGTGAAGGAGGTAACATAAGACCGTGGGGACAAGGGAAGATGAGGCAAGAGCATTTTAGACACAGACTTGCTCCATGAGAAAATGAATAGAAAAGGCAAGATGGCAATGAAAAAAGAAAAACTGTTTTCACTAAAATGAAAAAGGCCAGAATTGAGAGGCCAAGGGAAACATAAATTATTTTCAAGATGTTGAGGAGGAGAAGGAAACATGACTCTTAGACAGGAGAGAGAATAAAGAACTGAAGCCTCTTAAAATCATGGTGGAGACAAAGGTTTTCATTAGTCAAGAGTCCTGGCTAAGAAATTGTAGATTTGTCATTTGAGCAGATCCAGCAGAAAATGTGTTGCTTGTCAGGATGCATTTAGTAAGAATATAAATTAGATGAAACTCTAAGGTTATAGAGACTTCTGGTAAAGCCAGAAGAATGAATTCATATCTTTCCTTCTGCAGCAAGTGACATAAGTGTCCCATTAGGTGGGTCTCTTGGTGGAAGAATACATTCAGTAATTCAAAATTCATTGTAGTTACTGAAGTTTTCAAGTCCATATGAAAAAAACGCAAAAGTGTGGCAAGATCAGGAAGCAGAAGGATAACATAAGATAGCAAGTGCTATGGAAAAGATTAGAAGAAGGAAGAATCCACAAGGAATGCAGAACTGTGGTTCTGAGAGAGAGGAGTATTAGAGAGGAGTATTAGAGTAAAATGAGGTCTTCAAATACAGGACATTTAGTGTAAAGTGAGAATGAGGCAGAATAAGTCTTGGCAAACTACAAGGAAAAGAAAAGAAAAAGAAGCCATTTAGCAATCACCATCTCAGTTTCTTGGAAAACTATGAAACCTACATGAAGTATCATCAGTTTTCACTAATGACAGTAGTTCAGAATGCAAAATGAAAGGTATAATTTCTTATAGAAGTTCAAGGAAAAAAAAAGCCATAGGAACTTTCTTCTAAGAACTTGATTAGTGATGCAAAATTGGGAAGCCTCTTCCATACAGAGAAGCATTCTGTTTTCATGCAATATCAGACAACCTTGAAGACTTTTTTAAAACAGTAATTGAATAGGACTTGATGTTACAAAAGGCTGCAGCTACAGAGCGATAACAAAATTTTTCTGCTATAAATGGGAAGAACTTTTTGATTGGGAGGAAATGAACTGAGATGCCTAGCTAATCAGCTGAGGCCTCTGATTTGTTAGCAGAGAGAGGGCTAAGAATCTGAGTCATAACAGGAAGTACTTCCAGAAGAATAAATAGAAAAAATCTTAAGGTCACCAAATGAATTTCATGACTTTGAGTACTGTGTGCAGTACTGATGAACTGTGTTGCAAAATGACAAGCTCATAGTGTGAGAAAAATTCTATCAAGTTTGCTGCAGATCTTAGAAACAGAGCTATAAATAGAGCTACAAGAGAGACTTGCACTGGGCAGTATATGTATATGTGCATATGTGTCTTGATGACCTAACTTTCAGAATTTTAGCAAGGGACAAATTAAATCATACTTGGTTTTACATAGCATTTGAATTTAATTACATTATGCAACTATCTAAAAGTGCCTGATAGAATGTAACCTCTCAAATTCTTTTCCCCTTTCCTTTTTTTTTTCCTGACAAAAATATATCTTAGTTTTAAGTGGATTCTAATGGAATTTACAGAGCTGGCCCTGCAGCTTTCCAGTTCTTATAAGTTAGTGAATTTTCAAAGTGTTGAAGTATTCTGACCCATATGATGGAAATCCCAAAAGAGTATAAAACAGCAATGCAGGTAAAAAGCAAAACAAACAAACAAAATATTTTAAATTAAATTTATTGTACTATCATCATAAACTAGGTTTTATTAATAATAGATCTAAGGCTGAGAGTCTTGATGTGAAGAATTCTAAGAAATAACTCAGTCTTAATTTCAGACCTATGTGTTAAAGAGATTCCTTTTGCTTGGCTTTCTGACCACAAACAGAGGGAAAAACTGTATAAACATAAAAATAGCACAGCCCTTGTGTCACAAATTTTAAGGCATCTCGATACAGCTGTGCAAATGTGAAATAATTAGAATACTTAATTACAC
Source organism: Camarhynchus parvulus (assembly GCF_901933205.1). Taxonomy (NCBI): domain Eukaryota; kingdom Metazoa; phylum Chordata; class Aves; order Passeriformes; family Thraupidae; genus Camarhynchus; species Camarhynchus parvulus. The sequence goes on from NC_044586.1 coordinate 50,455,060, forward strand.
CTTAGTGCTGTAAAAATCTCACCCTATTTAGTACTATAAGAATCTTGACCTATTATTGTATAGGTCCCAGTCTTCAAATCCACATATAATATCCTTAGTGAAAACATTTCATTTATTATACGTTTCAATGACTGAATTATTTTTAGTAACTTATGACATACTGATAGGCTTCAATAGGGGTTTAGAAGTTTCAATTCAGACAGAAAAAAAAAAGAAAGTTCAAATTCTCAAAGCTAAGAAGGTCCTTGAGTGTCCTATTTTCCCCTTCTGTTGCCAATAGCTGAAGTTTTCTTATTGCCCTCTTCTTCATTAAAACCATTACTCAGACACTGTTGTGTTTCTGTTGCTATGCTGTTTCTTCCTGCTTGTACTACAAAGATGACATCTCTGCAAGCTGTGGATCAGAATGATACTCAGGAGGAGAGCTCAGAGCTATAATCTTGGGGGTTTTTTGGAGTATGTGCTGTAGAACTCTTATGTTTCTCACCTTTCCAGTCTGACCTTCATTTTGAACTTGGAGATGTGTAATGATGAACCTGTGCACAGGATGAAAGAAAGGCTGCTTACTGCTGTTAGCATTTGCTTGACTGGTAACAGATGTTCATGAAAGAGATAATATTTTTAACTGTCTTGTGGTCCTATGTACAAGACATGGAGACTATTAACATTCTGATCAATTACCATGCTTTCCATTAATCCATTTTTCGCACTGTTTGTGGGAGCCAGTAATCGCACATTTTTCACAAGATGTTATCAATTTAACAGCTTCTATTCAAATAATTTCAAAATTAAGTGTAATCCAAGGTTGTAATACTAGAATCAACATTTGATCTATTTTAATTCTTTGTCTGTGTCCTATGACAGTTTATGTGTTATATTCTATTCAGCAGCAAAAAAAGGAAAGACCTGTGATTTTTCACTCTCAAGGACACAGCAGTTCCACTGAGAGTCATCTTTCCTCTCTCATTCCTGTAGAAATCCCTGCACCTGTGCCTGAAGTCTTTGAGGTCTCAGCTAATGAAGTAGGTGCTATTTATAACTCTCCAAATCTCCAACAGTTTTTGATGAAAAACAGTCAGTCCTGAAAGCATCTGTGCCACACAAATAGTTCCTCAGGCTTGAACTTTAGACCAGCTCAGTTCAGAGAAGACAATCTGTCCTTTCTGCCTTCTCTTCCTCATGTCAGATGTTGTGTACAAAGACAATTTCACATTTTCACTTCAAAAAATAGAAGGAATCTGAGCCATAATGTCAACTGAAAACTTAGTAATAATTGCACCAAGTTACTGCTGATCAACTTTCTGTGACCTAACAACTTCTGCTCAGCTGGCATACAGAGACTGCCATTGCCAAAGTGTTCTGTGAAGTCCTACAGCATCAGCTGCATTCCCAGAGTCACCACAGCTCACTGCAGCGCAGTAAGCTATTGAAACACGGTATTTTGTCTGGAAGCCCAAGTCCTAAACTTTTATGCATTAGTCAGTTCTCCTTCTATGCAGGAAATCTGTCTCAAGAGACAAGGTTTTGGAGATTTGAGCTGCATAGTTTAAGTACAAATGTGTGATGCCTTGGCCCACATTCTCTGTAGAATCATTATGGTTGTGAAATTTCCTATGTGGTCATACTCATCCTTTTTTTCCTTTGTCAGTCATCAATAATTTCAGTCACATAAATTGGCTAAATGACTCTGCAATCAAAAGTAATGTCTTCCAGCTCAGGACAGAAGACATTTGACTGATTGCAGAAAGGAAGTTGATTGCTGCCATAAAAATTCCCTGAAGACTCAAGATCCAGGCAGACTAGACCTGATCAATTTTCCTGTGGGCGTGCTTCCCCTTGCTGAGGGAGGGGACAGAGGAAGGAAGGAATCAGTGAGGAAGAGCTAGCCTCCATCCAAGCTACCCTCTTGGTAGTTATCCAACAGCTGGTAGGACTTTAGTCAGTCTCTGAAAGAAATATTCATGGGAACATTACCTTGTTTTATAAAATGGAGGACTGGAGCTTCCATTCTCTCTACAAAATAGAAAAAGAGTATGTGATCTTTTACTGAGCTTGCATTAGTACCTCTTCTATGGAATTTTCTTCAAATTAAGCTGACTGAAAACCAAAAAAAAGGATCTATGCAATTGCTCCAGCTCTACAGAAACTTGCAGTTGTCTCATTCTTCCCTCCAAATAATATATTCCATGCATTCACCTCAGCAGCTCTGCTCATAGCACACTGTGGCACCAGCCTGTTACAGCACAGAGGAAGGACTGAAAGGGTCCATTCTAATGAACATAAACTTCAAGACTCAGCCCTGCTGTCACTGAGTCTTTGATTTCAAATGAGGGAGAAAGCAGTACTGTGTAGGCATGAGAATGGACAGCCTGAAACAGCCACCTGCTAGGGGGAGAGAGAGAGAGAATATACTCATCACACATGATATAGTAGCAACTATGCTGCTGAGTGTGCGCCCCACATATAGTGCCAATGGGCAGTCCACAGCCCCAGAAATAAATCTGTCCCATATTCCCCAGCTGAAGAGAGGAGAGAAGGCTGAGAAGTAAGAAGCTTATTTTAGCTGACTGGATTACTAGAACACAGACAGAATTGACAGTTTTGCTGATATAGCAAAATTGAACTTATTTGTCTTATACAAACAACAAGCAGAGAGCAATGAAAAATGAGAGGAGCCAAGCAGACTATCTCAAGACTAGCTGAAATGACTCATGTTAATTTATACTGTGGCTCTAATGTTTTCCATTAAATAAGGACTTTGTTTGGTAGCTCTGTTACCAATTAAGCTTGTAAAAACTTTCTGTTAGACAAGCAGGGTCTGGGATCACCCCGGATCATGCAGCCTGGGGAGCATTAAGCAGAGGTGTCCTGGTGCCTGTACCCAGGCAGGACCAGGCCTACTCAGACTATTCACCTGGTGTGTGTGAACTCCACTCTCCAGTGCTACTGACTCATGGAGGCTTCTCAACTCAGACGCAGCACAACATCAGATTTGCCCTAGCACTGTCATGTTTCTGAGTTCACTCTGACAAGCCCTCTCAAAATCTGAGGCTGTAGGATTTTGCAATACCACCCTTAGGTCCAGCAGTATCAGCTCTGAACAGGAGCTAAGAATTAAAATTTGACCAAAGCCATCCAGATGAGAAATGGCACTTCACAGATGATAGGAAAAAGAGACACCCACACCAAGCCTGCAGGTAGCAGATCAGGTTTATGTGAGTTACTGGTATCAGCTCTATACCACATGAAAACCAATTAAATGCTTCAACTGCACCTGAGTAATCCAAGCCAAAACCAACCAGCTGTGCAGAGAGCCAGCTCCATTTTCTTACATCCATGACATGGTTAATTGGCAACATGGATAAAGAGTCCATGGATAATTAAGAGAGAAGTACACAATATATCAGCGTTCTCTTGGCACATTTGAGTACTGACACATCATTTATTTCCCACAGACTGTGCATACAAAGCTGAAGAGAGAATGTTCATCTCTCCCAGAAAAAATAGGAAGCTTCTCCATTTTTTTACACATCTATACAATTTTGTCTATAAATACCCCATTTTTTGCCTATAAACCAGGTAATTAAACATCTGATTTAGGGAGAATCCCCATGTACTGTAGTATTGTGTTTGAGCCCATGTCATTAAGAACCTTGCCTCAGAATACACTGTGAGCAAGAGGACAAATACATCATGAGGGTTTGGGTGGCTGGCTAAAACCTGGAAAATACTTAGCATTGGTTTCTGTGCTCAAGATGTAGAAGTTCAACGCGTGCATTTTACTCTTTGAGGATGGGAGCCCCCAAAGGGTATCTGGAACAGTCTTAGAGCCACTGGTTTCAGCTTGTTTCTCAAGCCTTGTCTTAACTGACTCAACTTACATTGAGTGATTTGGTGTTGAGTTTCAGGGATTTCATAGCTTCCCTTACCAGATCTCCCAGCACTAGCATCTGACATCTCTCTGCAGGTTTTTAATTCCCGGAGTCTTCTTACTGGGATTGCAGATTCAGCTCAGCTGTACCCTAAAACACACTTCCCTCTAACAGAGTTGTAATATAGATCTCCTTCAGCTGATAATCTGTGTCCAAAGACTGCTGCTTTATGAGAAGATAGGCAGTTGAGTTTCTGATAAGGAATACCCAATAGGTATCTCTGCCATGGAAATAGTAGGGTCTCCACAGTTCATGAGCCTAAGTTCTAAGTTCTTCTGTCTAAAGTTCCATTATCAATTGGTACCTTGTATAGCTCTTGTAGTATCATGTGAGTGAATTTGAAACACTCCTCTGCTGACAAGACATTTGGATATAGGTAGAACTTATGCTGTCTAAATATATCCTTAAGTACCAGCTGAATGAGGATATTTCAGGACCCAGCCTCCCACTGGTTTCAACAGATCCGGTAACTGCTTGAAAAATTAGTCACCTGTGTTTTATGCAGATAGATTTTAAGGGTGTTATTTTCCCTGTGTCCTCAGCAGATTGACCTGCAGACAAGTCAAAAAACACAAGCCAGCCATGCCAGCATGATCTTATTTTGTACTTGCTGATGTGGCTTTCATTTTGCACTTCCTACTTTCTTTTAAAGTAAGTAGAACACATTTGCTTATTCTAGTATAAAAATAGCAAACAGAGAAGAATTAACGTAAATTGAATAAAAAAACAGCAAGGAGTATGATGGGAAATCTTTTATCTAGGAAAGTGAGGATTTAAATGGGAAAATGGAAAGTATTACTATACTTCTAACAACCTATTACTAGAAACTGCCAGTTTCTAACAGGATTGGGATGGCGGAGGAACATCTGTTGATTCAGCACTTCTGTCATGTGAAGCTTCTTTATGGTGCAAGTCAGACTTCAAAAGATGCATAAGAAAAAAATTAAATAGCGACATCAAGTCAAAATTAAAAATCCATACCATGAGTCATGTTTGCACAGAGATGGACATCACAGTTTTTAATATCAGATAAGTGGCTAGATAAATACATCTACTGGCAAAGAAACCAAACTGAGTAAAATTAATTCATCTTGAGAGGAGCAGGAGTATAGATACCAGATGAAATCTATCCATATCTTGTTTCCACTAGAGAACATCCTACAGTAGTCTCGATATCACTCAGATATTACATTATATCACATTACTATTTAGATTATAATGCATCCAAAAGAGAACAGCAAAGCCGGAGAACAGTCTGGAGCACAAGTACTGTAAGGAGCTGAGGGAGCTGGGGTTAGTTAGCCTGGTGGAAATGAGGTCCAGGGAAGACCTTATTCACTCTCCACAACTACCCGAAAAGAGGTTGTAGCCAGGTTGGGGTCAATTTTTTTTTCAAGTAACAAGAAATAGAAAAAAAGAAATGGCCTCAAGTTGCACCAGGAGAAGTTTAGATTGAATATTACAAAAAATTTCTGCACCAAATAGTTATTGAGTATAGGAACAGGCTGCTGCGTAGTGGAGTGGTTGTGTCATCATCCCTGGATATAATTAAAAGCCATGTAGATGTAGCATTCAGGGACACATCTCAGGGTGGACTTGGCAGTATTAGTTCTACAGTTCAGCTCAGTCATCTTTAAAGTCTTTTCCAATCTATAATTCTATAATGCCAGGAATAGTTTTGCAGATAAATATGTCAACGTGAAAAGTAAGAGTCTAAGAGCTCACATAGTCTAAGGTTTAATGGGGTAATGGTGATATCACTTTAAAGTCTGGTTTCGTGATTCCAGTATTCATCACATATTTCATCCTTATTCACAGGACCCTCTATGTTTGTGCTTTCTGTTAATACTCTCCTTAAATTTGAGGAATCACCATATTTGTACATAAATCTAATGTTTCAAGATAGGAAAGCAGTTAGCCCAAGTAAAGCCTTAAAAATGAGTTTCCAGTTTTCTATTACCAACTAATGAAGTTCTTCTGAACAAAGGCCAGTCATGATCATTCTTTGTTCTTCAATTTTCCTGAGGATTTTCACTCATCTTTTTTTTTTCCTTCTCCATCTCATTATTTTGTGAAGAGCTGCCATTTCTTTTCGATTTAGTTAGTATAAAAATTGCAAGTAGGCCAAACTGTCTGAGAAAAGATAGCTTTTATTCAGATATTAGTTATAAGCATGTAACAGAACATCAAGTTCTTCAATCCATCCTTCTGTCTTCAAAGTTAAGCTGTTGCATGTGAAAGTTCCAAATACCACATCTTTACTCCCAGACATAATTTACACTGAACAAACCAAAGCACCATTTTGGGTTTGGAACTGTAGGCACCTTAACATACTAAAACTAATTACTTAACTTCAGGAGTGCCTTGTGTTGTTTGGCTACTAGGCTTAGGAATCTGTTGCTTAAGCAGACTCACTCACATCCTGCCATGTGAGATTCCCTAAGGCAACCAAGATGTGTCAGGGAACCAGATGATCATTGTAGGCCCTTCCAACTGAAATTATTCTATTCTATTCTGTTCTATTCTATTTTTTCATAATGACAGCATGATGGGTCTAAAAGGAGACCTTCATTGGAGGCAGGGGAGGATACACACACAGAGCACCATCTACCTAATTTTTGCCAGTTGGCTCTGTCCCGGGTGTGCCACAAGTCATGAATGTCTGACCTGGCTGTGTCCTGGTCTATTTGACCTGTTACATTTTGGGGCACAATCAGCTTTACTTGTTCCAGTTGTGGCCAGTTAACAAACTTTCTGGTGCAAACAAGCAATGTTAGGCAGCTTATCTCCCCTGTTGTGGAAGGTGGAAAAGGTATTGATTAATTTCAGAGGTAGTCCTTTAATGGCCTCAGAAAAACCTCACATGGCTGCCTGCAGCCATGGACTGCTGTCAGAGATGTGCTGGCAACGTATTCCTAGTATTGTGACAGCTGATCTTAGTGACAGGAGATTGTACATTTCTTCAACTTTTGCTGTCTGCTCTTTCTTCTGTGAATCCCAAACAATTCTTATATCATCTTCAAAAGCTGCAAGAATTCTAAATCTTATCTTTATATTAAACACAATATCTGCAGTAGGCAAACTGTGGTTCATGGGTTATGAATCTGTACCATGTTAGCCAGTCATACTGAAAATAACAGAGATTAGGGATTACAGGTTGAAGTCCAAATGCCATTCCAATTTACAGTCTTTAATATGTCAAATCTACTGTGTCTGGGAGAGAGAGCATTACTAAGCATAACTCCTTATCCAGTTATCATATCTTCTAGTGCAAAGCTACATTTGCACAATTATAATGGCAGTTTAGGAGGAGTATATGTGATTTAGAATGAGCAGAATTCTTCTTTGGACAACAAAAAAAATCATTTTCTCCTGAGAGGTCATTTTTTTCCGTGCTGTCAAGACAGCTCTTTTGATTGGCCTAGTTTATGTGTTTGCTGTAGATGACAGGCATTCCTAAATTCCTCAGGAATTCTGTTAGTTTCTCAGAGATCCACTTAAGATGTCAGTATTCACATTCTTCCCTAATTTAATTTAATTCTTGTACCACTGCTTTGAAAAGACATTTCTTGTGTTTCGGTTTCATATGGAGGACAGTATTGTCTGTATTTCTGTAAAGGGTCAGAATCAATCTCCTTTGCTTGAGTTAAATAAGAGTCATCAAGGACATAAAGTGCATTAAAGGCTTCTACTGTCAGAAAAAAAGACTACTTTCTATTTGTTTTTTTCCCATACAACTAGAATTCATTTCATGTGGATGAAGACAGAAGCTAAGGTGAAACTCTTTCATTTTTCCAGACACCTTCCAATGGTAATAAAAATAGCCTGTCAAAGGTCCATTTGTTTTCATTTTCAGTAAAAATGGTTTTATCTCCTTGAACCATGAGAACAGTAAAGAAAACAAATTCTTTTTCCATTCCAAAAATTCTGTAATGAAACAAATTTGCCATTGCAACCACTGAAGGCAGAGCATTCCAATCTGGCTTGTGGCTAGCCCTTGTTGACAAAGTATCCTTGAGTATCTCTCTAAATATTGGTATTATATCTGATTAGGTTACAAACTTCTGGTGTTAATGTTTTATTAAGTCAAATTTATTAAGTCAGAGCTGTTAGTTTGCTATGGAATGGTGTGCAGGCATATATATGGTTATCCCAGCTGCATTGTGACAAATGGAGTAAAAAAGTCTAGAAAATGGGTCACAGGAACACAATCAATAAACTAGTACTTTTTCTTTTATTTTTCACTCCCGGAGTCCTGTTCTGCAAATACATTAAATTCCTAACTGCCTGACAGAGGATGGTATCAATCTGCATGCTAGTGCTTATTGATTAGCTTTGCTAGGATATGTGCTGCTAGCTGTAATAACCAAGAGCATTTCGAGTGAAATTGATCACATCAGCCCTAAAAGTTAGAACATATTTGTGGGAAGTCCACATGCAACCATCTGATTTAAAACTTTCTAGTTTCAAAATCAATATTCTCAGACCACAGCTGGAGGAGAATGTTTCTAATGGATTTTTTTAAAGTTGTTTGCTACTAAGTACCAATACTAACATAGTACAAATTAATTTGAGGCCATGTTGATCATATTTATTTTATTATCTTTTTAAACAGCCCAAGATTTATCTGCATTACCAAATAATTTATCACAATAGAAGAAGATTAGTAGATCAAAGCAGTTCATGCAGTGACAATCACATCTACATGTTACAAGGTTTTGGAACAAGATGACTACATTCAAAATCAAATACTCCAAACACCCCTATGGGTTAAGGCTGTCCTAAGACCTATTAATCAGTTTTGATCTTTGGGTTCCCATTACTGTGCTGAGTCCATTAGACACAGATCTCAAGTAGACTTTCTTGGTTAGTTTTCTCTGAAGGAGCTCTAGCTGACACACACCAGCGTGGCTTTGCAAACTAAACCAGTGCAGCGAGTGATGGTGATCAGACATTTCACTTCACAACTGTTGTACCACTGCAAACCAAAATGTTCATTTAAATGGAGAAATCTAGCCTTTATTTTCTGCTTTAGGTTTTTTTTTATATATAAACATAAAAAGAAACAGGAAGGAAAAAATACATATATTACCTTAATAAGGGAAATAATTTGAATATACTGTAAATAAGAGTTTTCTTTTACAAAGGAGAAGTAAAAAACCCCCATCTTCCCCTGTGAGAGCTACACAAGGAATCTAAATGTTTGCCCAGAGTTATCAAGCTGTGACCATATACCTACAAAACATGAAGCAGCTCTTGCTCAGTGCCACACACCACTGCATCATGAATAGCAAGCATTGTTTTGGTATTGCTGTCTATATTACAAATACACAAAAAGGGAAAGAGAGGATGGCAGCAGCTGTGTGATTAAATATAGGAAAAATACTTCTGGGAAACGTTTGATGAGAGAGCACACTATCAGTGGAGGAAAAAAATAATGCCTGAATGCTCTATCAGAAATGCAAAGACAAGGCAGAAGCACTGAGCAAACCAAAAACTAAATAATGAATAGGCAATGGGGTATCAGTGAACATGCCAGCAGGTTACAAAGACTTCCACAGCATTTCAAAATGGAACAGCAAACAGCAAAGGCTAATTAAAATTATATGCACCACTACATGGATATTGCAAATTGTAAGCAGAATTTTAGATTCAGTCCAAGGTTCTTGAGCCATTCAATGGGCTCTGGGAAAACATGGAGCATTTCTTGTGCTCCTCCCTGAGAAAGGGTGCATCATTAAGTTGGTAGTAAGCTGGGTTACAGCCTAAGAGTCATTGCAGTGTAAGTAAGGTGAGTCAGTGCTTTTTCATAGAGGTATAAATATCTTCCACAGATTATCTGAACTGTGGCTGTATATTCACCAGAATAGTTCAGGGAAGGGGAAACTGGCAGTTTTCTGATGCAGCTCCAAATAGGAGTTCCCTGTCTGGACCAACACAGGCCATGGCTACACTGATTTAAAACAGCCTACAGCAGGGAGACAGAGTCCCAAGGAGAAGAAGAATGCTTAATATTACAGATACAGAAAGTCCCACAGAAATATATTAATTATTATCACATTTAAACTACATGGGGAACAAGTAATTCATACATTAGATACATAAAAAAACCAGAAAATAAATCCTGGCAATATATTGCAGCATTCTTGTAGCAAGTTCCATATGAAGGCTAGGATATCTCCTGAACATAATTTGCTTGGAAATAGTTAAAAACAATTCACCAACCACACTGTTGTCTCATACCTGTCATTCTGTTGTGAGAAAAAATATATAGAAATAATGAAGTGAGTAGGAAAAGGAGGCATTACTGCCAAACTTGACTAAACTGCACTTAGTTACACTGCATATTTACATATACATAAGGATTGTTCTCATGTGCTTTCAGCTAAATTAAACGTGACCTGCCTGCTCTGCACTATTGTTGCCAAAGCCAAGAATTACAGAATTGAATGGGTACATTGCTTAATATTGCATAGCATTGAGTAGTTATAGATGCTTGGGAGCATGACTAGGAATCAATTTACAAGGAAGAATATCAGTTTAACCAGCAATAGGGATTGTTAAAATTCAATGAAATCCAAATGGATGCATAGGATTCCAATGTATTAATGTGGAGACAGCTTTGAGGAATTTGGAACAGATAGCAATGACACCAAGTGTTACGATCAGCAACACCAGGGAAATAAATAGAAATCTCTCTGGCAGAATTGCAGTTGACTGCAGTTCTTGGGACACTTGGGAAGAGATTCAGCTTTTCTAACTTCAGGCATTTCTAGAATGCATACACTTGACCTATTTTGGATATCTATATTAGGATGAAATGAATCATACATTGGAAGTGTTTTTCTTAAAACTGACTTTAAGAGAACCTGGATGAATTGCTCCAAGGATTAGGTCAGATGAACTGTACTGCCCTCCCAGGTACTCTGGCCTGAAGCAATGAATAAGAGCAACCTGGCAGGTGCTTGTGCATTACAAAAACACAAGAAGACCTAAACAGCCACATGTATTTCAGTTTCAGCAAAAAAGTCTCAGAGAAAATTATGCAATAAAAATTAACAAATGCCAAGGGGTTTTTTTATGTTATTTTTTTCCTTTTTCCAGCTGGGCCGGAGAATATACATAATCAGTCTTTGAGAAATGTGGATGTAATGGAGAGACCCAATGTGTACTAAAAAGCAGACTTTCAGATCACAGATACCAGTGACATTTGCAAGATTTATCTAGAAATGGAAATTGTGTGTGGTAAAAGCGAGTCAGTCATTAAAACTGGTAAGACTGAATTAGAATGCTGCAAAGAAGGAAGAGAAAGGGAAGCTGTGTTTGGGAGGAAAACATTGTATTTTTGTTATTCAGTCAGCACAGATGCATGCTTGATATCAAGAGATACACTCACCTTAGAGCTTGTTGTCTTAGCTATTTGAATGCATGTTAATTAGTGCAGATATCAGTGGTGGAAAATGCAATGTGCATACCAAGACCAAAAATCACAGCAAGTATACTTCAACTAGCTCTGCCAATTTTCTTTTAATAAACTGTGTGTTCAGAAGTAAGTCACATGTTTTGAGCAATAGTGGATCTCAACAAGGTAGACAGGCATGCATGAAAGCCACAGACACTTTCATGCTCTAGGAACACAAGCCATATACACCTATGTGGAGTTGGATGAAACTTTTGTAACGCTCAAATTTGATCAGCAGGATGCAAAAGAAATACTGAATAATGAGTGGCTGATACTGAATGGAGCCTAGCAAACTGCTGCAAGATATGTACAAGGTTTACTGTATAATAGAAAGCCTAATGAAAAAGCTCTCCCCAAATCATCAGAGGAAAATGCCTTACAGCTTTGATTCATTTTCTTTGTCACATTTAGCTTCACTAGGCTACAGAGGTGACCTCCTCCCACAGCTGGAGCAGTAGCTGTCACAGCATAATCCACCAGGGATCATGAGTCAGAAGTTTTAACTGCTGCAGTTTACAGCCAGTGAATTAACTTAAACTGCCATTGACTTTAGGTTATGTAGCTAAACCAGATGTGAATTGTAGCAGCTAATGATTAAGCTAGTAGCATTTTTATCATTGCTACATAGCACCCATTCTGCCCCTTCTGGCAAATCATAAAGGGTATTCATCTAGATTCTCTTCCAACACTGCATCTAAAATCTAGGGAGAGTTGTTGGCTCCTTAGCTGCCAAACAACTTAATAAAATTTGAAAGTTTCTGTTCCTGTTATGCCCAAGATGGTATTGGTTTTATGAGGTGTAATAGAATATTAAGCAAGAAGTTTATGATATTTGTGCTTAATTCTGTTATCTCAAGAAGCACAACAGAAGAGACATTACACCTGGCAGATTCTCCAGGCATGTTTACGTAATTCTGCAAGAAACAGCTAAGCAGGGAAGAGGATTAGTTATTGAGAGTAAGGGCTTCTCAAAGTTTAAGCAAAACTAGCTTCAATTCTCACACACAAATCTAGGAAACAGCATTGTGGTCTAAGGACTCTTGAACCATATCTGACATCTCTGACACACTTGATCCAAAGTTTTAAACCACAGAGCTTTATCACAAGGAAAAGGAAAATGTGGGAACAATGGGTAATAAATCAAGACTCAATGAGACTAGAGGGCCTAATGTGGAAAGCAAGGATACATAGTTGTGTGGATACAACCATAGCACATTATTCATCTCTGCTGTGCTGTATAAAGCCACAGAGCTACAGTCTCCTTAATACTTACCTGGCCTACTTGTTGGCCTCTAGCTGGACACTTCCAAAGCATCCTTCCAGTACTGTGACCTAGCCTCTCACCAGTGCCTGAATGCAGGTGGGCAGCTGTCACACTCCCCCCTAAAAAGCAGCCTCAGAAATCTCCAAATGGGGGCCAGACCTTAAAAAACATTGACACCAGAGTTCATATGCCAGGTGAAGTGACTGATAGATATGTTAGCAGGCAGAGAAGTCCTCACTTACCTCTCTGCTTTAGTTTGCTGTTGTGTGGTCTCATGTGTTTGCCATTCCCTCTGCTTTCACTCTTCCTGGCATTCTCTGGGTAGTGCCCAGTGCTGTCACTACCTTGACTTGGACAGTGAGCATGCTGAGGTTCATTCACAACTTTCCTGTTCTCAGTGCTGACTTCTGTGCAAGGCGTGTCCTGACACAGTTGGGCACTCTGACACAGTTTTGTCCTTCTGTTTCTTTAGCTTCTAACATCTTGCAGAAGGATATCCTCTGTTCATCAGCACTCTTAGGAGATTCTCAGGCCAGCCTTTTCCCCATCCACCTGCAGCTGCTAACTGCACATCCCTTATTTTTCAAGAACATCAAATCACTGACCTTCTAGACTGTGCTCAGAAATTAATTTCATGTGACTGAACCAACTGGGTGTAAGAGTACAGTAATGTGGAGAAAAGAATGAAGACCTAATAGACTGCGAGGGTCTTATTTCTCTCCTCTTTCTACATGCACACTGATCCTTACAGCCTCAATGGCCTGTCCAGCTTTACTGAAGTGGCTGATTGTCACATCAACAATTTGTAGCTCAGAACTGGGACTGTGATGGTAATGCTTACTAATTACACCTTTGATGGTCAACATGTTACAAAAAAATCCATTTATTATTTGTGTTATATTGTGAGAGACCATGGTATGCTCAATGTTTCCTTGACATGCTAAAGTCTTTACTTTCACTGGGTTTTATCACAGCATTCTTCATAACTAAAGATGTCTAATAATTAAAGGTAAAAGTGTCCCCTTAATGCCGTCATGCTTCATATCTGCTCAGGCCTAGGGCTTGTATCTACAGTCACCTTATTAAGTAATAATTCAGATGAAAATTCAGCACATAAATGGATTCCACAGTCCCCTAAATGGCCCTACCTTTCTCCAGCAAATAGGTGAGGCACAGAGAAATCTTTATCACTTACAAAGCTCTAAGCCAAGAAGGATGAATCCAGGCCCAAATTAAGATAAACTCTGCACTGCTGCCCTGGACTCCCCATAAAGCACATTTGCATCACAGCTGCTGCACCCATCCAAGCTGCAACTACAAAGGTCCCTGAACTTGTGAGCTACACAGTAAAACTTTACTGAAGTTTCATACTGAATTTTGTCAAAGTACATACCAACAGCCACATAAAATGCATCACACACATGGAGTAGTCACAGTTCCCACTTTTCCACTCCAAGATTCACCTGGGTTGGACACTGAAGTAAATCCCAGGACGACCTTCTCTCTCACTTTTAGTTGTTCCTTCAACTCTCTTCCTGCCTGGGACAGAGATTACACGAGTATAGCCTTTGATTGTGAAATGCATCCCCAGCCTGGGAGTCATACTGGAGCTCTTTGTGAGTCACATGTGGCCCAGAAGGCTGGGAGGCCTTGTGCTATTCTGTAAATGTAGCAGCTGTGATTGACATAGAAAAATGAAGTAAAAACACATTTATTATACTTTCTGGGTTTTTTTTTTCCTCCCAGCTGAGATGGAAGCATCATTGGCTGCAGCCCAACAGCAGTAAAACTGTTCAACTTCTAACCTCACTAAAAAGTACTGTCAAAATGGTATTAAGTCAATAGTGAATGCCTGAGCCTGTGAGAAGAAACAAAAAGTAGTTCATAGATACATGAGTGAGTTTATTGACAACTCTGGGACTTGCAATACCCTGACTTCAGAGTCTGAGCAGTGATAAATAGGCTGTCAGAGTGAACTGTTGGGGCACAAAAGAATAAAGAATATGCCAGGACTAGGGGGGTGGGGGGCTATTTCATGTAACTGAAAGAAGAATCACATGACCTGTCATAAGCTTTTAAATGTTCTATCACTGGGAATCACAAATTGGAATAGGGATTATCAAAATCTCTGATAGACAATGTCATCTATCTATATTTCTTTAACACACATCCTTCCATTTTAATCCAGGACCTTCACCCCAGGGTTACAGTCTTGATCTCTCATACTTTTCTACACTTTAT